>NC_054479.1:123919260-124251760 GCF_017639515.1 Carcharodon carcharias
TTGCAATAAAACACTTGCTGATTGATCACAGTGAAATACATGCCGATTGATCACGTGAAACACATTCTGGTTGATTACAGTGAAACACGTGCTGATCACTTTTAAACAGGTGCTGAATGATCACAGTGTAACACGTGCTGATTGAGCACAGTGTAACACGTGCTGATTGATCATGGTGAAACATGTCCTGATTGATCACAGTGAAAAACGTGCTCATTGATTACGGTGAAACGCTTCCTGATTGATCACAGTGAAACACCTTCAGATTAATTGTGGTGAAACACGTGCTGTTTGATTGCAGTGAAACACATGCTGATTGAACAAGGTGAAACAAGTGCTGACTGATCATAGTGAAACACGTGCTGATTAATCACAGTGAAAAACGAGCTGTTTGATTTCATGAAATACTTGCTAATTGAACACAGTGAAACACGCTCTGATTGATCACAGTGAAACACCTGCTGATTGATCACAGTGAAACATGTTCTGATTGATCACAGTGAAACATGTACTGATTGATCACAGTGAAAAATATGCTGATTGATTGTAGTGACTCACGTGATGATTGATCACTGTAAAACATGTTCTGATTGATCACAGTGAAACACGTGCTGTTTGATCACAGTGAAACACGTGCTGATTGATCGCAGTGAATCACGTACTGATTGATCACAGTGAAACACGTGCTGATTGATCAAAGTGAAACGCGTGTTGTTTGATCACATGGAAACACATGCTGATTGATCGCGGGGAAACACCTGCTGATTGATTACAGTGAAACACATGCGGATTGATCACAGTGAAACACATGCTGATTGATCACAATGAAACACGTGCTGATTGATCACAGTGAAACACATGCTGATTGATCACAGTGAAACACGTGCTGATTGATCACTGTGAAACACGTGCTGATTGATCACAGTGAAACACGTGCTGATTGATCACAGTGAAACACCTGCTGATTGATCATAGTGAAACACGTTCTGATTGATCACAGTGAAACACGTTCTGATTGATCACAGTGAAACACGTGCTGTTTGATCACAGTGAAACAAGTGCTGATTGATCGCAGTGAATCACGTACTGATTGATCACAGTGAAACACGTTCTGATTGATCGTAGTGAAACACGTGCTGATTTATCGCGTTGAAACACGTGCTGATCTATCGCGGTGAAACACATGCTGATTAATCGCACTGAAGTACATGCTGATTGATCAAAGTGAAACACTGATTATTAACTGCGAAAGAACACTTGTTGATTGATTGCAGTGAAGCACGTGCTGATTGATTGCAATAAAACACTTGCTGATTGATCACGGTGAAACCCGTGCTGATTGATCGCGGTGAAAAAGGTGCTGACAGCTCGCGGTGAAACACGTGGTGATTGATTGCAATAAAACACTTGCTGATTGATCATGGTGAAACACGTGCTGATTGATCACAGTGAAACACGTGCTGATTGATCACAGTGAAACACGTGCTGATTGATCACATTGAAATACATGCCGATTGATCACGTGAAACACATGCTGATTGATCACTTTTAAACAGGTGCTGAATGATCACAGTGTAACACGTGCTGATTGATCACAGTGTAACACGTGCTGATTGATCGTGGTGAAACATGTCCTGATTGATCACAGTGAAAAACGTGCTCATTGATTGCGGTGAAACGCTTCCTGATTGATTACAGTGAAACACCTTCAGATTAATCGCGGTGAAACACGTGCTGTTTGATTGCAGTGAGACACATGCTGATTGAACACGGTGAAACAAGTGCTGACTGATCATAGTGAAACACGTGCTGATTAATCACAGTGAAAAACGTGCTGTTTGATTGCATGAAATACTTGCTGATTGAACACAGTGAAACACGTTCTGATTGATCACAGTGAAACAACTGCTGATTGATCACAGTGAAACATGTGCTGATTAATCGCAGTGAATGAAGTGCTGATTGATCAAAGTGAAAAACGTGCTGATTGATCACTTTGAAACATGTTCTGATTGATCACAGTGAAACATGTACTGATTGATCACAGTGAAACATATGCTGATTGATTGTAGTGACTCACGTGATGATTGATCACTGTAAAACATGTTCTGATTGATCACAGTGAAACACGTGCTGATTGATCACTGTGAAACATGTTCTGATTGATCACTGTGAAACATGTTCTGATTGATCACAGTGAAACACGTACTGATTGATCACAGTGAAACAAGTGCTGATTGATCGCAGTGAATCACGTACTGATTGATCACAGTGAAACACGTTCTGATTGATCGTAGTGAAACACGTGCTGATTTATCGCGTTGAAACACGTGCTGATCTATCGCGTTGAAACACATGCTGATTAATCGCACTGAAGTACATGCTGATTGATCAAAGTGAAACACTGATTATTAACTGCGAAAGAACACTTGTTGATTGATTGCAGTGAAGCACGTGCTGATTGATTGCAATAAAACACTTGCTGATTGATCACGGTGAAACCCGTGCTGATTGATCGCGGTGAAAAAGGTGCTGACAGCTCGCGGTGAAACACGTGGTGATTGATTGCAATAAAACACTTGCTGATTGATCACGGTGAAACACGTGCTGATTGATCACAGTGAAACACGTGCTGATTGATCACATTGAAATACATGCCGATTGATCACGTGAAACACATGCTGATTGATCACTTTTAAACAGGTGCTGAATGATCACAGTGTAACACGTGCTGATTGATCACAGTGTAACACGTGCTGATTGATCGTGGTGAAACATGTCCTGATTGATCACAGTGAAAAACGTGCTCATTGATTGCGGTGAAACGCTTCCAGATTGATTACAGTGAAACACCTTCAGATTAATCGCGGTGAAACACGTGCTGTTTGATTGCAGTGAGACACATGCTGATTGAACACGGTGAAACAAGTGCTGACTGATCATAGTGAAACACGTGCTGATTAATCACAGTGAAAAACGTGCTGTTTGATTGCATGAAATACTTGCTGATTGAACACAGTGAAACACGTTCTGATTGATCACAGTGAAACAACTGCTGATTGATCACAGTGAAACATGTGCTGATTAATCGCAGTGAATGAAGTGCTGATTGATCAAAGTGAAAAACGTGCTGATTGATCACTTTGAAACATGTTCTGATTGATCACAGTGAAACATGTACTGATTGATCACAGTGAAACATATGCTGATTGATTGTAGTGACTCACGTGATGATTGATCACTGTAAAACATGTTCTGATTGATCACAGTGAAACACGTGCTGATTGATCACAGTGAAACATGTTCTGATTGATCACAGTGAAATACGTACTGATTGATCACAGTGAAACACGTGCTGATTGATCAAAGTGAAACACGTGTTGTTTGATCACATTGAAACACATGCTAATTGATCGCGGGGAAACACCTGCTGATTGATCACAGTGAAACACATGCGGATTGATCACAGTGAAACACATGCTGATTGATCACAGTGAAACACGTGCTGATTGATCACAGTGAAACACGTGCTGATTGATCACTGTGAAACACGTGCTGATTGATCACAGTGAAACACGTGCTGATTGATCACAGTGAAACACATTCTGATTGATCACAGTGAAACACGTGCTGATTGATCACAGTGAAACACATTCTGATTGATCACAGTGAAACACATTCTGATTGATCACAGTGAAACACGTGCTGATTGATCAGAGTGAAACACGTGCTGATTGATCACATTGAAACACGTGCTGATTGATCGTAGTGAATCACGTACTGATTGATCGCAGTGAAACAGATGCTGATTGATCGTAGTGAAACACGTGCTGATTGATCACGTTGAAATACATGCCGATTGATCACGTGAAACACATTCTGGTTGATTACAGTGAAATTCGTGCTGATCACTTTTAAACAGGTGCTGAATGATCACAGTGTAACACGTGCTGATTGAGCACAGTGTAACACTTGCTGATTGATCGTGGTGAAACATGTCCTGATTGATCACAGTGAAAAACGTGCTCATTGATTTCGGTGAAACGCTTCCTGATTGATCACAGTGAAACACGTGCTGATTGATCATGGTGAAACATGTCCTGATTGATCACAGTGAAAAACGTTCTCATTGGTTGCGGTGAAACACTTCCTGATTGATCACAGTGAAACACCTTCAGATTAATTGTGGTGAAACACGTGCTGTTTGATTGCAGTGAAACACATGCTGATTGAACACGGTGAAACAAGTGCTGACTGATCATAGTGAAACGTGCTAATTAATCAAAGTGAAAAACGTGCTGTTTGATTTCATGAAATACTTGCTGATTGAACATAGTGAAACACGTTCTGATTGATCACAGTGAATCACCTGCTGATTAATCACAGTGAAACATGTGCTGATTAATCGCAGTGAATGCAGTGCTGATTGATCACAGTGAAAAACGTGCTGATTGATCACAGTGAAACATGTTCTGATTGATCACAGTGAAACATGTACTGATTGAGAACAGTGAAACATATGCTGATTGATTGTAGTGACTCACGTGCTGATTGATCACAGTAAAACATGTTCTGATTGATCACAGTGAAACACGTGCTGCTTGATCACAGTAAAACATGTTCTGATTGATCACAGTGAAACACATTCTGATTGATCACAGTGAAACACATGCTGATTGATCATAGTGAAACACATGCTGATTGATCACTGTAAAACATGTTCTGATTGATCACAGTGAAACACGTGCTGATTGATCAAAGTGAAACGCGTGTTGTTTGATCACATTGAAACACATGCTGATTGATCGTGGGGAAACACCTGCTGATTGATTACAGTGAAACACATGCGGATTGATCACAGTGAAACACGTGCTGATTGATCACAGTGAAACACGTGCTGATTGATCACTGTGAAACACGTGCTGATTGATCACAGTGAAACACGTTCTGATTGATCACAGTGAAACACATTCTGATTGATCACAGTGAAACACGTTCTGATTGATCACAGTGAAACACGTTCTGATTGATCACAGTGAAACACGTGCTGACTGATCACAGTGAAACACGTGCTGATTGATTGCAATAAAACACTTGCTGATTGATCGCGGTGAAAAAGTTGCTGACAGCTGGCGGAGAAACACGTGGTGATTGATTGCAATAAAACACTTGCTGATTGATCACGGTGAAACACGTGCTGATTGTTCACGGTGAAACACGTGCTGATTGATCACAGTGAAATACATGCCGATTGATCACGTGAAACACATTCTGGTTGATTACAGTGAAACACGTGCTGATCATTTTTAAACAGGTGCTGAATGATCACAGTGTAACACGTGCTGATTGATCACAGTGTAACACGTGCTGATTGATTGTGGTGAAACATGTCCTGATTGATCACAGTGAAAAACGTGCTCATTGATTGCGGTGAAACGCTTCCTGATTGATCACAGTGAAACACGTGCTGATTGATCGTGGTGAAACATGTCCTGATTGATCACAGTGAAAAACGTGCTCATTGATTGTGGTGAAACGCATCCTGATTGATCACAGTGAAACACCTTCAGATTAATTGCAGTGAAACACGTGCTGTTTGATTGCAGTGAAACACATGCTGATTGAACACGGTGAAACAAGTGCTGACTGATCATAGTGAAACACATGCTGGTTGATTGCCAGGGTACACTTGCTGATCCATCGCGGTGAAACCCGTGCTGATCCATCGTGGTGAAACCCGTGCTGATTGATCACGGTGAAAAAGGTGCTGATTGATCACAGTGAAACACGTGCTGATTGATTGCAATAAAACACTTGCTGATTGATCACGGTGAAACCCGTGCTGATTCATCGCAGTAAAAAAGGTGCTGACAGCTCGCGGTGAAACACGTGGTGATTGATTGCAAAGAACACTTGCTGATTGATCATGGTGAAACACGTGCTGATTGTTCACGGTGAAACACGTGCTGATTGATCACAGTGAAACACATGCGGATTGATCACAGTGAAACACGTGCTGATTGATCACAGTGAAACACGTGCTGATTGATCACATTGAAATACATGCCGATTGATCACGTGAAACACATGCTGATTGATCACTTTTAAACAGGTGCTGAATGATCACAGTGTAACACGTGCTGATTGATCACAGTGTAACACGTGCTGATTGATCGTGGTGAAACATGTCCTGATTGATCACAGTGAAAAACGTGCTCATTGATTGCGGTGAAACGCTTCCTGATTGATTACAGTGAAACACCTTCAGATTAATCGCGGTGAAACACGTGCTGTTTGATTGCAGTGAGACACATGCTGATTGAACACGGTGAAACAAGTGCTGACTGATCATAGTGAAACACGTGCTGATTAATCACAGTGCAAAACGTGCTGTTTGATTGCATGAAATACTTGCTGATTGAACACAGTGAAACACGTTCTGATTGATCACAGTGAAACAACTGCTGATTGATCACAGTGAAACATGTGCTGATTAATCGCAGTGAATGAAGTGCTGATTGATCAAAGTGAAAAACGTGCTGATTGATCACTTTGAAACATGTTCTGATTGATCACAGTGAAACATGTACTGATTGATCACAGTGAAACATATGCTGATTGATTGTAGTGACTCACGTGATGATTGATCACTGTAAAACATGTTCTGATTGATCACAGTGAAACACGTGCTGATTGATCACTGTGAAACATGTTCTGATTGATCACAGTGAAACACGTACTGATTGATCACAGTGAAACACGTGCTGATTGATCAAAGTGAAACACGTGTTGTTTGATCACATTGAAACACATGCTAATTGATCGCGGGGAAACACCTGCTGATTGATCACAGTGAAACACATGCGGATTGATCACAGTGAAACACATGCTGATTGATCACAGTGAAACACGTGCTGATTGATGACAGTGAAACACGTGCTGATTGATCACTGTGAAACACGTGCTGATTGATCACAGTGAAACACGTGCTGATTGATCACAGTGAAACACATTCTGATTGATCACAGTGAAACACATTCTGATTGATCACAGTGAAACACGTGCTGATTGATCAGAGTGAAACACGTGCTGATTGATCACAGTGAAACACGTGCTGATTGATCGTAGTGAATCACGTACTGATTGATCGCAGTGAAACAGATGCTGATTGATCGTAGTGAAACACGTGCTGATTGATCACATTGAAATACATGCCGATTGATCACGTGAAACACATTCTGGTTGATTACAGTGAAATTCGTGCTGATCACTTTTAAACAGGTGCTGAATGATCACAGTGTAACACGTGCTGATTGAGCACAGTGTAACACTTGCTGATTGATCGTGGTGAAACATGTCCTGATTGATCACAGTGAAAAACGTGCTCATTGATTTCGGTGAAACGCTTCCTGATTGATCACAGTGAAACACGTGCTGATTGATCATGGTGAAACATGTCCTGATTGATCACAGTGAAAAACGTTCTCATTGGTTGCGGTGAAACACTTCCTGATTGATCACAGTGAAACACCTTCAGATTAATTGTGGTGAAACACGTGCTGTTTGATTGCAGTGAAACACATGCTGATTGAACACGGTGAAACAAGTGCTGACTGATCATAGTGAAACGTGCTAATTAATCAAAGTGAAAAACGTGCTGTTTGATTTCATGAAATACTTGCTGATTGAACACAGTGAAACACGTTCTGATTGATCACAGTGAATCACCTGCTGATTAATCACAGTGAAACATGTGCTGATTAATCGCAGTGAATGAAGTGCTGATTGATCACAGTGAAAAACGTGCTGATTGATCACAGTGAAACATGTTCTGATTGATCACAGTGAAACATGTACTGATTGAGAACAGTGAAACATATGCTGATTGATTGTAGTGACTCACGTGCTGATTGATCACACTAAAACATGTTCTGATTGATCACAGTGAAACACGTGCTGCTTGATCACAGTAAAACATGTTCTGATTGATCACAGTGAAACACATTCTGATTGATCACAGTGAAACACATGCTGATTGATCATAGTGAAACACATGCTGATTGATCACTGTAAAACATGTTCTGATTGATCACAGTGAAACACGTGCTGATTGATCAAAGTGAAACGCGTGTTGTTTGATCACATTGAAACACATGCTGATTGATCGCGGGGAAACACCTGCTGATTGATTACAGTGAAACACATGCGGATTGATCACAGTGAAACACGTGCTGATTGATCACAGTGAAACACGTGCTGATTGATCACTGTGAAACACGTGCTGATTGATCACAGTGAAACACGTTCTGATTGATCACAGTGAAACACATTCTGATTGATCACAGTGAAACACGTTCTGATTGATCACCGTGAAACACGTTCTGATTGATCACAGTGAAACACGTGCTGACTGATCACAGTGAAACACGTGCTGATTGATTGCAATAAAACACTTGCTGATTGATCACGGTGAAAACCGTGCTGATTGATCGCGGTGAAAAAGTTGCTGACAGCTGGCGGAGAAACACGTGGTGATTGATTGCAATAAAACACTTGCTGATTGATCACGGTGAAACACGTGCTGATTGTTCACGGTGAAACACGTGCTGATTGATCACAGTGAAATACATGCCGATTGATCACGTGAAACACATTCTGGTTGATTACAGTGAAACACGTGCTGATCATTTTTAAACAGGTGCTGAATGATCACAGTGTAACACGTGCTGATTGATCACAGTGTAACACGTGCTGATTGATCGTGGTGAAACATGTCCTGATTGATCACAGTGAAAAACGTGCTCATTGATTGCGGTGAAACGCTTCCTGATTGATCACAGTGAAACACGTGCTGATTGATCGTGGTGAAACATGTCCTGATTGATCACAGTGAAAAACGTGCTCATTGATTGTGGTGAAACGCATCCTGATTGATCACAGTGAAACACCATCAGATTAATTGCAGTGAAACACGTGCTGTTTGATTGCAGTGAAACACATGCTGATTGAACACGGTGAAACAAGTGCTGACTGATCATAGTGAAACACGTGCTGATTGATCACAGTGAAACACATGCTGGTTGATTGCCAGGGTACACTTGCTGATCCATCGCGGTGAAACCCGTGCTGATCCATCGTGGTGAAACCCGTGCTGATTGATCACGGTGAAAAAGGTGCTGATTGATCACAGTGAAACACGTGCTGATTGATTGCAATAAAACACTTGCTGATTGATCACGGTGAAACCCGTGCTGATTCATCGCGGTAAAAAAGGTGCTGACAGCTCGCGGTGAAACACGTGGTGATTGATTGCAAAGAACACTTGCTGATTGATCATGGTGAAACACGTGCTGATTGTTCACGGTGAAACACGTGCTGATTGATCACAGTGAAACACATGCGGATTGATCACAGTGAAACACGTGCTGATTGATCACAGTGAAACACGTGCTGATTGATCACATTGAAATACATGCCGATTGATCACGTGAAACACATGCTGATTGATCACTTTTAAACAGGTGCTGAATGATCACAGTGTAACACGTGCTGATTGATCACAGTGTAACACGTGCTGATTGATCGTGGTGAAACATGTCCTGATTGATCACAGTGAAAAACGTGCTCATTGATTGCGGTGAAACGCTTCCTGATTGATTACAGTGAAACACCTTCAGATTAATCGCGGTGAAACACGTGCTGTTTGATTGCAGTGAGACACATGCTGATTGAACACGGTGAAACAAGTGCTGACTGATCATAGTGAAACACGTGCTGATTAATCACAATGAAAAACGTGCTGTTTGATTGCATGAAATACTTGCTGATTGAACACAGTGAAACACGTTCTGATTGATCACAGTGAAACAACTGCTGATTGATCACAGTGAAACATGTGCTGATTAATCGCAGTGAATGAAGTGCTGATTGATCAAAGTGAAAAACGTGCTGATTGATCACTTTGAAACATGTTCTGATTGATCACAGTGAAACATGTACTGATTGATCACAGTGAAACATATGCTGATTGATTGTAGTGACTCACGTGATGATTGATCATTGTAAAACATGTTCTGATTGATCACAGTGAAACACGTGCTGATTGATCACTGTGAAACACGTTCTGATTGATCACAGTGAAACACGTACTGATTGATCACAGTGAAACAAGTGCTGATTGATCGCACTGAATCATGTACTGATTGATCACAGTGAAACACGTTCTGATTGATCGTAGTGAAACACTTGCTGATTTATCGCGTTGAAACACGTGCTGATCTATCGCGTTGAAACACATGCTGATTAATCGCACTGAAGTACATGCTGATTGATCAAAGTGAAACACTGATTATTAACTGCGAAAGAACACTTGTTGATTGATTGCAGTGAAGCACGTGCTGATTGATTGCAATAAAACACTTGCTGATTGATCACGGTGAAACCCGTGCTGATTGATCGCGGTGAAAAAGGTGCTGACAGCTCGCGGTGAAACACGTGGTGATT
This sequence comes from Carcharodon carcharias, assembly GCF_017639515.1. Lineage (NCBI taxonomy): Eukaryota > Metazoa > Chordata > Chondrichthyes > Lamniformes > Lamnidae > Carcharodon > Carcharodon carcharias. The sequence goes on from NC_054479.1 coordinate 123,929,764, forward strand.
GATTGCAATAAAACACTTGCTGATTGATCACGGTGAAACACGTGCTGATTGATCACAGTGAAACACGTGCTGATTGATCACAGTGAAACACGTGCTGATTGATCACATTGAAATACATGCCGATTGATCACGTGAAACACATGCTGATTGATCACTTTTAAACAGGTGCTGAATGATCACAGTGTAACACGTGCTGATTGATCACAGTGTAACACGTGCTGATTGATCGTGGTGAAACATGTCCTGATTGATCACAGTGAAAAACGTGCTCATTGATTGCGGTGAAACGCTTCCAGATTGATTACAGTGAAACACCTTCAGATTAATCGCGGTGAAACACGTGCTGTTTGATTGCAGTGAGACACATGCTGATTGAACACGGTGAAACAAGTGCTGACTGATCATAGTGAAACACGTGCTGATTAATCATAGTGAAAAACGTGCTGTTTGATTGCATGAAATACTTGCTGATTGAACACAGTGAAACACGTTCTGATTGATCACAGTGAAACAACTGCTGATTGATCACAGTGAAACATGTGCTGATTAATCGCAGTGAATGAAGTGCTGATTGATCAAAGTGAAAAACGTGCTGATTGATCACTTTGAAACATGTTCTGATTGATCACAGTGAAGCATGTACTGATTGATCACAGTGAAACATATGCTGATTGATTGTAGTGACTCACGTGATGATTGATCACTGTAAAACATGTTCTGATTGATCACAGTGAAACACGTGCTGATTGATCACTGTGAAACATGTTCTGATTGATCACAGTGAAACACGTACTGATTGATCACAGTGAAACACGTGCTGATTGATCAAAGTGAAACACGTGTTGTTTGATCACATTGAAACACATGCTAATTGATCGCGGGGAAACACCTGCTGATTGATCACAGTGAAACACATGCGGATTGATCACAGTGAAACACATGCTGATTGATCACAGTGAAACACGTGCTGATTGATCACAGTGAAACACGTGCTGATTGATCACTGTGAAACACGTGCTGATTGATCACAGTGAAACACGTGCTGATTGATCACAGTGAAACACATTCTGATTGATCACAGTGAAACACGTGCTGATTGATCACAGTGAAACACATTCTGATTGATCACAGTGAAACACATTCTGATTGATCACAGTGAAACACGTGCTGATTGATCAGAGTGAAACACGTGCTGATTGATCACAGTGAAACACGTGCTGATTGATCGTAGTGAATCACGTACTGATTGATCGCAGTGAAACAGATGCTGATTGATCACATTGAAATACATGCCGATTGATCACGTGAAACACATTCTGGTTGATTACAGTGAAATTCGTGCTGATCACTTTTAAACAGGTGCTGAATGATCACAGTGTAACACGTGCTGATTGAGCACAGTGTAACACTTGCTGATTGATCGTGGTGAAACATGTCCTGATTGATCACAGTGAAAAACGTGCTCATTGATTTCGGTGAAACGCTTCCTGATTGATCACAGTGAAACACGTGCTGATTGATCATGGTGAAACATGTCCTGATTGATCACAGTGAAAGACGTTCTCATTGGTTGCGGTGAAACACTTCCTGATTGATCACAGTGAAACACCTTCAGATTAATTGTGGTGAAACACGTGCTGTTTGATTGCAGTGAAACACATGCTGATTGAACACGGTGAAACAAGTGCTGACTGATCATAGTGAAACATGTGCTAATTAATCAAAGTGAAAAACGTGCTGTTTGATTTCATGAAATACTTGCTGATTGAACACAGTGAAACACGTTCTGATTGATCACAGTGAATCACCTGCTGATTAATCACAGTGAAACATGTGCTGATTAATCGCAGTGAATGAAGTGCTGATTGATCACAGTGAAAAACGTGCTGATTGATCACAGTGAAACATGTTCTGATTGATCACAGTGAAACATGTACTGATTGATAACAGTGAAACATATGCTGATTGATTGTAGTGACTCACGTGCTGATTGATCACAGTAAAACATGTTCTGATTGATCACAGTGAAACACGTGCTGCTTGATCACAGTAAAACATGTTCTGATTGATCACAGTGAAACACATTCTGATTGATCACAGTGAAACACATGCTGATTGATCATAGTGAAACACATGCTGATTGATCACTGTAAAACATGTTCTGATTGATCACAGTGAAACACGTGCTGATTGATCAAAGTGAAACGCGTGTTGTTTGATCACATTGAAACACATGCTGATTGATCGCGGGGAAACACCTGCTGATTGATTACAGTGAAACACATGCGGATTGATCACAGTGAAACACGTGCTGATTGATCACAGTGAAACACGTGCTGATTGATCACTGTGAAACACGTGCTGATTGATCACAGTGAAACACGTTCTGATTGATCACAGTGAAACACATTCTGATTGATCACAGTGAAACACGTTCTGATTGATCACAGTGAACCACGTTCTGATTGATCACAGTGAAACAAGTGCTGACTGATCACAGTGAAACACGTGCTGATTGATTGCAATAAAACACTTGCTGATTGATCACGGTGAAACCCGTGCTGATTGATCGCGGTGAAAAAGTTGCTGACAGCTGGCGGAGAAACACATGGTGATTGATTGCAATAAAACACTTGCTGATTGATCACGGTGAAACACGTGCTGATTGTTCACGGTGAAACACGTGCTGATTGATCACAGTGAAATACATGCCGATTGATCACGTGAAACACATTCTGGTTGATTACAGTGAAACACGTGCTGATCATTTTTAAACAGGTGCTGAATGATCACAGTGTAACACGTGCTGATTGATCACAGTGTAACACGTGCTGATTGATCGTGGTGAAACATGTCCTGATTGATCACAGTGAAAAACGTGCTCATTGATTGCGGTGAAACGCTTCCTGATTGATCACAGTGAAACACGTGCTGATTGATCGTGGTGAAACATGTCCTGATTGATCACAGTGAAAAACGTGCTCATTGATTGCGGTGAAACGCATCCTGATTGATCACAGTGAAACACCTTCAGATTAATTGCAGTGAAACACGTGCTGTTTGATTGCAGTGAAACACATGCTGATTGAACACGGTGAAACAAGTGCTGACTGATCATAGTGAAACACGTGCTGATTGATCACAGTGAAACACATGCTGGTTGATTGCCAGGGTACACTTGCTGATCCATCGCGGTGAAACCCGTGCTGATCCATCGTGGTGAAACCCGTGCTGATTGATCACGGTGAAAAAGGTGCTGATTGATCACAGTGAATCACGTGCTGATTGATTGCAATAAAACACTTGCTGATTGATCACGGTGAAACCCGTGCTGATTCATCGCGGTAAAAAAGGTGCTGACAGCTCGCGGTGAAACACGTGGTGATTGATTGCAAAGAACACTTGCTGATTGATCATGGTGAAACACGTGCTGATTGTTCACGGTGAAACACGTGCTGATTGATCACAGTGAAATAGATGCCGATTGATCACGTGAAACACATTTTGGTTGATTACAGTGAAACACGTGCTGATCACTTTTAAACAGGTGCTGAATGATCACAGTGTAACACGTGCATTTTGATCACCGTGTAACACTTGCTGATTGATCGTGGTGAAACATGTCCTGATTGATCACAGTGAAAAACGTGCTCATTGATTGCGGTGAAACGCTTCCTGATTGATCACAGTGAAACACGTGCTGATTAATCACAGTGAAACACGTGCTTATTGATCACTGTGAAACACATGCTGATTGATCACAGTGAAACACGTGCTGATTGATCACAGTGAAACACATTCTGACTGATCACAGTGAAACACATGCTGATTGATCATAGTGAAACATGTTCTGATTGATCACAGTGAAACACGTTCTGATTGATCACAGTGAAACACGTGCTGATTGATCACAGTGAAACACGTGCTGATTGATCGCAGTGAATCACGTACTGGTTGATCACAGTGAAACAGATGCTGATTGATCGTAGTGAAACACGTGCTGATTTATCGCATTGAAACACGTGCTGATCTATCGCGGTGAAACACATGCTGATTAATCACACTGAAGTACATGCTGATTGATCAAAGTGAAACACGGATTATTAACTGCGATAGAACACTTGTTGATTGATTGCAGTGAAGCACGTGCTGATTGATCGCAAAAGAACACTTGCTGATTGATTGCAGTGAAATACGTGTTGATGGATCATGGTGAAACAATTGCTGATTGATCACAGTGAAACACGTGCTGATTGATCACAGTGAAGCACGTGCTGGTTGATTGCCAGGGTACACTTGCTGATCGATCGCGGTGAAACCCGTGCTGATCCATCGCGGTGAAACCCGTGCTGATTGATCACGGTGAAAAAGGTGTTGATTGATCACAGTAAAACACGTGCTGATTGATTGCAATAAAACACTTGCTGATTGATCACGGTGAAACCTGTGCTGATTGATCGCGGTGTAAAATGTGCTGACAGCTCGCGGTGAAACACTTGGTGATTGATTGCAATAAAACACTTGCTGATTGATCATGGTGAAACACGTGCTGACTGATCACGGTGAAACACGTGCTGATTGATCACAGTGAAACACGTGCTGATTGATCACATTGAAATACATGCCGATTGATCACGTGAAACACATTCTGGTTGATTACAGTGAAACAGGTGCTGATTGATCACTTTTAAACAGGTGCTGAATGATCACAGTGTAACACGTGCTGATTGATCGCAGTGTAACACGTGCTGATTGATCGTGGTGAAACATGTCCTGATTGATCACAGTGAAAAACGTGCTGATTGATTGCGGTGAAACGCTTCCTGATTGATCACAGTGAAACACCTTCAGATTAATCGCGGTGAAACACGTGCTGTTTGATTGCAGTGAAACACATGCTGATTGAACACGGTGAAACAAGTGCTGACTGATCATAGTGAAACACATGCTGATTAATCACAGTGAAAAATATGCTGTTTGATTGCATGAAATACTTGCTGATTGAACACAGTGAAACACGTTCTGATTGATCACAGTGAAACACCTGCTGATTGATCACAGTGAAACATGTGCTGATTAATCGCAGTGAATGAAGTGCTGATTGATCACAGTGAAAAACGTGCTGATTGATCACAGTGAAACATGTTCTGATTGATCACAGTGAAACATGTACTGATTGATCACAGTGAAACATGTACTGATTGATCACAGTGAAACATATGCTGATTGATTGTAGTGACTCACGTGATGATTGATCACTGTAAAACATGTTCTGATTGATCACAGTGAAACACGTGCTGATTGATCACTGTGAAACATGTTCTGATTGATCACAGTGAAACACGTGCTGATTGATCACAGTGAAACACATGCTTATTGATCACTGTGAAACACATGCTGATTGATCACAGTGAAACACGTGCTGATTGATCACAGTGAAACACATTCTGATTGAAACACAGTGAAACGCATGCTGATTGATCATAGTGAAACACGTTCTGATTGATCACAGTGAAACATGTTCTGATTGATCACAGTGAAACACGTGCTGATTGATCACAGTGAAACATGTGCTGATTGATCGCAGTGAATCACGTACTGATTGATCACAGTGAAACAGATGCTGATTGATCGTAGTGAAACACATGCTGATTTATCGCGTTGAAACACGTGCTGATTGGTAACGGTGAAACACGTGCTGATTGATTGCAATAAAACACTTGTTGATTGATCACGGTGAAACACGTGCTGATTGTTCACGGTGAAACACGTGCTGATTGATCACAGTGAAATACATGCCGATTGATCACGTGAAACACATTCTGGTTGATTACAGTGAAACACGTGCTGATTGATCACTTTTAAACAGGTGCTGAATGATCACAGTGTAACACGTACTGATTGATCACAGTGTAACACGTGCTGATTGATCGTGGTGAAACATGTCCCGATTGATCACAGTGAAAAACGTGCTCATTGATTGCGGTGAAATGCTTCCTAATTGATCACAGTGAAACACCTTCAGATTAATCGCAGTGAAACACGTGCTGTTTGATTGCAATGAAACACATGCTGTTTCAACACGGTGAAACAAGTGCTGACTGATCATAGTGAAAAACGTGCTGTTTGATTGCAGTGTAATACTTGCTGATTGAACACAGTGAAACACGTTCTGATTGATCACAGTGAAACACCTGCTGATTAATCACAGTGAAACATGTGCTGATTAATCGCAGTGAATGAAGTGCTGATTGATCACAGTGAATGAAGTGCTGATTGATCACAGTGAAAAACGTGCTGATTGATCACAGTGAAACATGTTCTGATTGATCACAGTGAAACATGTACTGATTGATCACAGTGAAACATATGCTGATTGATTGTAGTGACTCACGTGATGATTGATCACTGTAAAACATGTTCTGATTGATCACAGTGAAACACGTGCTGATTGATCACTGTAAAAGATGTTCTGATTGATCACAGTGAAACACGTACTGATTGATCACAGTGAAACACGTGCTGATTGATCAAAGTGAAACGCGTGTTGTTTGATCACATTGAAACACATGCTGATTGATCACGGGGAAACACTTGCTGATTGATTACAGTGAAACACATGCGGATTGATCACAGTGAAACACATGCTGATTGATCACAGTGAAACACGTGCCGATTGATCACAGTGAAACACATTCTGATTGATCACAGTGAAACACGTTCTGATTGATCACAGTGAAACACGTGCTGATTGATCACAGTGAAACATGTGCTGATTGATCGCAGTGAATCACGTACTGATTGATCACAGTGAAACAGATGCTGGTTGATTGCCAGGGTACACTTGCTGATCGATCGCGGTGAAACCCGTGCTGATCCATCGCGGTGAAACCCGTGCTGATTGATCGCCGTGAAAAAGGTGCTGACAGCTCGCGGTGAAACACGTGGTGATTGATTGCAATAAAACACTTGCTGATTGATCACGGTGAAACACGTGCTGATTGATCACGGTGAAACACGTGCTGATTGATCACAGTGAAACACGTGCTGATTGATCACATTGAAATACATGCCGATTGATCACGTGAAACACGTGCTGATTGATCACTTTTAAACAGGTGCTGAATGATCACAGTGTAACACGTGCTGATTGATCACAGTGTAACACGTGCTGATTGATCTTGGTGAAACATGTCCTGATTGATCACAGTGAAAAACTTGCTCATTGATTGCGGTGAAACGCTTCCTGATTGATCACAGTGAAACACCTTCAGATTGATCACAGTGAAACATGTGCTGATTAATCGCAGTGAATGAAGTGCTGATTGATCACCGTGAAAAACGTAATGATTGATCACAGTGAAACATGTTCTGATTGATCACAGTGAAACATGTACTGATTGATCACAGTGAAACATATGCTGATTGATTGTAGTGACTCACGTGATGATTGATCACTGTAAAACATGTTCTGATTGATCACAGTGAAACACGTGCTGATTGATCACTGTGAAACATGTTCTGATTGATCACAGTGAAACACGTACTGATTGATCACAGTGAAAAACGTGCTGATTGATCAAAGTGAAACGCGTGTTGTTTGATCACATTGAAACACATGCTGACTGATCGCGGGGAAACACCTGCTGATTGATTACAGTGAAACACATGCAGATTGATTACAGTGAAACACATGCTGATTGATCACAGTGAAACACGTGCTGATTGATCACAGTGAAATACGTGCTGATTGATCACAGTGAAATACGTGCTGATTGATCACAGTGAAACACGTGCTGATTGATCACAGTGAAACACGTGCTGATTGATCACAATGAAACACGTGCTGATTGATCGCAGTGAATCAAGTACTGATTGATCGCAGTGAAACAGATGCAGATTGATCGTAGTGAAATACGTGCTGATTTATCGCGTTGAAACACGTGCTGATCTATCGCGGTGAAACACATACTGATTAATCGCACTGAAGTACATGATGATTGATCAAAGTGAAACACGGATTATTAACTGCGATAGAACACTTGTTGATTGATTGCAGTAAAGCACGCGCTGATTGATTGCAGTGAAATACGTGTTGATGGATCATGGTGAAACAATTGCTGATTGATCACTGTGAAACACGTGCTGATTGATCACAGTGAAACACATGCTGGTTGATTGCCAGGGTACACTTGCTGATCGATCGCGGTGAAACCCGTGCTGATCCATCGCGGTGAAACCCGTGCTGATTGATCGCGGTGAAAAAGGTGCTGATTGATCACAGTGAAACACTTGCTGATTGATTGCAATAAAACACTTGCTGATTGATCATGGTGAAATCCATGCTGATTGATCGCGGTGAAAAAGGTGCTGACAGCTCGCGGTGAAACACGTGGTGATTGATTGCAATAAAACACTTGCTGATTGATCACGGTGAAACACGTGCTGATTGTTCACGGTGAAACATGTGCTGATTGATCACAGTGAAATACATGCCGATTGATCACGTGAAACACATTCTGGTTGATTACAGTGAAACACGTGCTGATTGATCACTTTTAAACAGGTGCTGAATGATCACAGTGTAACACGTGCTGATTGATCGTGGTGAAACATGTCCTGATTGATCACAGTGAAAAACGTGCTCATTGATTGCGGTGAATCGCTTCCTGATTGATCACAGTGAAACACCTTCAGATTAATCGCAGTGAAACACGTGCTGTTTGATTGCAATGAAACACATGCTGTTTCAACACGGTGAAACAAGTGCTGACTGATCATAGTGAAAAACGTGCTGTTTGATTGCAGTGTAATACTTGCTGATTGAACACAGTGAAACACGTTCTGATTGATCACAGTGAAACACCTGCTGATTAATCACAGTGAAACATGTGCTGATTAATCGCAGTGAATGAAGTGCTGATTGATCACAGTGAAAAACGTGCTGATTGATCACAGTGAAACATGTTCTGATTGATCACAGTGAAACACGTACTGATTGATCACAGTGAAAAACGTGCTGATTGATCAAAGTGAAATGCGTGTTGTTTGATCACATTGAAACACATGCTGACTGATCGCGGGGAAACACCTGCTGATTGATTACAGTGAAACACATGCAGATTGATCACAGTGAAACACATGCTGATTGATCACAGTGTAACACGTGCTGATTGATCGTGGTGAAACATGTCCTGATTGATCACTGTGAAACGCCTTCAGATTAATCGCGGTGAAACACGTGCTGTTTGATTGCAGTGAAACACATGCTGATTGAACACGGTGAAACAAGTGCTGACTGGTCATAGTGAAACACGTGCTGATTAATCACAGTGAAAAACGTGCTGTTTGATTGCATGAAATACTTGCTGACTGAACACAGTGAAACACGTTTTGATTGATCACAGTGAAACACCTGCTGATTGATCACAGTGAACCATGTGCTGATTAATCGCAGTGAATGAAGTGCTGATTGATCACAGTAAAAAACGTGCTGATTGATCACAGTGAAACATGTACTGATTGATCACAGTGAAACATGTACTGATTGATCACAGTGAAACATATGCTGATTGATTGTAGTGACTCACGTGATGATTGATCACTGTAAAACATGTTCTGATTGATCACAGTGAAACACGTGCTGATTGATCACTGTGAAACATGTTCTGATTGATCACAGTGAAACACGTACTGATTGATCACAGTGAAACATGTGCTGATTGATCAAAGTGAAACGCGTGTTGTTTGATCACATTGAAACACATGCTGATTGATCACGGGGAAACACTTGCTGATTGATTACAGTGAAACACATGCGGATTGATCACAGTGAAACACATGCTGATTGATCACAGTGAAACACGTGCCGATTGATCACAGTGAAACACATTCTGATTGATCACAGTGAAACACGTTCTGATTGATCACTGTGAAACACGTGCTGATTGATCACAGTGAAACATGTGCTGATTGATCGCAGTGAATCACGTATTGATTGATCACAGTGAAACAGATGCTGGTTGATTGCCAGGGTACACTTGCTGATCGATCGCGGTGAAACCCGTGCTGATCCATCGCGGTGAAACCCGTGCTGATTGATCGCCGTGAAAAAGGTGCTGACAGCTCACGGTGAAACACGTGGTGATTGATTGCGATAAAACACTTGCTGATTGATCACGGTGAAACACGTGCTGATTGATCACGGTGAAACACGTGCTGATTGATCACAGTGAAACACGTGCTGATTGATCACATTGAAATACATGCCGATTGATCACGTGAAACACGTGCTGATTGATCACTTTTAAACAGGTGCTGAATGATCACAGTGTAACACGTGCTGATTGATCACAGTGTAACACGTGCTGATTGATCTTGGTGAAACATGTCCTGATTGATCACAGTGAAAAACGTGCTCATTGATTGCGGTGAAACGCTTCCTGATTGATCACAGTGAAACACCTTCAGATTGATCACAGTGAAACATGTGCTGATTAATCGCAGTGAATGAAGTGCTGATTGATCACCGTGAAAAACGTAATGATTGATCACAGTGAAACATGTTCTGATTGATCACAGTGAAACATGTACTGATTGATCACAGTGAAACATATGCTGATTGATTGTAGTGACTCACGTGATGATTGATCACTGTAAAACATGTTCTGATTGATCACAGTGAAACACGTGCTGATTGATCACTGTGAAACATGTTCTGATTGATCACAGTGAAACACGTACTGATTGATCACAGTGAAAAACGTGCTGATTGATCAAAGTGAAACGCGTGTTGTTTGATCACATTGAAACACATGCTGACTGATCGCGGGGAAACACCTGCTGATTGATTACAGTGAAACACATGCAGATTGATTACAGTGAAACACATGCTGATTGATCACAGTGAAACACGTGCTGATTGATCACAGTGAAATACGTGCTGATTGATCACAGTGAAATACGTGCTGATTGATCACAGTGAAACACGTGCTGATTGATCACAGTGAAACACGTGCTGATTGATCACAATGAAACACGTGCTGATTGATCGCAGTGAATCAAGTACTGATTGATCGCAGTGAAACAGATGCAGATTGATCGTAGTGAAATACGTGCTGATTTATCGCGTTGAAACACGTGCTGATCTATCGCGGTGAAACACATACTGATTAATCGCACTGAAGTACATGATGATTGATCAAAGTGAAACACGGATTATTAACTGCGATAGAACACTTGTTGATTGATTGCAGTAAAGCACGCGCTGATTGATTGCAGTGAAATACGTGTTGATGGATCATGGTGAAACAATTGCTGATTGATCACTGTGAAACACGTGCTGATTGATCACAGTGAAACACATGCTGGTTGATTGCCAGGGTACACTTGCTGATCGATCGCGGTGAAACCCGTGCTGATCCATCGCGGTGAAACCCGTGCTGATTGATCGCGGTGAAAAAGGTGCTGATTGATCACAGTGAAACACTTGCTGATTGATTGCAATAAAACACTTGCTGATTGATCACGGTGAAATCCATGCTGATTGATCGCAGTGAAAAAGGTGCTGACAGCTCGCGGTGAAACACGTGGTGATTGATTGCAATAAAACACTTGCTGATTGATCACGGTGAAACACATGCTGATTGATCACAGTGAAATACATGCCGATTGATCACGTGAAACACATTCTGGTTGATTACAGTGAAACACGTGCTGATTGATCACTTTTAAACAGGTGCTGAATGATCACAGTGTAACACGTGCTGATTGATCACAGTGTAACACGTGCTGATTGATCGTGGTGAAACATGTCCTGATTGATCACAGTGAAAAACGTGCTCATTGATTGCGGTGAATCGCTTCCTGATTGATCACAGTGAAACACCTTCAGATTAATCGCAGTGAAACACGTGCTGTTTGATTGCAATGAAGCACATGCTGTTTCAACACGGTGAAACAAGTGCTGACTGATCATAGTGAAAAACGTGCTGTTTGATTGCAGTGTAATACTTGCTGATTGAACACAGTGAAACACGTTCTGATTGATCACAGTGAAACACCTGCTGATTAATCACAGTGAAACATGTGCTGATTAATCGCAGTGAATGAAGTGCTGATTGATCACAGTGAAAAACGTGCTGATTGATCACAGTGAAACATGTTCTGATTGATCACAGTGAAACATGTACTGATTGATCACAGTGAAACATATGCTGATTGATTGTAGTGACTCACGTGATGATTGATCACTGTAAAACATGTTCTGATTGATCACAGTGAAACACGTGCTGATTGATCACTGTGAAACATGTTCTGATTGATCACAGTGAAACACGTGCTGATTGATCACTGTAAAAGATGTTCTGATTGATCACAGTGAAACACGTACTGATTGATCACAGTGAAACACGTGCTGATTGATCAAAGTGAAACGCGTGTTGTTTGATCACATTGAAACACATGCTGATTGATCACGGGGAAACACTTGCTGATTGATTACAGTGAAACACATGCGGATTGATCACAGTGAAACACATGCTGATTGATCACAGTGAAACACGTGCCGATTGATCACAGTGAAACACATTCTGATTGATCACAGTGAAACACGTTCTGATTGATCACAGTGAAACACGTGCTGATTGATCACAGTGAAACATGTGCTGATTGATCGCAGTGAATCACGTACTGATTGATCACAGTGAAACAGATGCTGGTTGATTGCCAGGGTACGCTTGCTGATCGATCGCGGTGAAACCCGTGCTGATCCATCGCGGTGAAACCCGTGCTGATTGATCGCGGTCAAAAAGGTGTTGATTGATCACAGTGAAACACCTTCAGATTGATCACAGTGAAACACCTGCTGATTGATCACGGTGAAACATGTGCTGATTAATCGCAGTGAATGAAGTGCTGATTGATCACCGTGAAAAACGTAATGATTGATCACAGTGAAACATGTTCTGATTGATCACAGTGAAACATATACTGATTGATCACAGTGAAATACGTGCTGATTGATCACAGTGAAACACGTGCTGATTGATCACAGTGAAACACGTGCTGATTGATCACAATGAAACACGTGCTGATTGATCGCAGTGAATCAAGTACTGATTGATCGCAGTGAAACAGATGCAGATTGATCGTAGTGAAATACGTGCTGATTTATCGCGTTGAAACACGTGCTGATCTATCGCGGTGAAACACATACTGATTAATCGCACTGAAGTACATGATGATTGATCAAAGTGAAACACGGATTATTAACTGCGATAGAACACTTGTTGATTGATTGCAGTAAAGCACGCGCTGATTGATTGCAGTGAAATACGTGTTGATGGATCATGGTGAAACAATTGCTGATTGATCACTGTGAAACACGTGCTGATTGATCACAGTGAAACACATGCTGGTTGATTGCCAGGGTACACTTGCTGATCGATCGCGGTGAAACCCGTGCTGATCCATCGCGGTGAAACCCGTGCTGATTGATCGCGGTGAAAAAGGTGCTGATTGATCACAGTGAAACACTTGCTGATTGATTGCAATAAAACACTTGCTGATTGATCATGGTGAAATCCATGCTGATTGATCGCGGTGAAAAAGGTGCTGACAGCTCGCGGTGAAACACGTGGTGATTGATTGCAATAAAACACTTGCTGATTGATCACGGTGAAACACGTGCTGATTGTTCACGGTGAAACATGTGCTGATTGATCACAGTGAAATACATGCCGATTGATCACGTGAAACACATTCTGGTTGATTACAGTGAAACACGTGCTGATTGATCACTTTTAAACAGGTGCTGAATGATCACAGTGTAACACGTGCTGATTGATCGTGGTGAAACATGTCCTGATTGATCACAGTGAAAAACGTGCTCATTGATTGCGGTGAATCGCTTCCTGATTGATCACAGTGAAACACCTTCAGATTAATCGCAGTGAAACACGTGCTGTTTGATTGCAATGAAACACATGCTGTTTCAACACGGTGAAACAAGTGCTGACTGATCATAGTGAAAAACGTGCTGTTTGATTGCAGTGTAATACTTGCTGATTGAACACAGTGAAACACGTTCTGATTGATCACAGTGAAACACCTGCTGATTAATCACAGTGAAACATGTGCTGATTAATCGCAGTGAATGAAGTGCTGATTGATCACAGTGAAAAACGTGCTGATTGATCACAGTGAAACATGTTCTGATTGATCACAGTGAAACACGTACTGATTGATCACAGTGAAAAACGTGCTGATTGATCAAAGTGAAATGCGTGTTGTTTGATCACATTGAAACACATGCTGACTGATCGCGGGGAAACACCTGCTGATTGATTACAGTGAAACACATGCAGATTGATCACAGTGAAACACATGCTGATTGATCACAGTGTAACACGTGCTGATTGATCGTGGTGAAACATGTCCTGATTGATCACTGTGAAACGCCTTCAGATTAATCGCGGTGAAACACGTGCTGTTTGATTGCAGTGAAACACATGCTGATTGAACACGGTGAAACAAGTGCTGACTGGTCATAGTGAAACACGTGCTGATTAATCACAGTGAAAAACGTGCTGTTTGATTGCATGAAATACTTGCTGACTGAACACAGTGAAACACGTTTTGATTGATCACAGTGAAACACCTGCTGATTGATCACAGTGAACCATGTGCTGATTAATCGCAGTGAATGAAGTGCTGATTGATCACAGTAAAAAACGTGCTGATTGATCACAGTGAAACATGTACTGATTGATCACAGTGAAACATGTACTGATTGATCACAGTGAAACATATGCTGATTGATTGTAGTGACTCACGTGATGATTGATCACTGTAAAACATGTTCTGATTGATCACAGTGAAACACGTGCTGATTGATCACTGTGAAACATGTTCTGATTGATCACAGTGAAACACGTACTGATTGATCACAGTGAAACATGTGCTGATTGATCAAAGTGAAACGCGTGTTGTTTGATCACATTGAAACACATGCTGATTGATCACGGGGAAACACTTGCTGATTGATTACAGTGAAACACATGCGGATTGATCACAGTGAAACACATGCTGATTGATCACAGTGAAACACGTGCCGATTGATCACAGTGAAACACATTCTGATTGATCACAGTGAAACACGTTCTGATTGATCACTGTGAAACACGTGCTGATTGATCACAGTGAAACATGTGCTGATTGATCGCAGTGAATCACGTATTGATTGATCACAGTGAAACAGATGCTGGTTGATTGCCAGGGTACACTTGCTGATCGATCGCGGTGAAACCCGTGCTGATCCATCGCGGTGAAACCCGTGCTGATTGATCGCCGTGAAAAAGGTGCTGACAGCTCGCGGTGAAACACGTGGTGATTGATTGCAATAAAACACTTGCTGATTGATCACGGTGAAACACGTGCTGATTGATCACGGTGAAACACGTGCTGATTGATCACAGTGAAACACGTGCTGATTGATCACATTGAAATACATGCCGATTGATCACGTGAAACACGTGCTGATTGATCACTTTTAAACAGGTGCTGAATGATCACAGTGTAACACGTGCTGATTGATCACAGTGTAACACGTGCTGATTGATCTTGGTGAAACATGTCCTGATTGATCACAGTGAAAAACGTGCTCATTGATTGCGGTGAAACGCTTCCTGATTGATCACAGTGAAACACCTTCAGATTGATCACAGTGAAACATGTGCTGATTAATCGCAGTGAATGAAGTGCTGATTGATCACCGTGAAAAACGTAATGATTGATCACAGTGAAACATGTTCTGATTGATCACAGTGAAACATGTACTGATTGATCACAGTGAAACATATGCTGATTGATTGTAGTGACTCACGTGATGATTGATCACTGTAAAACATGTTCTGATTGATCACAGTGAAACACGTGCTGATTGATCACTGTGAAACATGTTCTGTTTGATCACAGTGAAACACGTGCTGATTGATCACAGTGAAACACGTGCTGATTGATCACAGTGAAACACGTGCTGATTGATCACAGTGAAACACGTGCTGATTGATCACAATGAAACACGTGCTGATTGATCGCAGTGAATCAAGTACTGATTGATCGCAGTGAAACAGATGCAGATTGATCGTAGTGAAATACGTGCTGATTTATCGCGTTGAAACACGTGCTGATCTATCGCGGTGAAACACATGCTGATTAATCGCACTGAAGTACATGATGATTGATCAAAGTGAAACACGGATTATTAACTGCGATAGAACACTTGTTGATTGATTGCAGTAAAGCACGGGCTGATTGATTGCAGTGAAATACGTGTTGATGGATCATGGTGAAACAATTGCTGATTGATCACTGTGAAACACGTGCTGATTGATCACAGTGAAACACATGCTGGTTGATTGCCAGGGTACACTTGCTGATCGATCGCGGTGAAACCCGTGCTGATCCATCGCGGTGAAACCCGTGCTGATTGATCGCGGTGAAAAAGGTGCTGATTGATCACAGTGAAACACTTGCTGATTGATTGCAATAAAACACTTGCTGATTGATCACGGTGAAACACGTGCTGATTGATCACAGTGAAATACATGCCGATTGATCACGTGAAACACATTCTGGTTGATTACAGTGAAACACGTGCTGATTGATCACTTTTAAACAGGTGCTGAATGATCACAGTGTAACACGTGCTGATTGATCACAGTGTAACACGTGCTGATTGATCGTGGTGAAACATGTCCTGATTGATCACAGTGAAAAACGTGCTCATTGATTGCGGTGAATCGCTTCCTGATTGATCACAGTGAAACACCTTCAGATTAATCGCAGTGAAACACGTGCTGTTTGATTGCAATGAAGCACATGCTGTTTCAACACGGTGAAACAAGTGCTGACTGATCATAGTGAAAAACGTGCTGTTTGATTGCAGTGTAATACTTGCTGATTGAACACAGTGAAACACGTTCTGATTGATCACAGTGAAACACCTGCTGATTAATCACAGTGAAACATGTGCTGATTAATCGCAGTGAATGAAGTGCTGATTGATCACAGTGAAAATCGTGCTGATTGATCACAGTGAAACATGTTCTGATTGATCACAGTGAAACATGTACTGATTGATCACAGTGAAACATATGCTGATTGATTGTAGTGACTCACGTGATGATTGATCACTGTAAAACATGTTCTGATTGATCACAGTGAAACACGTGCTGATTGATCACTGTAAAAGATGTTCTGATTGATCACAGTGAAACACGTACTGATTGATCACAGTGAAACACGTGCTGATTGATCAAAGTGAAACGCGTGTTGTTTGATCACATTGAAACACATGCTGATTCATCACGGGGAAACACTTGCTGATTGATTACAGTGAAACACATGCGGATTGATCACAGTGAAACACATGCTGATTGATCACAGTGAAACACGTGCCGATTGATCACAGTGAAACACATTCTGATTGATCACAGTGAAACACGTTCTGATTGATCACAGTGAAACACGTGCTGATTGATCACAGTGAAACATGTGCTGATTGATCGCAGTGAATCACGTACTGATTGATCACAGTGAAACAAATGCTGGTTGATTGCCAGGGTACACTTGCTGATCGATCGCGGTGAAACCCGTGATGATCCATCGCGGTGAAACCCGTGCTGATTGATCGCGGTCAAAAAGGTGTTGATTGATCACAGTGAAACACGTGGTGATTGATTGCAATAAAACACTTGCTGATTGATCACGGTGAAACCCGTGCTGATTGATCGCCGTGAAAATGGTGCTGACAGCTCGCGGTGAAACACGTGGTGATTGATTGCAATAAAACACTTGCTGATGGATCACGGTGAAACACGTGCTGATTGATCACAGTGAAACACGTGCTGATTGATCACAGTGAAACACGTGCTGATTGATCACATTGAAATACATGCCGATTGATCACGTGACACACGTGCTGATTGATCACTTTTAAACAGGTGCTGAATGATCAAAGTGTAACACGTGCTGATTGATCACAGTGTAACACGTGCTGATTGATCTTGGTGAAACATGTCCTGATTGATCACAGTGAAAAACGTGCTCATTGATTGCGGTGAAACGCTTCCTGATTGATCACAGTGAAACACCTTCAGATTGATCACAGTGAAACACCTGCTGATTGATCACAGTGAAACATGTGCTGATTGATTGTAGTGACTCACGTGATGATTGATCACTGTAAAACATGTTCTGATTGATCACAGTGAAACACGTGCTGATTGATCACTGTGAAACATGTTCTGATTGATCGCAAAAGAACACTTGCTGATTGATTGCAGTGAAATACGTGTTGATGGATCATGGTGAAACAATTGCTGATTGATCACAGTGAAACACGTGCTGATTGATCACAGTGAAGCACATGCTGGTTGATTGCCAGGGTACACTTGCTGATCGATCGCGGTGAAACCCGTGCTGATCCATCGCGGTGAAACCCGTGCTTATTGATCGCGGTGAAAAAGGTGTTGATTGATCACAGTGAAACACTTGCTGATTGATTGCAATAAAATACTTGCTGATTGATCACGGTGAAACCCGTGCTGATTGATCGCGGTGTAAAATGTGCTGACAGCTCGCGGTGAAACACGTGGTGATTGATTGCAATAAAACACTTGCTGATTGATCACGGTGAAACACGTGCTGACTGATCACGGTGAAACACGTGCTGATTGATCACAGTGAAACACGTGCTGATTGATCACAGTGAAACACGTGCTGATTGATCACATTGAAATACATGCCGATTGATCACGTGAAACACATTCTGGTTGATTACAGTGAAACACGTGCTGATTGATCACTTTTAAACAGGTGCTGAATGATCACAGTGTAACACGTGCTGATTGATCGCAGTGTAACACGTGCTGATTGATCGTGGTGAAACATGTCCTGATTGATCACAGTGAAACACCTTCAGATTAATCGCGGTGAAACACGTGCTGTTTGATTGCAGTGAAACACATGCTGATTGAACACGGTGAAACAAGTGCTGACTGATCATAGTGAAACACGTGCTGATTAATCACAGTGAAAAACGTGCTGTTTGATTGCATGAAATACTTGCTGACTGAACACAGTGAAACACGTTTTGATTGATCACAGTGAAACACCTGCTGATTGATCACAGTGAAACATGTGC
This sequence comes from Carcharodon carcharias, assembly GCF_017639515.1. NCBI lineage: Eukaryota > Metazoa > Chordata > Chondrichthyes > Lamniformes > Lamnidae > Carcharodon > Carcharodon carcharias. The sequence goes on from NC_054479.1 coordinate 123,948,971, forward strand.
TGATTAATCGCAGTGAATGAAGTGCTGATTGATCACAGTAAAAAACGTGCTGATTGATCACAGTGAAACATGTTCTGATTGATCACAGTGAAACATGTACTGATTGATCACAGTGAAACATGTACTGATTGATCACAGTGAAACATATGCTGATTGATTGTAGTGACTCACGTGATGATTGATCACTGTAAAACATGTTCTGATTGATCACAGTGAAACACGTGCTGATTGATCACTGTGAAACATGTTCTGATTGATCACAGTGAAACACGTACTGATTGATCACAGTGAAACATGTGCTGATTGATCAAAGTGAAACGCGTGTTGTTTGATCACATTGAAACACATGCTGATTGATCACGGGGAAACACTTGCTGATTGATTACAGTGAAACACATGCGGATTGATCACAGTGAAACACATGCTGATTGATCACAGTGAAACACGTGCCGATTGATCACAGTGAAACACATTCTGATTGATCACAGTGAAACACGTTCTGATTGATCACTGTGAAACACGTGCTGATTGATCACAGTGAAACATGTGCTGATTGATCGCAGTGAATCACGTATTGATTGATCACAGTGAAACAGATGCTGGTTGATTGCCAGGGTACACTTGCTGATCGATCGCGGTGAAACCCGTGCTGATCCATCGCGGTGAAACCCGTGCTGATTGATCGCCGTGAAAAAGGTGCTGACAGCTCACGGTGAAACACGTGGTGATTGATTGCAATAAAACACTTGCTGATTGATCACGGTGAAACACGTGCTGATTGATCACGGTGAAACACGTGCTGATTGACCACAGTGAAACACGTGCTGATTGATCACATTGAAATACATGCCGATTGATCACGTGAAACACGTGCTGATTGATCACTTTTAAACAGGTGCTGAATGATCACAGTGTAACACGTGCTGATTGATCACAGTGTAACACGTGCTGATTGATCTTGGTGAAACATGTCCTGATTGATCACAGTGAAAAACGTGCTCATTGATTGCGGTGAAACGCTTCCTGATTGATCACAGTGAAACACCTTCAGATTGATCACAGTGAAACACCTGCTGATTGATCACGGTGAAACATGTGCTGATTAATCGCAGTGAATGAAGTGCTGATTGATCACCGTGAAAAACGTAATGATTGATCACAGTGAAACATGTTCTGATTGATCACAGTGAAACATGTACTGATTGATCACAGTGAAACATATGCTGATTGATTGTAGTGACTCACGTGATGATTGATCACTGCAAAACATGTTCTGATTGATCACAGTGAAACACGTGCTGATTGATCACTGTGAAACATGTTCTGATTGATCACAGTGAAACACGTACTGATTGATCACAGTGAAAAACGTGCTGATTGATCAAAGTGAAACGCGTGTTGTTTGATCACATTGAAACACATGCTGACTGATCGCGGGGAAACACCTGCTGATTGATTACAGTGAAACACATGCAGATTGATTACAGTGAAACACATGCTGATTGATCACAGTGAAACACGTGCTGATTGATCACAGTGAAATACGTGCTGATTGATCACAGTGAAACACGTTCTGATTGATCACAGTGAAACACGTGCTGATTGATCACAGTGAAACACGTGCTGATTGATCACAATGAAACACGTGCTGATTGATCGCAGTGAATCAAGTACTGATTGATCGCAGTGAAACAGATGCAGATTGATCGTAGTGAAATACGTGCTGATTTATCGCGTTGAAACACGTGCTGATCTATCGCGGTGAAACACATGCTGATTAATCGCACTGAAGTACATGATGATTGATCAAAGTGAAACACGGATTATTAACTGCGATAGAACACTTGTTGATTGATTGCAGTAAAGCACGCGCTGATTGATTGCAGTGAAATACGTGTTGATGGATCATGGTGAAACAATTGCTGATTGATCACTGTGAAACACGTGCTGATTGATCACAGTGAAACACATGCTGGTTGATTGCCAGGGTACACTTGCTGATCGATCGCGGTGAAACCCGTGCTGATCCATCGCGGTGAAACCCGTGCTGATTGATCGCGGTGAAAAAGGTGCTGATTGATCACAGTGAAACACTTGCTGATTGATTGCAATAAAACACTTGCTGATTGATCACGGTGAAATCCATGCTGATTGATCGCGGTGAAAAAGGTGCTGACAGCTCGCGGTGAAACACGTGGTGATTGATTGCAATAAAACACTTGCTGATTGATCACGGTGAAACACGTGCTGATTGTTCACGGTGAAACATGTGCTGATTGATCACAGTGAAATACATGCCGATTGATCACGTGAAACACATTCTGGTTGATTACAGTGAAACATGTGCTGATTGATCACTTTTAAACAGGTGCTGAATGATCACAGTGTAACACGTGCTGATTGATCACAGTGTAACACGTGCTGATTGATCGTGGTGAAACATGTCCTGATTGATCACAGTGAAAAACGTGCTCATTGATTGCGGTGAATCGCTTCCTGATTGATCACAGTGAAACACCTTCAGATTAATCGCAGTGAAACACGTGCTGTTTGATTGCAATGAAACACATGCTGTTTCAACACGGTGAAACAAGTGCTGACTGATCATAGTGAAAAACGTGCTGTTTGATCGCAGTGTAATACTTGCTGATTGAACACAGTGAAACACGTTCTGATTGATCACAGTGAAACACCTGCTGATTAATCACAGTGAAACATGTGCTGATTAATCGCAGTGAATGAAGTGCTGATTGATCACAGTGAAAAACGTGCTGATTGATCACAGTGAAACATGTTCTGATTGATCACAGTGAAACATGTACTGATTGATCACAGTGAAACATGTACTGATTGATCACAGTGAAACATATGCTGATTGATTGTAGTGACTCACGTGATGATTGATCACTGTAAAACATGTTCTGATTGATCACAGTGAAACACGTGCTGATTGATCACTGTGAAACATGTTCTGATTGATCACAGTGAAACACGTACTGATTGATCACAGTGAAACATGTGCTGATTGATCAAAGTGAAACGCGTGTTGTTTGATCACATTGAAACACATGCTGATTGATCACGGGGAAACACTTGCTGATTGATTACAGTGAAACACATGCGGATTGATCACAGTGAAACACATGCTGATTGATCACAGTGAAACACGTGCCGATTGATCACAGTGAAACACATTCTGATTGATCACAGTGAAACACGTTCTGATTGATCACTGTGAAACACGTGCTGATTGATCACAGTGAAACATGTGCTGATTGATCGCAGTGAATCACGTATTGATTGATCACAGTGAAACAGATGCTGGTTGATTGCCAGGGTACACTTGCTGATCGATCGCGGTGAAACCCGTGCTGATCCATCGCGGTGAAACCCGTGCTGATTGATCGCCGTGAAAAAGGTGCTGACAGCTCACGGTGAAACACGTGGTGATTGATTGCAATAAAACACTTGCTGATTGATCACGGTGAAACACGTGCTGATTGATCACGGTGAAACACGTGCTGATTGATCACAGTGAAACACGTGCTGATTGATCACATTGAAATACATGCCGATTGATCACTTGAAACACGTGCTGATTGATCACTTTTAAACAGGTGCTGAATGATCACAGTGTAACACGTGCTGATTGATCACAGTGTAACACGTGCTGATTGATCTTGGTGAAACATGTCCTGATTGATCACAGTGAAAAACGTGCTCATTGATTGCGGTGAAACGCTTCCTGATTGATCACAGTGAAACACCTTCAGATTGATCACAGTGAAACACCTGCTGATTGATCACGGTGAAACATGTGCTGATTAATCGCAGTGAATGAAGTGCTGATTGATCACCGTGAAAAACGTAATGATTGATCACAGTGAAACATGTTCTGATTGATCGCAGTGAAACGTGTACTGATTGATCACAGTGAAACATATGCTGATTGATTGTAGTGACTCACGTGATGATTGATCACTGTAAAACATGTTCTGATTGATCACAGTGAAACACGTGCTGATTGATCACTGTGAAACATGTTCTGATTGATCACAGTGAAACACGTACTGATTGATCACAGTGAAAAACGTGCTGATTGATCAAAGTGAAACGCGTGTTGTTTGATCACATTGAAACACATGCTGACTGATCGCGGGGAAACACCTGCTGATTGATTACAGTGAAACACATGCAGATTGATTACAGTGAAACACATGCTGATTGATCACAGTGAAACACGTGCTGATTGATCACAGTGAAATACGTGCTGATTGATCACAGTGAAACACGTGCTGATTGATCACAGTGAAACACGTGCTGATTGATCACAGTGAAACACGTGCTGATTGATCACAATGAAACACGTGCTGATTGATCGCAGTGAATCAAGTACTGATTGATCGCAGTGAAACAGATGCAGATTGATCGTAGTGAAATACGTGCTGATTTATCGCGTTGAAACACGTGCTGATCTATCGCGGTGAAACACATGCTGATTAATCGCACTGAAGTACATGATGATTGATCAAAGTGAAACACGGATTATTAACTGCGATAGAACACTTGTTGATTGATTGCAGTAAAGCACGCGCTGATTGATTGCAGTGAAATACGTGTTGATGGATCATGGTGAAACAATTGCTGATTGATCACTGTGAAACACGTGCTGATTGATCACAGTGAAACACATGCTGGTTGATTGCCAGGGTACACTTGCTGATCGATCGCGGTGAAACCCGTGCTGATCCATCGCGGTGAAACCCGTGCTGATTGATCGCGGTGAAAAAGGTGCTGATTGATCACAGTGAAACACTTGCTGATTGATTGCAATAAAACACTTGCTGATTGATCACGGTGAAATCCATGCTGATTGATCGCGGTGAAAAAGGTGCTGACAGCTCGCGGTGAAACACGTGGTGATTGATTGCAATAAAACACTTGCTGATTGATCACGGTGAAACACGTGCTGATTGTTCACGGTGAAACATGTGCTGATTGATCACAGTGAAATACATGCCGATTGATCACGTGAAACACATTCTGGTTGATTACAGTGAAACACGTGCTGATTGATCACTTTTAAACAGGTGCTGAATGATCACAGTGTAACACGTGCTGATTGATCACAGTGTAACACGTGCTGATTGATCGTGGTGAAACATGTCCTGATTGATCACAGTGAAAAACGTGCTCATTGATTGCGGTGAATCGCTTCCTGATTGATCACAGTGAAACACCTTCAGATTAATCGCAGTGAAACACGTGCTGTTTGATTGCAATGAAACACATGCTGTTTCAACACAGTGAAACACGTTCTGATTGATCACAGTGAAACACCTGCTGATTAATCACAGTGAAACATGTGCTGATTAATCGCAGTGAATGAAGTGCTGATTGATCACAGTGAAAAACGTGCTGATTGATCACAGTGAAACATGTTCTGATTGATCACAGTGAAACATGTACTGATTGATCACAATGAAACATATGCTGATTGATTGTAGTGACTCACGTGATGATTGATCACTGTAAAACATGTTCTGATTGATCACAGTGAAACACATGCTGATTGATCACTGTAAAAGATGTTCTGATTGATCACAGTGAAACACGTACTGATTGATCACAGTGAAACACGTGCTGATTGATCAAAGTGAAACGCGTGTTGTTTGATCACATTGAAACACATGCTGATTGATCACGGGGAAACACTTGCTGATTGATTACAGTGAAACACATGCGGATTGATCACAGTGAAACACATGCTGATTGATCACAGTGAAACACGTGCCGATTGATCACAGTGAAACACATTCTGATTGATCACAGTGAAACACGTTCTGATTGATCACAGTGAAACACGTGCTGATTGATCACAGTGAAACATGTGCTGATTGATCGCAGTGAATCACGTACTGATTGATCACAGTGAAACAGATGCTGGTTGATTGCCAGGGTACACTTGCTGATCGATCGCGGTGAAACCCGTGCTGATCCATCGCGGTGAAACCCGTGCTGATTGATCGCGGTCAAAAAGGTGTTGATTGATCACAGTGAAACACGTGGTGATTGATTGCAATAAAACACTTGCTGATTGATCACGGTGAAACCCGTGCTGATTGATCGCCGTGAAAATGGTGCTGACAGCTCGCGGTGAAACACGTGGTGATTGATTGCAATAAAACACTTGCTGATGGATCACGGTGAAACACGTGCTGATTGATCAGAGTGAAACACATGCTGATTGACCAGAGTGAAACACATGCTGATTGATCACAGTGAAACACATGCTGATTGATCAGAGTGAAACACGTGCTGATTGATCGCAATGAAACACGTGCTGATTGATCGCGGTGAAAGAGGTGCTCTTTGATTACAGTGAAACACGTGCTGATTGTTCAGAGTGAAACACGTGCTGATTAATCACATGAAACACATGATGACTGATCACAGTGAAACACGTGTTGTTTGATCACATTGAAATACGTGCTGATTGATCACAGTGAAACACATGGTGACTGATCACAGTGAAACACGTGTTGTTTGCTCACACTGAAACACATGCTGATCGATCACAGTGAAACACGTGCTGATTGATCACGGTGAAACACATGTTGGTTGAGTGCGGTGATACACTTCCTGTTCAATCACAGTGAAAAACGAGCTGATTGATCGCGGTGAAACAGGTGCTGAAAGATCACAGTGAAACATTTCCTGATTGATCGCAGTGAAACAATTGCAGATAGATCGCGGTGAAACACGTGGTGAATGATTGCAATGAAACACGTGCTGATAGATCGCGGTGAAACACGTGGTGAATGATTGCAGTAGAACATTTGCTGATTGATCGCAGTGAAACCCGTGCTGATAGATCACGGTGAAAGACATGGTGATCGATCGCCGTGAACAACGTGCTGATTGATCGCAATGAAACACATGTTGATTGATCGAAGTGAAACAGATGCTGATTGATCTCAGTGAAACACGTGCTGATTGATCTCAGTGAAACACGTGCTGAGTGATCACAGTGAAACAGGTGCTGATTGATTACAGTGACTCACGTGATGATTGATCACAGTGAAACACGTGCTGAGTGATCACTGTGCAATATGTTCTGATTGATCACAGTGAACCACGTGCTGATTGATTACAGTGAAACACGTGCTGAGTGATCACAGTGAAACAAGTGCTGATTGATCGCAGTGACTCACGTGATGATTGATAAGAGTGAAACACGTGCTGAGTGATCACTGTGCAACATGTTCTCATTGATCACAGTGAAGTACATGCTGATTGATCAAAGTGAAACACGGATTATTAACTGCGATAAAACACTTGCTGATTGATTGCGGTAAAGCACGTGTTGATTGATCATGGTGAAACAATTGCTGATTGATCACAGTGAAACACGTGCTGATTGATCACAGTGAAACACGTGTTGTTTGATCACGGGGAAACACCTGCTGATTGATTACAGTGAAACACATGCGGATTGATCACAGTGAAACACATGCTGATTGATCACAGTGAAACACATGCTGATTGATCACAGTGAAACACGTGCTGATTGATCACTGTGAAACACATGCTGATTGATCAAAGTGAAACGCGTGTTGTTTGATCACATTGAAACACATGCTGATTGATCACGGGGAAACACCTGCTGATTGATTACAGTGAAACACATGCGGATTGATCACAGTGAAACACATGCTGATTGATCACAGTGAAACACGTGCTGATTGATTACAGTAAAGCAAGTGCTGATTGATGGCGGTGAAACATATGCTGATTGATTACAGTGAAACACGTGATGTTTGATCGCGTTGAAAATGTGCTGATTGATCAGAATGAATCACGTGCTGATTGATCACAGTGAAACACGTGCTGATTGATGGCAATAAAACACTTGCTCATTGATCGCAGTGAAACACGTGCTGATTGATTAAGGTGAAACGCGTTCTGATTGTTCCCTGTGAAACACGTGCTAATTGTTCGCGGTGCAACATGTGCTAATAGATCACAATGAAACACTTGCTGGTTGATCACAGTTAAACCCGTGCTGTTTGATCACAGTGAAACACATGCTGATTGCTCACAGTGAAACACGTGCTGATTGATCGCAGCGAAACACATGCTGATTGCTCACAGTGAAAAGCGTGCTGATTGATCACAGTGAATCAAGTGCTGATTGAGCACAGTGAAAAACGTGCTGATTGATCACAGTGAAACATGTGCTGATTGATCACAGTGAAACACGTGCTGATTGATCGCAATGAAACATGCACTGATTGATCACAGTGAAACACCTGTTGATTAATCGCGGTGAAACACGTGCTGTTTGATTGCAGTGAAACAGGTGCTGATTGATCACAGTGAAACATGTTCTGATTGATCACAGTGAAACACGTGCTGATTGCTCACAGTGAAAAGCGTGCTGATTGATCGCAATGAAACATGCACTGATTGATCACAGTGAAACACCTGTTGATTAATCGCGGTGAAACACGTGCTGTTTGATTGCAGTGAAACAGGTGCTGATTGATCACAGTGAAACATGTTCTGATTGATCACAGTGAAACACGTGCTGATTGATCACAGTGAAATACATGCTGATTGATTGCAATGACTCTAGTGATGGATTGATCACTGTAAAACATGTTCTGATTGATCACAGTGAAACACATGCTGATTGATCAAAGTGAAACATATGCTGATTGATTGCAATGAATATAGTGATGGATTGATCACTGTAAAACATGTTCTGATTGATCACAGTGAAACACATGCTGATTGATCTCAGTGAAACGCTTCCTGATTGATCGCAGTGAAACACGTGCTGATTGATCGCAATGAAACACGTGCTGATTGATCGCGGTGAAAGAGGTGCTCTTTGATTACAGTGAAACACGTGCTGATTGATCACAGTGAAACACGTGCTGATTGATCGCAATGAAACACATGCTGATTGATTGAAGTGAAAAACGTGCTGATTGATCTCAGTGAAACGTACTGATTGATTGCAATAAAACATTTGCTGATTGATCGCGGTGAAACACGTCCTGATTGATCACTTGAAACACGTGCTGATTGATCATGTTGAAAAGTGTGCTGATTAATCACAGTGAAACACGTGCTGATTGATCTCAGTGAAACCCGTGCTGATTGATCATGTTGAAAAACGTGCTGATTGATCACAGTGAAACCCGTGCTGATTGATCATGTTGAAAAACGTGCTGATTGATCACAGTGAAACACGTGCTGATTGATCATGTTGAAAAACGTGCTGATTGATCACAGTGAAACATGTGCTGATTGATCGCGGTGAAAGAGGTGCTCTTTGATTACAGTGAAACACGTGCTGATTGATCACATGAAACACATGGTGACTGATCACAGTGAAACACGTGTTGTTTGATCACATTGAAACACATGCTGATCGATCACAGTGAAACACGTGCTGATTGATCACGGTGAAACACATGTTGGTTGACTGCGTTGATACACTTCCTGTTCAATCACAGTGAAAAACGTGCTGATTGATTGCGGTGAAACAGGTGCTGAAAGATCACAGTGAAACATTTCCTGATTGATCGCAGTGAAACAATTGCAGATAGCTCGCGGTGAAACACGTGGTGAATGATTGCAATGAAACACGTGCTGATAGATCGCGGTGAAACACGTGGTGAATGATTGCAGTAGAACATTTGCTGATTGATCGCAGTGAAACCCGTGCTGATAGATCACGGTGAAAGACGTGGTGATCGATCGCCGTGAACAACGTGCTGATTGATCGCAATGAAACACATGTTGATTGATCGAAGTGAAACAGATGCTGACTGATCTCAGTGAAACACGTGCTGATTGATCTCAGTGAAACACATGTTGGTTGAGTGCGGTGATACACTTCCTGTTCAATCACAGTGAAAAACGTGCTGATTGATCGCGGTGAAACAGGTGCTGAAAGATCACAGTGAAACATTTCCTGATTGATCGCAGTGAAACAATTGCTGATAGATCGCGGTGAAACACGTGGTGAATGATTGCAATGAAACACGTGCTGATAGATCGCGGTGAAACACGTGGTGAATGATTGCAGTAGAACATTTGCTGATTGATCGCAGTGAAACCCGTGCTGATAGATCACGGTGAAAGACATGGTGTTTGATCGCCGTGAACAACGTGCTGATTGATCGCAATGAAACACATATTGATTGATCGAAGTGAAACAGATGCTGATTGATCTCAGTGAAACACGTGCTGATTGATCTCAGTGAAACACGTGCTGAGTGATCACAGTGAAACATGTGCTGATTGACCAAGTGAAACACGTGCTGATTGATCACAGTGATACACGTGCTTTTTGATCGCGGTGAAACAGGTGCTGATTGATCACAGTGAAACACATGCTGATTGATCAGAGTGAAACACATGCTGATTGATCAGAGTGAAACACATGCTGATTGATCAGAGTGAAACACATGCTGATTGATCAGAGTGAAACACATGCTGATTGAACAGAGTGAAACACGTGCTGATTGATCAGAGTGAAACACGTGCTGATTGACCAGAGTGAAACACATGCTGATTGATCACAGTGAAACACATGCTGATTGATCAGAGTGAAACACATGCTGATTGATCAGAGTGAAACACATGCTGATTGATCAGAGTGAAACACATGCTGATAGATCGCGGCGAAACATTTGGTGAATGATTGCAGTAAAACACTTGCTGATTGATCGCAGTGAAACACGTGCTGATAGATCGCGGTGAAACACGTGCTGATAGATCGCAGTGAAACAAATGCTGATTGATCGCGGTGGAACGCTTTCTGATTGATGGCTGTGAAGCACATGCTGATGGATTACAGTGAAACATGTCCTAATTGATCGCAGTGAACCACGTGCTTATTGATCGCTGTGAACCACGTGCTTATTGATCGCAGTGAAATGCGTGATGATTGATCACAGTGAAACACGTGCTGATTGATCGCAGTGAACCACGTGCTTATTGATCGCAGTGAAACACGTGCTGTTTGATCGCAGTGAAACACATGCTGATTGATCACAGTGAAACACGTGCTGATTGATCATAGTGAAACACGTGCTCATCAATCACAGTGAAACACGTGCTGATTGATCACGGTGAAACACATGTTGGTTGTTTGTGGTGATACACTTTCTGTTCAATCACAGTGATACACGTGCTGATTGATCGCGGTGAAACAGGTGCTGAAAGATCACAGTGAAACATTTCCTGATTGATCGCTGTGAAACAATTGCTGATAGATCGCGGTGAAACACGTGGTGAATGATTGCAATGAAACACGTGCTGATAGATCGCGGTGAAACACGTGGTGAATGATTGCAGTAGAACATTTGCTGATTGATTGCGGTGAAGCACGTGTTGATTGATCATGGTGAAACAATTGCTGATTGATCACAGTGAAACACATGCTGACTGATCTCAGTGAAACACGTGCTGAGTGATCACAGTGAAACAGGTGCTGATTGATTACAGTAACTCACGTGATGATTGATCACAGTGAAACACGTGCTGAGTGATCACTGTGCAACATGTTCTGATTGATCACAGTGAACCACGTGCTGATTGATTACAGTGAAACACATGCTGAGTGATCACAGTGAAACAAGTGCTGATTGATCGCAGTGACTCACGTGATGATTGATAAGAGTGAAACACGTGCTGAGTGATCACTGTGCAACATGTTCTCATTGATCACAGTGAAGTACATGCTGATTGATCAAAGTGAAACACGGATTATTAACTGCGATAAAACACTTGCTGATTGATTGCGGTAAAGCACGTGTTGATTGATCATGGTGAAACAATTGCTGATTGATCACAGTGAAACACATGCTGTTTGATCGTGGTGAAACACATGCTGATTGATCACGGTGAAACATGTGCTGATTGATCACAGTGAAACACATGTTGTTTGATCACGTTGAAACACATGCTGACTGATTGAAGTGAAACACGTGCTGATTGATCACAGTGAAACCCGTGCTGATTGATCACAGTGAAACATGTGCTGATTGATCACAGTGAAACACGTGCTGTGTGATCACTTTGAAACAGGTGCTGATTGATCAGAGTGAAACACATGCTGATTGATCAGAGTGAAACACATGCTGATTGATCAGAGTGAAACACATGCTGATTGATCACATGAAACACATGATGACTGATCACAGTATAACACGTGTTGTTTGATCACATTGAAACACATGCTGATAGATCGTAGTCAAACTCATACTGATCGATCACAGTGAAACACGTGCTGATTGATCACAGTGAAACACATGTTGGTTGATTGCGGTGATACACTTCCTGATCGATCACGGTGAAACACGTGCTGATTGATCACGGTGAAACACGTGCTGATTGATCGCAGTGAAACACGTGCTGATTGATTGCAGTGAAACATATGCTGATTGATCGCGGTGAAACACGTGCTGATAGATCACGGTGAAACATTTGGTGAATGATTGCAGTAAAACACTTGCTGACTGATCGCAGTGAAACACGTGATGACTGATCACAGTATAACACGTGTTGTTTGATCACATTGAAACACATGCTGATAGATCGTAGTCAAACTCATGCTGATCGATCACAGTGAAACACGTGCTGATTGATCACAGTGAAACACATGTTGGTTGATTGCGGTGATACACTTCCTGATTGATCGCGGTGAAACACATGCTGATTGATTGCAGTGAATCACATGCTGATTGATCGCAGTAAAACACTTACTGATTGATTGCGGTAAAACACGTGCTGATTGATCACAGTGAAACCCGTGCTGATTGATCGCGGTGGAACGCTTGCTGATTGATGGCAGTGAAACACATGCTGATGAATTACAGTGAAACACGTGCTAATTGATCTCAGTGAACCACGTGCTTATTGATCGCAGTGAACCACGTGCTTATTGATCGCAGTGAAACACGTGCTGTTTGATCGCGGTGAAACACGTGCTGATTGATCACAGTGAAACCCGTGCTGATTGATCACAGTGAAACATGTGCAGATTGATCACTGTGAAACACGTTCTGATTGATCACTGTGAATCACGTGCTTATTGATCGCAGTAAAACACCTGATTGATCACAGTGAAACACGTGCTGATTTATCGCGGTGAAACACATGCTGATTGATCACAGTGAAACACGTGCTGATTGATCACAGTGAAACATGTGCTGATTGATCACAGTGAAACACGTGCTGTGTGATCACTGTGAAACATGTTCTGATTGATCACAGTGGACCACATGCTGATTGATCACAGTGAAATATGTACTGATTGATCGCTGTGAATCACGTGCTTATTGATCGCAGTAAAACACCTGCTGATTGATCACAGTGAAACACGTGCTGATTTATCGCAGTGATATACATGCTGATTGATCACACTGAAGTACCTGCTGATTGATCAAAGTGAAACACGGATTATTAACTGCGTTAAAACACTTGTTGATTGATTGCGGTGAAGCACGTGTTGATTGATCATGGTGAAACATTTGCTGATTGATCACAGTGAAACACGTGCTAATTGATCACAGTGAAACATGTGCTGATTGATCACATTGAAACACATGCTGACTGATCGAAGTGAAACACTTGCTGATTGATCACAGTGAAACACGTGCTGATTGATCGTGGTGAAACAGGTGTTGACTGATCAGAGTGAAACACTTGCTGATTGATCAGAGTGAAACACGTGCTCATCAATCACAGTGAAACACGTGCTGATTGATCACGGTGAAACACATGTTGGTTGTTTGTGGTGATACACTTTCTGTTCAATCACAGTGATACACGTGCTGATTGATCGCGGTGAAACAGGTGCTGAAAGATCACAGTGAAACATTTCCTGATTGATCGCTGTGAAACAATTGCTGATAGATCGCGGTGAAACACGTGGTGAATGATTGCAATGAAACACGTGCTGATAGATCGCGGTGAAACACGTGGTGAATGATTGCAGTAGAACATTTGCTGATTGATTGCGGTGAAGCACGTGTTGATTGATCATGGTGAAACAATTGCTGATTGATCACAGTGAAACACATGCTGACTGATCTCAGTGAAACACGTGCTGAGTGATCACAGTGAAACAGGTGCTGATTGATTACAGTAACTCACGTGATGATTGATCACAGTGAAACACGTGCTGAGTGATCACTGTGCAACATGTGCTGATTGATCACAGTGAACCACGTGCTGATTGATTACAGTGAAACACATGCTGAGTGATCACAGTGAAACAAGTGCTGATTGATCGCAGTGACTCACGTGATGATTGATAAGAGTGAAACACGTGCTGAGTGATCACTGTGCAACATGTTCTCATTGATCACAGTGAAGTACATGCTGATTGATCAAAGTGAAACACGGATTATTAACTGCGATAAAACACTTGCTGATTGATTGCGGTAAAGCACGTGTTGATTGATCATGGTGAAACAATTGCTGATTGATCACAGTGAAACACATGCTGTTTGATCGTGGTGAAACACATGCTGATTGATCACGGTGAAACATGTGCTGATTGATCACAGTGAAACACGTGTTGTTTGATCACGTTGAAACACATGCTGACTGATTGAAGTGAAACACGTGCTGATTGATCACAGTGAAACCCGTGCTGATTGATCACAGTGAAACATGTGCTGATTGATCACAGTGAAACACGTGCTGTGTGATCACTTTGAAACAGGTGCTGATTGATCAGAGTGAAACACATGCTGATTGATCAGAGTGAAACACATGCTGATTGATCACAGTGAAACACGTGCTGTGTGATCACTTTGAAACACATGCTGATTGATCAGAGTGAAACACATGCTGATTGATCACATGAAACACATGATGACTGATCACAGTATAACACGTGTTGTTTGATCACATTGAAACACATGCTGATAGATCGTAGTCAAACTCATACTGATCGATCACAGTGAAACACGTGCTGATTGATCACAGTGAAACACATTTTGGTTGATTGCGGTGATACACTTCCTGATCGATCACGGTGAAACACGTGCTGATTGATCACGGTGAAACACGTGCTGATTGATCGCAGTGAAACACGTGCTGATTGATTGCAGTGAAACATATGCTGATTGATCGCGGTGAAACACGTGCTGATAGATCGCGGTGAAACATTTGGTGAATGATTGCAGTAAAACACTTGCTGACTGATCGCAGTGAAACACGTGATGACTGATCACAGTATAACACGTGTTGTTTGATCACATTGAAACACATGCTGATAGATCATAGTCAAACTCATGCTGATCGATCACAGTGAAACACGTGCTGATTGATCACAGTGAAACACATGTTGGTTGATTGCGGTGATACACTTCCTGATTGATCGCGGTGAAACACATGCTGATTGATTGCAGTGAATCACATGCTGATTGATCGTAGTAAAACACTTACTGATTGATCGCGGTAAAACACGTGCTGATTGATCACAGTGAAACCCGTGCTGATTGATCGCGGTGGAACGCTTGCTGATTGATGGCAGTGAAACACATGCTGATGGATTACAGTGAAACACGTGCTAATTGATCTCAGTGAACCACGTGCTTATTGATCGCAGTGAACCACGTGCTTATTGATCGCAGTGAAACACGTGCTGTTTGATCGCGGTGAAACACGTGCTGATTGATCACAGTGAAACCCGTGCTGATTGATCACAGTGAAACATGTGCAGATTGATCACTGTGAAACACGTTCTGATTGATCACAGTGAAACACGTACTGATTGATCACTGTGAATCACGTGCTTATTGATCGCAGTAAAACACCTGATTGATCACAGTGAAACACGTGCTGATTTATCGCGGTGAAACACATGCTGATTGATCACAATGAAACACGTGCTGATTGATCACAGTGAAACATGTGCTGATTGATCACAGTGAAACACGTGCTGTGTGATCACTGTGAAACATGTTCTGATTGATCACAGTGGACCACATGCTGATTGATCACAGTGAAATATGTACTGATTGATCGCTGTGAATCACGTGCTTATTGATCGCAGTAAAACACCTGCTGATTGATCACAGTGAAACACGTGCTGATTTATCGCAGTGATATACATGCTGATTGATCACACTGAAGTACCTGCTGATTGATCAAAGTGAAACACGGATTATTAACTGCGTTAAAACACTTGTTGATTGATTGCGGTGAAGCACGTGTTGATTGATCATGGTGAAACATTTGCTGATTGATCACAGTGAAACACGTGCTAATTGATCACAGTGAAACATGTGCTGATTGATCACATTGAAACACATGCTGACTGATCGAAGTGAAACACTTGCTGATTGATCACAGTGAAACACGTGCTGATTGATCGTGGTGAAACAGGTGTTGACTGATCAGAGTGAAACACTTGCTGATTGATCAGAGTGAAACACGTGCTGATTGATCACAGTGAAACACGTGCTGATTGATCACGGTGAAACACATGTTGGTTGTTTGTGGTGATACACTTTCTGTTCAATCACAGTGATACACGTGCTGATTGATCGCGGTGAAACAGGTGCTGAAAGATCACAGTGAAACATTTCCTGATTGATCGCTGTGAAACAATTGCTGATAGATCGCGGTGAAACACGTGGTGAATGATTGCAATGAAACACGTGCTGATAGATCGCGGTGAAACACGTGGTGAATGATTGCAGTAGAACATTTGCTGATTGATTGCGGTGAAGCACGTGTTGATTGATCATGGTGAAACAATTGCTGATTGATCACAGTGAAACACATGCTGACTGATCTCAGTGAAACACGTGCTGAGTGATCACAGTGAAACAGGTGCTGATTGATTACAGTAACTCACGTGATGATTGATCACAGTGAAACACGTGCTGAGTGATCACTGTGCAACATGTTCTGATTGATCACAGTGAACCACGTGCTGATTGATTACAGTGAAACACATGCTGAGTGATCACAGTGAAACAAGTGCTGATTGATCGCAGTGACTCACGTGATGATTGATAAGAGTGAAACACGTGCTGAGTGATCACTGTGCAACATGTTCTCATTGATCACAGTGAAGTACATGCTGATTGATCAAAGTGAAACACGGATTATTAACTGCGATAAAACACTTGCTGATTGATTGCGGTAAAGCACGTGTTGATTGATCATGGTGTAACAATTGCTGATTGATCACAGTGAAACACATGCTGTTTGATCGTGGTGAAACACATGCTGATTGATCACGGTGAAACATGTGCTGATTGATCACAGTGAAACACGTGTTGTTTGATCACGTTGAAACACATGCTGACTGATTGAAGTGAAACACGTGCTGATTGATCACAGTGAAACCCGTGCTGATTGATCACAGTGAAACTTGTGCTGATTGATCACAGTGAAACACGTGCTGTGTGATCACTTTGAAACAGGTGCTGATTGATCAGAGTGAAACACATGCTGATTGATCAGAGTGAAACACATGCTGATTGATCACAGTGAAACACGTGCTGTGTGATCACTTTGAAACACATGCTGATTGATCAGAGTGAAACACATGCTGATTGATCACATGAAACACATGATGACTGATCACAGTATAACACGTGTTGTTTGATCACATTGAAACACATGCTGATAGATCGTAGTCAAACTCATACTGATCGATCACAGTGAAACACGTGCTGATTGATCACAGTGAAACACATGTTGGTTGATTGCGGTGATACACTTCCTGATTGATCGCGGTGAAACACATGCTGATTGATTGCAGTGAATCACATGCTGATTGATCGCAGTAAAACACTTACTGATTGATTGCGGTAAAACACGTGCTGATTGATCACAGTGAAACCCGTGCTGATTGATCGCGGTGGAACGCTTGCTGATTGATGGCAGTGAAACACATGCTGATGGATTACAGTGAAACACGTGCTAATTGATCTCAGTGAACCACGTGCTTATTGATCGCAGTGAACCACGTGCTTATTGATCGCAGTGAAACACGTGCTGTTTGATCGCGGTGAAACACGTGCTGATTGATCACAGTGAAACCCGTGCTGATTGATCACAGTGAAACATGTGCAGATTGATCACTGTGAAACACGTTCTGATTGATCACAGTGAAACACGTACTGATTGATCAGTGAATCACGTGCTTATTGATCGCAGTAAAACACCTGATTGATCACAGTGAAACACGTGCTGATTTATCGCGGTGAAACACATGCTGATTGATCACAATGAAACACGTGCTGATTGATCACAGTGAAACATGTGCTGATTGATCACAGTGAAACACGTGCTGTGTGATCACTGTGAAACATGTTCTGATTGATCACAGTGGACCACATGCTGATTGATCACAGTGAAATATGTACTGATTGATCGCTGTGAATCACGTGCTTATTGATCGCAGTAAAACACCTGCTGATTGATCACAGTGAAACACGTGCTGATTTATCGCAGTGATATACATGCTGATTGATCACACTGAAGTACCTGCTGATTGATCAAAGTGAAACACGGATTATTAACTGCGTTAAAACACTTGTTGATTGATTGCGGTGAAGCACGTGTTGATTGATCATGGTGAAACATTTGCTGATTGATCACAGTGAAACACGTGCTAATTGATCACAGTGAAACATGTGCTGATTGATCACATTGAAACACATGCTGACTGATCGAAGTGAAACACTTGCTGATTGATCACAGTGAAACACGTGCTGATTGATCGTGGTGAAACAGGTGTTGACTGATCAGAGTGAAACACTTGCTGATTGATCAGAGTGAAACACGTGCTGATTGATCACAGTGAAACACGTGCTGATTGATCACGGTGAAACACATGTTGGTTGTTTGTGGTGATACACTTTCTGTTCAATCACAGTGATACACGTGCTGATTGATCGCGGTGAAACAGGTGCTGAAAGATCACAGTGAAACATTTCCTGATTGATCGCTGTGAAACAATTGCTGATAGATCGCGGTGAAACACGTGGTGAATGATTGCAATGAAACACGTGCTGATAGATCGCGGTGAAACACGTGGTGAATGATTGCAGTAGAACATTTGCTGATTGATTGCGGTGAAGCACGTGTTGATTGATCATGGTGAAACAATTGCTGATTGATCACAGTGAAACACATGCTGACTGATCTCAGTGAAACACGTGCTGAGTGATCACAGTGAAACAGGTGCTGATTGATTACAGTAACTCACGTGATGATTGATCACAGTGAAACACGTGCTGAGTGATCACTGTGCAACATGTTCTGATTGATCACAGTGAACCACGTGCTGATTGATTACAGTGAAACACATGCTGAGTGATCACAGTGAAACAAGTGCTGATTGATCGCAGTGACTCACGTGATGATTGATAAGAGTGAAACACGTGCTGAGTGATCACTGTGCAACATGTTCTCATTGATCACAGTGAAGTACATGCTGATTGATCAAAGTGAAACACGGATTATTAACTGCGATAAAACACTTGCTGATTGATTGCGGTAAAGCACGTGTTGATTGATCATGGTGAAACAATTGCTGATTGATCACAGTGAAACACATGCTGTTTGATCGTGGTGAAACACATGCTGATTGATCACGGTGAAACATGTGCTGATTGATCACAGTGAAACACGTGTTGTTTGATCACGTTGAAACACATGCTGACTGATTGAAGTGAAACACGTGCTGATTGATCACAGTGAAACCCGTGCTGATTGATCACAGTGAAACATGTGCTGATTGATCACAGTGAAACACGTGCTGTGTGATCACTTTGAAACAGGTGCTGATTGATCAGAGTGAAACACATGCTGATTGATCAGAGTGAAACACATGCTGATTGATCACAGTGAAACACGTGCTGTGTGATCACTTTGAAACACATGCTGATTGATCAGAGTGAAACACATGCTGATTGATCACATGAAACACATGATGACTGATCACAGTATAACACGTGTTGTTTGATCACATTGAAACACATGCTGATAGATCGTAGTCAAACTCATACTGATCGATCACAGTGAAACACGTGCTGATTGATCACAGTTAAACACATGTTGGTTGATTGCGGTGATACATTTCCTGATCGATCACGGTGAAACACGTGCTGATTGATCACGGTGAAACACGTGCTGATTGATCGCAGTGAAACACGTGCTGATTGATTGCAGTGAAACATATGCTGATTGATCGCGGTGAAACACGTGCTGATAGATCGCGGTGAAACATTTGGTGAATGATTGCAGTAAAACACTTGCTGACTGATCGCAGTGAAACACGTGATGACTGATCACAGTATAACACGTGTTGTTTGATCACATTGAAACACATGCTGATAGATCGTAGTCAAACTCATGCTGATCGATCACAGTGAAACACGTGCTGATTGATCACAGTGAAACACATGTTGGTTGATTGCGGTGATACACTTCCTGATTGATCGCGGTGAAACACATGCTGATTGATTGCAGTGAATCACATGCTGATTGATCGCAGTAAAACACTTACTGATTGATTGCGGTAAAACACGTGCTGATTGATCACAGTGAAACCCGTGCTGATTGATCGCGGTGGAACGCTTGCTGATTGATGGCAGTGAAACACATGCTGATGGATTACAGTGAAACACGTGCTAATTGATCTCAGTGAACCACGTGCTTATTGATCGCAGTGAACCACGTGCTTATTGATCGCAGTGAAACACGTGCTGTTTGATCGCGGTGAAACACGTGCTGATTGATCACAGTGAAACCCGTGCTGATTGATCACAGTGAAACATGTGCAGATTGATCACTGTGAAACACGTTCTGATTGATCACAGTGAAACACGTACTGATTGATCACTGTGAATCACGTGCTTATTGATCGCAGTAAAACACCTGATTGATCACAGTGAAACACGTGCTGATTTATCGCGGTGAAACATGTGCTGATTGATCACAGTGAAACACGTGCTGTGTGATCACTGTGAAACATGTTCTGATTGATCACAGTGGACCACATGCTGATTGATCACAATGAAACACGTGCTGATTGATCACAGTGAAACATGTGCTGATTGATCACAGTGAAACACGTGCTGTGTGATCACTGTGAAACATGTTCTGATTGATCACAGTGGACCACATGCTGATTGATCACAGTGAAATATGTACTGATTGATCGCTGTGAATCACGTGCTTATTGATCGCAGTAAAACACCTGCTGATTGATCACAGTGAAACACGTGCTGATTTATCGCAGTGATATACATGCTGATTGATCACACTGAAGTACCTGCTGATTGATCAAAGTGAAACACGGATTATTAACTGCGTTAAAACACTTGTTGATTGATTGCGGTGAAGCACGTGTTGATTGATCATGGTGAAACATTTGCTGATTGATCACAGTGAAACACGTGCTAATTGATCACAGTGAAACATGTGCTGATTGATCACATTGAAACACATGCTGACTGATCGAAGTGAAACACTTGCTGATTGATCACAGTGAAACACGTGCTGATTGATCGTGGTGAAACAGGTGTTGACTGATCAGAGTGAAACACTTGCTGATTGATCAGAGTGAAACACGTGCTCATCAATCACAGTGAAACACGTGCTGATTGATCACGGTGAAACACATGTTGGTTGTTTGTGGTGATACACTTTCTGTTCAATCACAGTGATACACGTGCTGATTGATCGCGGTGAAACAGGTGCTGAAAGATCACAGTGAAACATTTCCTGATTGATCGCTGTGAAACAATTGCTGATAGATCGCGGTGAAACACGTGGTGAATGATTGCAATGAAACACGTGCTGATAGATCGCGGTGAAACACGTGGTGAATGATTGCAGTAGAACATTTGCTGATTGATTGCGGTGAAGCACGTGTTGATTGATCATGGTGAAACAATTGCTGATTGATCACAGTGAAACACATGCTGACTGATCTCAGTGAAACACGTGCTGAGTGATCACAGTGAAACACGTGCTGATCGATCACAGTGAAACACGTGCTGATTGATTGCGGTGAAACACGTGCTGATTGATCACAGTGAAACCCGTGCTGATTGATCGCAGTGGAACGCTTGCTGATTGATGGCAGTGAAACACATGCTGATGGATTACAGTGAAACACGTGCTAATTGATCTGAGTGAACCACGTGCTTATTGATCGCAGTGAACCACGTGCTTATTGATCGCATTGAACCACGTGCTTCTTGATCGCAGTGAACCACATGATGATTGATCGCAGTGAAACACGTGCTGATTGATCGCAGTGAACCACGTGCTGATTGATCACGGTGAAACCCGTGCTGATTGATCGCGGTGAAACCCGTGCTGATTGATCGCGGTGAAACCCGTGCTGATTGATCGCGGTGAAGCACGTGCTGATTGATCACGGTGAAACCCGTGCTGATTGATCGCGGTGAAACCCGTGCTGATTGATCACAGTGAAACACGTGCTGATCGATCACAGTGAAACACGTGCTGATTGATTGCGGTGAAACACGTGCTGATTGATCACAGTGAAACCCGTGCTGATTGATCGCAGTGGAACGCTTGCTGATTGATGGCAGTGAAACACATGCTGATGGATTACAGTGAAACACGTGCTAATTGATCTGAGTGAACCACATGCTTATTGATCGCAGTGAACCACGTGCTTATTGATCGCATTGAACCACGTGCTTCTTGATCGCAGTGAACCACATGATGATTGATCGCAGTGAAACACGTGCTGATTGATCGCAGTGAACCACGTGCTTATTGATCGCAGTGAAACACGTGCTGTTTGATCGCGGTGAAACACATGCTGATTGATCACAGTGAAACACGTGCTGTGTGATCACTTTGAAACACATGCTGATTGATCAGAGTGAAACACATGCTGATTGATCACATGAAACACATGATGACTGATCACAGTATAACACGTGTTGTTTGATCACATTGAAACACATGCTGATAGATCGTAGTCAAACTCATACTGATCGATCACAGTGAAACACGTGCTGATTGATCACAGTGAAACACATGTTGGTTGATTGCGGTGATACATTTCCTGATCGATCACGGTGAAACACGTGCTGATTGATCACGGTGAAACACGTGCTGATTGATCGCAGTGAAACACGTGCTGATTGATTGCAGTGAAACATATGCTGATTGATCGCGGTGAAACACGTGCTGATAGATCGCGGTGAAACATTTGGTGAATGATTGCAGTAAAACACTTGCTGACTGATCGCAGTGAAACACGTGATGACTGATCACAGTATAACACGTGTTGTTTGATCACATTGAAACACATGCTGATAGATCGTAGTCAAACTCATGCTGATCGATCACAGTGAAACACGTGCTGATTGATCACAGTGAAACACATGTTGGTTGATTGCGGTGATACACTTCCTGATTGATCGCGGTGAAACACATGCTGATTGATTGCAGTGAATCACATGCTGATTGATCGCAGTAAAACACTTACTGATTGATTGCGGTAAAACACGTGCTGATTGATCACAGTGAAACCCGTGCTGATTGATCGCGGTGGAACGCTTGCTGATTGATGGCAGTGAAACACATGCTGATGGATTACAGTGAAACACGTGCTAATTGATCTCAGTGAACCACGTGCTTATTGATCGCAGTGAACCACGTGCTTATTGATCGCAGTGAAACACGTGCTGTTTGATCGCGGTGAAACACGTGCTGATTGATCACAGTGAAACCCGTGCTGATTGATCACAGTGAAACATGTGCAGATTGATCACTGTGAAACACGTTCTGATTGATCACAGTGAAACACGTACTGATTGATCACTGTGAATCACGTGCTTATTGATCGCAGTAAAACACCTGATTGATCACAGTGAAACACGTGCTGATTTATCGCGGTGAAACATGTGCTGATTGATCACAGTGAAACACGTGCTGTGTGATCACTGTGAAACATGTTCTGATTGATCACAGTGGACCACATGCTGATTGATCACAATGAAACACGTGCTGATTGATCACAGTGAAACATGTGCTGATTGATCACAGTGAAACACGTGCTGTGTGATCACTGTGAAACATGTTCTGATTGATCACAGTGGACCACATGCTGATTGATCACAGTGAAATATGTACTGATTGATCGCTGTGAATCACGTGCTTATTGATCGCAGTAAAACACCTGCTGATTGATCACAGTGAAACACGTGCTGATTTATCGCAGTGATATACATGCTGATTGATCACACTGAAGTACCTGCTGATTGATCAAAGTGAAACACGGATTATTAACTGCGTTAAAACACTTGTTGATTGATTGCGGTGAAGCACGTGTTGATTGATCATGGTGAAACATTTGCTGATTGATCACAGTGAAACACGTGCTAATTGATCACAGTGAAACATGTGCTGATTGATCACATTGAAACACATGCTGACTGATCGAAGTGAAACACTTGCTGATTGATCACAGTGAAACACGTGCTGATTGATCGTGGTGAAACAGGTGTTGACTGATCAGAGTGAAACACTTGCTGATTGATCAGAGTGAAACACGTGCTGATTGATCACAGTGAAACACGTGCTGATTGATCACGGTGAAACACATGTTGGTTGTTTGTGGTGATACACTTTCTGTTCAATCACAGTGATACACGTGCTGATTGATCGCGGTGAAACAGGTGCTGAAAGATCACAGTGAAACATTTCCTGATTGATCGCTGTGAAACAATTGCTGATAGATCGCGGTGAAACACGTGGTGAATGATTGCAATGAAACACGTGCTGATAGATCGCGGTGAAACACGTGGTGAATGATTGCAGTAGAACATTTGCTGATTGATTGCGGTGAAGCACGTGTTGATTGATCATGGTGAAACAATTGCTGATTGATCACAGTGAAACACATGCTGACTGATCTCAGTGAAACACGTGCTGAGTGATCACAGTGAAACAGGTGCTGATTGATTACAGTAACTCACGTGATGATTGATCACAGTGAAACACGTGCTGAGTGATCACTGTGCAACATGTTCTGATTGATCACAGTGAACCACGTGCTGATTGATTACAGTGAAACACATGCTGAGTGATCACAGTGAAACAAGTGCTGATTGATCGCAGTGACTCACGTGATGATTGATAAGAGTGAAACACGTGCTGAGTGATCACTGTGCAACATGTTCTCATTGATCACAGTGAAGTACATGCTGATTGATCAAAGTGAAACACGGATTATTAACTGCGATAAAACACTTGCTGATTGATTGCGGTAAAGCACGTGTTGATTGATCATGGTGAAACAATTGCTGATTGATCACAGTGAAACACATGCTGTTTGATCGTGGTGAAACACATGCTGATTGATCACGGTGAAACATGTGCTGATTGATCACAGTGAAACACGTGTTGTTTGATCACGTTGAAACACATGCTGACTGATTGAAGTGAAACACGTGCTGATTGATCACAGTGAAACCCGTGCTGATTGATCACAGTGAAACTTGTGCTGATTGATCACAGTGAAACACGTGCTGTGTGATCACTTTGAAACAGGTGCTGATTGATCAGAGTGAAACACATGCTGATTGATCAGAGTGAAACACATGCTGATTGATCACAGTGAAACACGTGCTGTGTGATCACTTTGAAACACATGCTGATTGATCAGAGTGAAACACATGCTGACTGATCACATGAAACACATGATGACTGATCACAGTATAACACGTGTTGTTTGATCACATTGAAACACATGCTGATAGATCGTAGTCAAACTCATACTGATCGATCACAGTGAAACACGTGCTGATTGATCACAGTGAAACACATGTTGGTTGATTGCGGTGATACACTTCCTGATCGATCACGGTGAAACACGTGCTGATTGATCACGGTGAAACACGTGCTGATTGATCGCAGTGAAACACGTGCTGATTGATTGCAGTGAAACATATGCTGATTGATCGCGGTGAAACACGTGCTGATAGATCGCGGTGAAACATTTGGTGAATGATTGCAGTAAAACACTTGCTGACTGATCGCAGTGAAACACGTGATGACTGATCACAGTATAACACGTGTTGTTTGATCACATTGAAACACATGCTGATAGATCGTAGTCAAACTCATGCTGATCGATCACAGTGAAACACGTGCTGATTGATCACAGTGAAACACATGTTGGTTGATTGCGGTGATACACTTCCTGATTGATCGCGGTGAAACACATGCTGATTGATTGCAGTGAATCACATGCTGATTGATCGCAGTAAAACACTTACTGATTGATTGCGGTAAAACACGTGCTGATTGATCACAGTGAAACCCGTGCTGATTGATCGCGGTGGAACGCTTGCTGATTGATGGCAGTGAAACACATGCTGATGGATTACAGTGAAACACGTGCTAATTGATCTCAGTGAACCACGTGCTTATTGATCGCAGTGAACCACGTGCTTATTGATCGCAGTGAAACACGTGCTGTTTGATCGCGGTGAAACACGTGCTGATTGATCACAGTGAAACCCGTGCTGATTGATCACAGTGAAACATGTGCAGATTGATCACTGTGAAACACGTTCTGATTGATCACAGTGAAACACGTACTGATTGATCACTGTGAATCACGTGCTTATTGATCGCAGTAAAACACCTGATTGATCACAGTGAAACACGTGCTGATTTATCGCGGTGAAACACATGCTGATTGATCACAATGAAACACGTGCTGATTGATCACAGTGAAACATGTGCTGATTGATCACAGTGAAACACGTGCTGTGTGATCACTGTGAAACATGTTCTGATTGATCACAGTGGACCACATGCTGATTGATCACAGTGAAATATGTACTGATTGATCGCTGTGAATCACGTGCTTATTGATCGCAGTAAAACACCTGCTGATTGATCACAGTGAAACACGTGCTGATTTATCGCAGTGATATACATGCTGATTGATCACACTGAAGTACCTGCTGATTGATCAAAGTGAAACACGGATTATTAACTGCGTTAAAACACTTGTTGATTGATTGCGGTGAAGCACGTGTTGATTGATCATGGTGAAACATTTGCTGATTGATCACAGTGAAACACGTGCTAATTGATCACAGTGAAACATGTGCTGATTGATCACATTGAAACACATGCTGACTGATCGAAGTGAAACACTTGCTGATTGATCACAGTGAAACACGTGCTGATTGATCGTGGTGAAACAGGTGTTGACTGATCAGAGTGAAACACTTGCTGATTGATCAGAGTGAAACACGTGCTGATTGATCACAGTGAAACACGTGCTGATTGATCACGGTGAAACACATGTTGGTTGTTTGTGGTGATACACTTTCTGTTCAATCACAGTGATACACGTGCTGATTGATCGCGGTGAAACAGGTGCTGAAAGATCACAGTGAAACATTTCCTGATTGATCGCTGTGAAACAATTGCTGATAGATCGCGGTGAAACACGTGGTGAATGATTGCAATTAAACACGTGCTGATAGATCGCGGTGAAACACGTGGTGAATGATTGCAGTAGAACATTTGCTGATTGATTGCGGTGAAGCACGTGTTGATTGATCATGGTGAAACAATTGCTGATTGATCACAGTGAAACACATGCTGACTGATCTCAGTGAAACACGTGCTGAGTGATCACAGTGAAACAGGTGCTGATTGATTACAGTAACTCACGTGATGATTGATCACAGTGAAACACGTGCTGAGTGATCACTGTGCAACATGTTCTGATTGATCACAGTGAACCACGTGCTGATTGATTACAGTGAAACACATGCTGAGTGATCACAGTGAAACAAGTGCTGATTGATCGCAGTGACTCACGTGATGATTGATAAGAGTGAAACACGTGCTGAGTGATCACTGTGCAACATGTTCTCATTGATCACAGTGAAGTACATGCTGATTGATCAAAGTGAAACACGGATTATTAACTGCGATAAAACACTTGCTGATTGATTGCGGTAAAGCACGTGTTGATTGATCATGGTGAAACAATTGCTGATTGATCACAGTGAAACACATGCTGTTTGATCGTGGTGAAACACATGCTGATTGATCACGGTGAAACATGTGCTGATTGATCACAGTGAAACACGTGTTGTTTGATCACGTTGAAACACATGCTGACTGATTGAAGTGAAACACGTGCTGATTGATCACAGTGAAACCCGTGCTGATTGATCACAGTGAAACATGTGCTGATTGATCACAGTGAAACACGTGCTGTGTGATCACTTTGAAACAGGTGCTGATTGATCAGAGTGAAACACATGCTGATTGATCAGAGTGAAACACATGCTGATTGATCACAGTGAAACACGTGCTGTGTGATCACTTTGAAACACATGCTGATTGATCAGAGTGAAACACATGCTGATTGATCACATGAAACACATGATGACTGATCACAGTATAACACGTGTTGTTTGATCACATTGAAACACATGCTGATAGATCGTAGTCAAACTCATACTGATCGATCACAGTGAAACACGTGCTGATTGATCACAGTGAAACACATGTTGGTTGATTGCGGTGATACATTTCCTGATCGATCACGGTGAAACACGTGCTGATTGATCACGGTGAAACACGTGCTGATTGATCGCAGTGAAACACGTGCTGATTGATTGCAGTGAAACATATGCTGATTGATCGCGGTGAAACACGTGCTGATAGATCGCGGTGAAACATTTGGTGAATGATTGCAGTAAAACACTTGCTGACTGATCGCAGTGAAACACGTGATGACTGATCACAGTATAACACGTGTTGTTTGATCACATTGAAACACATGCTGATAGATCGTAGTCAAACTCATGCTGATCGATCACAGTGAAACACGTGCTGATTGATCACAGTGAAACACATGTTGGTTGATTGCGGTGATACACTTCCTGATTGATCGCGGTGAAACACATGCTGATTGATTGCAGTGAATCACATGCTGATTGATCGCAGTAAAACACTTACTGATTGATTGCGGTAAAACACGTGCTGATTGATCACAGTGAAACCCGTGCTGATTGATCGCGGTGGAACGCTTGCTGATTGATGGCAGTGAAACACATGCTGATGGATTACAGTGAAACACGTGCTAATTGATCTCAGTGAACCACGTGCTTATTGATCGCAGTGAACCACGTGCTTATTGATCGCAGTGAAACACGTGCTGTTTGATCGCGGTGAAACACGTGCTGATTGATCACAGTGAAACCCGTGCTGATTGATCACAGTGAAACATGTGCAGATTGATCACTGTGAAACACGTTCTGATTGATCACAGTGAAACACGTACTGATTGATCACTGTGAATCACGTGCTTATTGATCGCAGTAAAACACCTGATTGATCACAGTGAAAAACGTGCTGATTTATCGCGGTGAAACATGTGCTGATTGATCACAGTGAAACACGTGCTGTGTGATCACTGTGAAACATGTTCTGATTGATCACAGTGGACCACATGCTGATTGATCACAATGAAACACGTGCTGATTGATCACAGTGAAACATGTGCTGATTGATCACAGTGAAACACGTGCTGTGTGATCACTGTGAAACATGTTCTGATTGATCACAGTGAAATATGTACTGATTGATCGCTGTGAATCACGTGCTTATTGATCGCAGTAAAACACCTGCTGATTGATCACAGTGAAACACGTGCTGATTTATCGCAGTGATATACATGCTGATTGATCACACTGAAGTACCTGCTGATTGATCAAAGTGAAACACGGATTATTAACTGCGTTAAAACACTTGTTGATTGATTGCGGTGAAGCACGTGTTGATTGATCATGGTGAAACATTTGCTGATTGATCACAGTGAAACACGTGCTAATTGATCACAGTGAAACATGTGCTGATTGATCACATTGAAACACATGCTGACTGATCGAAGTGAAACACTTGCTGATTGATCACAGTGAAACACGTGCTGATTGATCGTGGTGAAACAGGTGTTGACTGATCAGAGTGAAACACTTGCTGATTGATCAGAGTGAAACACGTGCTGATTGATCACAGTGAAACACGTGCTGATTGATCACGGTGAAACACATGTTGGTTGTTTGTGGTGGTACACTTTCTGTTCAATCACAGTGATACACGTGCTGATTGATCGCGGTGAAACAGGTGCTGAAAGATCACAGTGAAACATTTCCTGATTGATCGCTGTGAAACAATTGCTGATAGATCGCGGTGAAACACGTGGTGAATGATTGCAATGAAACACGTGCTGATAGATCGCGGTGAAACACGTGGTGAATGATTGCAGTAGAACATTTGCTGATTGATTGCGGTGAAGCACGTGTTGATTGATCATGGTGAAACAATTGCTGATTGATCACAGTGAAACACATGCTGACTGATCTCAGTGAAACACGTGCTGAGTGATCACAGTGAAACACGTGCTGATCGATCACAGTGAAACACGTGCTGATTGATTGCGGTGAAACACGTGCTGATTGATCACAGTGAAACCCGTGCTGATTGATCGCAGTGGAACGCTTGCTGATTGATGGCAGTGAAACACATGCTGATGGATTACAGTGAAACACGTGCTAATTGATCTGAGTGAACCACGTGCTTATTGATCGCAGTGAACCACGTGCTTATTGATCGCATTGAACCACGTGCTTCTGATCGCAGTGAACCACATGATGATTGATCGCAGTGAAACACGTGCTGATTGATCGCAGTGAACCACGTGCTGATTGATCACGGTGAAACCCGTGCTGATTGATCGCGGTGAAACCCGTGCTGATTGATCGCGGTGAAACCCGTGCTGATTGATCGCGGTGAAGCACGTGCTGATTGATCACGGTGAAACCCGTGCTGATTGATCGCGGTGAAACCCGTGCTGATTGATCACAGTGAAACACGTGCTGATCGATCACAGTGAAACACGTGCTGATTGATTGCGGTGAAACACGTGCTGATTGATCACAGTGAAACCCGTGCTGATTGATCGCAGTGGAACGCTTGCTGATTGATGGCAGTGAAACACATGCTGATGGATTACAGTGAAACACGTGCTAATTGATCTGAGTGAACCACATGCTTATTGATCGCAGAGAACCACGTGCTTATTGATCGCATTGAACCACGTGCTTCTTGATCGCAGTGAACCACATGATGATTGATCGCAGTGAAACACGTGCTGATTGATCGCAGTGAACCACGTGCTTATTGATCGCAGTGAAACACGTGCTGTTTGATCGCGGTGAAACACATGCTGATTGATCACAGTGAAACCCATGCTGATTGATCACAGTGGAACACGTGCTGATTGATCACAGTGAAACATGTGCTGAGTGATCACTGTGAATCGTGCTTATTGATCGCAGTAAAACACCTGCTGATTGATCACAGTGAAACACGTGCTGATTTATCGCAGTGATATACATGCTAATTGATCACACTGAAGTACATCCTGATTGATCAAAGTGTAACACGTGCTAATTGATCACAGTGAAACATGTGCTGATTGATCACATTGAAACACATGCTGACTGATCGAAGTGAAACATGTGCTGATTGATCACAGTGAAACATGTGCTGATTGATAGTGGTGAAACAGGTGCTGACTGATCAGAGTGAAACACGTGCTGATTGATCAGAGTGAAACACGTGCTGATTGATCACATGAAACACATGATAACTGATCACAGTATAACACGTGTTGTTTGATCACGTTGAAACACATGCTGATTGATCGTAGTCAAACTCATGCTGATCGATCACAGTGATATACATGCTGATTGATCACAGTGAAACACATGTTGGTTGATTGCGGTGATACACTTCCTGATCGATCGCGGTGAAACACATGCTGATTGATTGCAGTGAATCACATGCTGATTGATCACGGTGAAACCTGTGCTGATTGATCGCGGTGAAACACGTGCTGATTGATCGCGGTGAAACACGTGCTGATTGATCGCAGTGAAACACGTGCTGATTGATCGCGGTGAATTACGTGCTGATTGATCGCAGTGAAACACGTGCTGATTGATCGCAGTGAAACATGTGTTTTTGGATCACAGTGAAATACGTGCTGATTGATCACAGTGAAACATGTGTTGTTTGATCACAGTGAAACACGTGCTGATTGATCACAGTGAAACACGTGCTGATTGATCACAGTGAAACACGTGCTGATTGATCACAGTGAAACATGTGCTGATTGATCACAGTGAAACACGTGCTGTGTTATCACTGTGAAACATGTTCTGATTGATCACAGTGAACCACGTGCTGATTGATCACAGTGAAATATGTACTGATTGATCGCAGTAAAACACCTGCTGATTGATCACAGTGAAACACGTGCTGATTTATCGCAGTGATATACATGCTGATTGATCACACTGAAGTACATGCTGATTGATCAAAGTGAAACACTGATTATTAACTGCGATAAAACACTTGTTGATTGATTGCGGTGAAGCACGTGTTGATTGATCATGGTGAAACATTTGCTGATTGATCACAGTGAAACACGTGCTAATTGATCACATTGAAACACATGCTGACCGATCGAAGTGAAACACGTGCTGATTGATCACAGTGAAACACGTGCTGATTGATCGTGGTGAAACAGGTGCTGACTGATCAGAGTGAAACACATGCTGATTGATCAGAGTGAAACACGTGCTGATTGATCACATGAAACACATGATAACTGATCACAGTATAACACGTGTTGTTTGATCACGTTGAAACACATGCTGATTGATCGTAGTCAAACTCATGCTGATCGACCACAGTGAAACACGTGCTGAGTGATCACAGAGAAACACATGTTGGTTGATTGCGGTGATACACTTCCTGATCGATCGCGGTGAAACACATGCTGATTGATTGCAGTGAATCACATGCTGATTGATCGCAGTAAAACACTTACTGATTGATTGCGGTGAAACACGTGCTGATTGATCACAGTGAAACCCGTGCTGATTGATCGCGGTGGAACGCTTGCTGATTGATGGCAGTGAAACACATGCTGATGGATTACAGTGAAACACGTGCTAATTGATCTCAGTGAACCACTTGCTTATTGATCGCAGTGAACCACGTGCTTATTGATCGCATTGAACCACGTGCTTCTTGATCACAGTGAACCACATGATGATTGATCGCAGTGAAACACGTGCTGATTGATCGCAGTGAACCACGTGCTTATTGATCGCAGTGAAACATGTGCTGTTTGATCGCGGTGAAACACGTGCTGATTGATCACAGTGAAACCCGTGATGATTGATCACAGTGGAACACGTGCTGATTGATCACAGTGAAACATGTGCTGAGTGATCACTGTGAAACATGTTCTGATTGATCACAGTGAAACACGTACTGATTGATCGCTGTGAATCACGTGCTTATTGATCGCAGTAAAACACCTGCTGATTGATCACAGTGAAACACGTGCTGATTTATCGCAGTGATATACATGCTGATTGATCACACTGAAGTACATGCTGATTGATCAAAGTGTAACACGTGCTAATTGATCACAGTGAAACATGTGCTGATTGATCACATTGAAACACATGCTGACTGATCGAAGTGAAACATGTGCTGATTGATCACAGTGAAACATGTGCTGATTGATCGTGGTGAAACAGGTGCTGACTGATCAGAGTGAAACACGTGCTGATTGATCAGAGTGAAACACGTGCTGATTGATCACATGAAACACATGATAACTGATCACAGTATAACACGTGTTGTTTGATCACGTTGAAACACATGCTGATTGATCGTAGTCAAACTCATGCTGATCGATCACAGTGAAACACGTGCTGATTGATCACAGTGAAACACATGTTGGTTGATTGCGGTGATACACTTCCTGATCGATCGCGGTGAAACACATGCTGATTGATCGCAGTGAATCACATGCTGATTGATCACGGTGAAACCCGTGCTGATTGATCGCGGTGAAACCCGTGCTGATTGATCGCGGTGAAACCCGTGCTGATTGATCGCGGTGAAGCACGTGCTGATTGATCACGGTGAAACCCGTGCTGATTGATCGCGGTGAAACCCGTGCTGATTGATCACAGTGAAACACGTGCTGATCGATCACAGTGAAACACGTG
Organism: Carcharodon carcharias; assembly: GCF_017639515.1. NCBI lineage: Eukaryota > Metazoa > Chordata > Chondrichthyes > Lamniformes > Lamnidae > Carcharodon > Carcharodon carcharias. The sequence continues at coordinate 123,983,158 of NC_054479.1, forward strand.
CTGATTGATTGCGGTGAAACACGTGCTGATTGATCACAGTGAAACCCGTGCTGATTGATCGCGGTGGAACGCTTGCTGATTGATTGCAGTGAAACACATGCTGATGGATTACAGTGAAACACGTGCTAATTGATCTGAGTGAACCACGTGCTTATTGATCGCAGTGAACCACGTGCTTATTGATCGCATTGAACCACGTGCTTCTTGATCGCAGTGAACCACATGATGATTGATCGCAGTGAAACACGTGCTGATTGATCGCAGTGAACCACGTGCTTATTGATCGCAGTGAAACACGTGCTGTTTGATCACGGTGAAACACATGCTGATTGATCACAGTGAAACCCATGCTGATTGATCACAGTGGAACACGTGCTGATTGATCACAGTGAAACACGTGCTGAGTGATCACTGTGAATCACGTGCTTATTGATCGCAGTAAAACACCTGCTGATTGATCACAGTGAAACACGTGCTGATTTATCGCAGTGATATACATGCTAATTGATCACACTGAAGTACATGCTGATTGATCAAAGTGTAACACGTGCTAATTGATCACAGTGAAACATGTGCTGATTGATCACATTGAAACACATGCTGACTGATCGAAGTGAAACATGTGCTGATTGATCACAGTGAAACATGTGCTGATTGATCGTGGTGAAACAGGTGCTGACTGATAAGAGTGAAACACGTGCTGATTGATCAGAGTGAAACACGTGCTGATTGATCACATGAAACACATGATAACTGATCACAGTATAACACGTGTTGTTTGATCACGTTGAAACACATGCTGATTGATCGTAGTCAAACTCATGCTGATCGATCACAGTGATATACGTGCTGATTGATCACAGTGAAACACATGTTGGTTGATTGCGGTGATACACTTCCTGATCGATCGCGGTGAAACACATGCTGATTGATTGCAGTGAATCACATGCTGATTGATCGCGGTGAAACACGTGCTGATTGATCGCGGTGAAACACGTGCTGATTGATCGCGGTGAATTACGTGCTGATAAGTGAAACACTTGCTGATTGATCACAGTGAAACACGTGCTGATTGATCACAGTGAAACACGTGCTGATTGATCGCAGTGAAACACGTGCTGATTGATCGCAGTGAAACACGTGCTGATTGATCGCAGTGAAACATGTGTTTTTGGATCACAGTGAAATACGTGCTGATTGATCACAGTGAAACATGTGTTGTTTGATCACAGTGAAACACGTGCTGATTGATCACAGTGAAACACGTGCTGATTGATCACAGTGAAACACGTGCTGATTGATCACAGTGAAACATGTGCTGATTGATCACAGTGAAACACGTGCTGTGTGATCACTGTGAAACATGTTCTGATTGATCACAGTGAACCACGTGCTGATTGATCACAGTGAAATATGTACTGATTGATCGCAGTAAAACACCTGCTGATTGATCACAGTGAAACACGTGCTGATTTATCGCAGTGATATACATGCTGATTGATCACACTGAAGTACATGCTGATTGATCAAAGTGAAACACGGATTATTAACTGCGTTAAAACACTTGTTGATTGATTGCGGTGAAGCACGTGTTGATTGATCATGGTGAAACATTTGCTGATTGATCACAGTGAAACACGTGCTAATTGATCACATTGAAACACATGCTGACCGATCGAAGTGAAACACGTGCTGATTGATCACAGTGAAACACGTGCTGATTGATCGTGGTGAAACAGGTGCTGACTGATCAGAGTGAAACACGTGCTGATTGATCAGAGTGAAACACGTGCTGATTGATCACATGAAACACATGATAACTGATCACAGTATAACACGTGTTTTTTGATCACGTTGAAACACATGCTGATTGATCATAGTCAAACTCATGCTGATCGATCACAGTGATATACGTGCTGATTGATCACAGTGAAACACATGTTGGTTGATTGCGGTGATACACTTCCTGATCGATCGCGGTGAAACACATGCTGATTGATTGCAGTGAATCACATGCTGATTGATCACGGTGAAACCCGTGCTGATTGATTGCGGTGAAACACGTGCTGATTGATCACAGTGAAACCCGTGCTGATTGATCGCGGTGGAACGCTTGCTGATTGATGGCAGTGAAACACATGCTGATGGATTACAGTGAAACACGTGCTAATTGATCTCAGTGAACCACTTGCTTATTGATCGCAGTGAAACGTGCTTATTGATCGCATTGAACCACGTGCTTCTTGATCACAGTGAACCACATGATGATTGATCGCAGTGAAACACGTGCTGATTGATCGCAGTGAACCACGTGCTTATTGATCGCAGTGAAACATGTGCTGTTTGATCGCGGTGAAACACGTGCTGATTGATCACAGTGAAACCCGTGATGATTGATCACAGTGGAACACGTGCTGATTGATCACAGTGAAACATGTGCTGAGTGATCACTGTGAAACATGTTCTGATTGATCACAGTGAAACATGTACTGATTGATCGCTGTGAATCACGTGCTTATTGATCGCAGTAAAACACCTGCTGATTGATCACAGTGAAACACGTGCTGATTTATCGCAGTGATATACATGCTGATTGATCACACTGAAGTACATGCTGATTGATCAAAGTGAAACACGTGCTAATTGATCACAGTGAAACATGTGCTGATTGATCACATTGAAACACATGCTGACTGATCGAAGTGAAACATGTGCTGATTGATCACAGTGAAACACGTACTGATTGATCGCTGTGAATCACGTGCTTATTGATCGCAGTAAAACACCTGCTGATTGATCACAGTGAAACACGTGCTGATTTATCGCAGTGATATACATGCTAATTGATCACACTGAAGTACATGCTGATTGATCGCAGTGAAACACGTGCTGATTGATCGCAGTGAAACATGTGTTTTTGGATCACAGTGAAATACGTGCTGATTGATCACAGTGAAACATGTGTTGTTTGATCACAGTGAAACACGTGCTGATTGATCACAGTGAAACACGTGCTGATTGATCACAGTGAAACACGTGCTGATTGATCACAGTGAAACATGTGCTGATTGATCACAGTGAAACATGTGCTGATTGATCGTGGTGAAACAGGTGCTGACTGATCAGAGTGAAAAACGTGCTGATTGATCAGAGTGAAACACGTGCTGATTGATCACATGAAACACATGATAACTGATCACAGTATAACACGTGTTTTTTGATCACGTTGAAACACATGCTGATTGATCATAGTCAAACTCATGCTGATCGATCACAGTGATATACGTGCTGATTGATCACAGTGAAACACATGTTGGTTGATTGCGGTGATACACTTCCTGATCGATCGCGGTGAAACACATGCTGATTGATTGCAGTGAATCACATGCTGATTGATCACGGTGAAACCCGTGCTGATTGATCGCGGTGAAACACGTGCTGATTGATCGCGGTGAAACACGTGCTGATTGATCGCGGTGAAACACGTGCTGATTGATCGCGGTGAAACACGTGCTGATTGATCGCGGTGAATTACGTGCTGATTAGTGAAACACTTGCTGATTGATCACAGTGAAACACGTGCTGATTGATCGCAGTGAAACACGTGCTGATTGATCGCAGTGAAACACGTGCTGATTGATCGCAGTGAAACGTGCTGATTGATCGCAGTGAAACATGTGTTTTTGGATCACAGTGAAATACGTGCTGATTGATTACAGTGAAACACGTGCTGATTGATCACAGTGAAACAGGTGCTGATTGATCACAGTGAAACACGTGCTGTGTGATCACTGTGAAACATGTTCTGATTGAGCACAGTGAACCACGTGCTGATTGATCACAGTGAAATATGTACTGATTGATCGCAGTAAAACACCTGCTGATTGATCACAGTGAAACACGTGCTGATTTATCGCAGTGATATACATGCTGATTGATCACACTGAAGTACATGCTGATTGATCAAAGTGAAACACGGATTATTAACTGCGATAAAACACTTGTTGATTGATTGCGGTGAAGCACGTGTTGATTGATCATGGTGAAACATTTGCTGATTGATCACAGTGAAACACGTGCTGATTGATCACAGTGAAACACATGTTGGTTGATTGCGGTGATACACTTCCTGATCGATCGCGGTGAAACACATGCTGATTGATTGCAGTGAATCACATGCTGATTGATCGCAGGAAAACACTTACTGTGATCAATCAGCACGTGTTTCACCGCAATCAATCAGTGAAACCCGTGCTGATTGATCGCGGTGGAACGCTTGCTGATTGATGGCAGTGAAACACATGCTGATGGATTACAGTGAAACACGTGCTAATTGATCTCAGTGAACCACTTGCTTATTGATCGCAGTGAACCACGTACTTATTGATCGCATTGAACCACGTGCTTATTGATCGCAGTGAAACACGTGCTGTTTGATCGCGGTGAAACACGTGCTGATTGATCACAGTGAAACCCGTGCTGATTGATCACAGTGGAACACGTGCTGATTGATCACAGTGAAACATGTGCTGAGTGATCACTGTGAAACATGTTCTGATTGATCACAGTGAAACACGTACTGATTGATCGCTGTGAATCACGTGCTTATTGATCGCAGTAAAACACCTGCTGATTGATCACAGTGAAACACGTGCTGATTTATCGCAGTGATATACATGCTGATTGATCACACTGAAGTACATGCTGATTGATCAAAGTGAAACACGTGCTAATTGATCACAGTGAAACATGTGCTGATTGATCACATTGAAACACATGCTGACTGATCGAAGTGAAACACGTGCTGATTGATCAGAGTGAAACACGTGCTGATTGATCACATGAAACACATGATAACTGATCACAGTATAACACGTGTTGTTTGATCACGTTGAAACACATGCTGATTGATCGTAGTCAAACTCATGCTGATCGATCACAGTGAAACACGTGCTGATTGATCACAGTGAAACACATGTTGGTTGATTGCGGTGATACACTTCCTGATCGATCGCGGTGAAACACATGCTGATTGATCGCAGTGAATCACGTGCTGATTGATCACGGTGAAACCCGTCCTGATTGATCGCAGTGAAACACGTGCTGATTGATCGCGGTGAAACACGTGCTGATTGATCGCAGTGAAACACGTGCTGATTGATCGCGGTGAAACACGTGCTGATTGATCGCGGTGAATTACGTGCTGATTAGTGAAACACTTGCTGATTGATCACAGTGAAACACGTGCTGATTCATCGCAATGAAACATGTGCTGACTGATCACAGTGAAACACGTGCTGATTGATCACAGTGAAACACGTGCTGATTGATCGCGGTGAAAGACGTGCTGATTGATCATGGTTGAAACGTGCTGATTGATCATGGTTGAAACGTGCTGATTGATCACAGTGAAACATGTGTTTTTGGATCACAGTGAAATACGTGCTGATTGATCACAGTGAAACATGTGTTGTTTGATCACAGTGAAACACGTGCTGATTGATCACAGTGAAACACGTGCTGATTGATCACAGTGAAACATGTGCTGATTGATCACAGTGAAACACGTGCTGTGTGATCACTGTGAAACATGTTCTGATTGATCACAGTGAACCACGTGCTGATTGATCACAGTGAAATATGTACTGATTGATCGCAGTAAAACACCTGCTGATTGATCACAGTGAAACACGTGCTGATTTATCGCAGTGATATACATGCTGATTGATCACACTGAAGTACATGCTGATTGATCAAAGTGAAACACGGATTATTAACTGCGATAAAACACTTGTTGATTGATTGCGGTGAAGCACGTGTTGATTGATCATGGTGAAACATTTGATGATTGATCACAGTGAAACACGTGCTAATTGATCACATTGAAACACATGCTGACTGATTGAAGTGAAACACGTGCTGATTGATCACAGTGAAACACGTGCTGATTGATCGTGGTGAAACAGGTGCTGACTGATCAGAGTGAAACACGTGCTGATTGATCAGAGTGAAACACGTGCTGATTGATCACATGAAACACATGATAACTGATCACAGTATAACACGTGTTGTTTGATCACGTTGAAACACATGCTGATTGATCGTAGTCAAACTCATGCTGATCGATCACAGTGAAACACGTGCTGATTGATCACAGTGAAACACATGTTGGTTGATTGCGGTGATACACTTCCTGATCGATCGCGGTGAAACACATGCTGATTGATTGCAGTGAATCACATGCTGATTGATCGCAGTAAAACACACTGATTGATTGCGGTGAAACACGTGCTGATTGATCACAGTGAAACCCGTGCTGATTGATCGCGGTGGAACGCTTGCTGATTGATGGCAGTGAAACACATGCTGATGGATTACAGTGAAACACGTGCTAATTGATCTCAGTGAACCACTTGCTGATTGATGGCAGTGAAACACATGCTGATGGATTACAGTGAAACACGTGCTAATTGATCTCAGTGAACCACGTGCTTATTGATCGCAGTGAACCACGTGCTTATTGATCGCAGTGAACCACGTGCTTATTGATCGCAGTGAAACGCGTGCTGTTTGATCGCGGTGAAACACGTGCTGATTGATCACAGTGAAACCCGTGCTGATTGATCACAGTGGAACACGTGCTGATTGATCACAGTGAAACATGTGCTGAGTGATCACTGTGAAACATGTTCTGATTGATCACAGTGAAACACGTACTGATTGATCGCTGTGAATCACGTGCTTATTGATCGCAGTAAAACACCTGCTGATTGATCACAATGAAACACGTGCTGATTTATCGCGGTGAAACACATGCTGATTGATCACACTGAAGTACATGCTGATTGATCAAAGTGAAACACGGATTATTAACTGCGATAAAACACTTGTTGATTGATTGCGGTGAAGCACGTGTTGATTGATCATGGTGAAACAATTGCTGATTGATCACAGTGAAACACATGCTGACTGATCGAAGTGAAACACGTGCTGATTGATCACAGTGAAACCCGTGCTGATTGATCACAGTGAAACACGTGCTGATTGATCACAGTGAAACACGTGCTGATTGATCGTGGTGAAACAAGTGCTGATTGATCAGAGTGAAACACGTGCTGATTGATCACAGTGAAACACGTGTTGTTTGATCACATTGAAACACATGCTGATTGATCGTAGTCAAACTCATGCTGATCGATCACAGTGAAACACGTGCTGTTTGATCACATTGAAACACATGCTGATTGATCGTAGTCAAACTCATGCTGATTGATCATAATGAAACACGTGCTGATTGATCAGAGTGAAATCCATGCTGAGTGATCACTGTGAAACGCGTGTTGTTTGATCACATTGAAACACATGCTGATTGATCGTAGTCAAACTCATGCTGATCGATCACAGTGAAACACGTGCTGTTTGATCACAGTGAAACACTTGTTGGTTGATTGCGGTGATACACTTCCTGATCGATCGCGGTGAAACACATGCTGATTGATTGCAGTGAATCACATGCTGATTGATCGCAGGAAAACACTTACTGTGATCAATCAGCACGTGTTTCACCGCAATCAATCAGTGAAACCCGTGCTGATTGATCGCGGTGGAACGCTTGCTGATTGATGGCAGTGAAACACATGCTGATGGATTACAGTGAAACACGTGCTAATTGATCTCAGTGAACCACTTGCTTATTGATCGCAGTGAACCACGTACTTATTGATCGCATTGAACCACGTGCTTATTGATCGCAGTGAAACACGTGCTGTTTGATCGCGGTGAAACACGTGCTGATTGATCACAGTGAAACCCGTGCTGATTGATCACAGTGGAACACGTGCTGATTGATCACAGTGAAACATGTGCTGAGTGATCACTGTGAAACATGTTCTGATTGATCACAGTGAAACACGTACTGATTGATCGCTGTGAATCACGTGCTTATTGATCGCAGTAAAACACCTGCTGATTGATCACAGTGAAACACGTGCTGATTTATCGCAGTGATATACATGCTGATTGATCACACTGAAGTACATGCTGATTGATCAAAGTGAAACACGTGCTAATTGATCACAGTGAAACATGTGCTGATTGATCACATTGAAACACATGCTGACTGATCGAAGTGAAACACGTGCTGATTGATCACAGTGAAACACGTGCTGATTGATCGTGGTGAAACAGGTGCTGACTGATCAGAGTGAAACACGTGCTGATTGATCAGAGTGAAACACGTGCTGATTGATCACATGAAACACATGATAACTGATCACAGTATAACACGTGTTTTGATCACGTTGAAACACATGCTGATTGATCGTAGTCAAACTCATGCTGATCGATCACAGTGAAACACGTGCTGATTGATCACAGTGAAACACATGCTGGTTGATTGCGGTGATACACTTCCTGATCGATCGCGGTGAAACACATGCTGATTGATCGCAGTGAATCACGTGCTGATTGATCACGGTGAAACCCGTCCTGATTGATCGCAGTGAAACACGTGCTGATTGATCGCGGTGAAACACGTGCTGATTGATCGCAGTGAAACACGTGCTGATTGATCGCGGTGAAACACGTGCTGATTGATCGCGGTGAATTACGTGCTGATTAGTGAAACACTTGCTGATTGATCACAGTGAAACACGTGCTGATTCATCGCAATGAAACATGTGCTGACTGATCACAGTGAAACACGTGTTGATTGATCACAGTGAAACACGTGCTGATTGATCGCGGTGAAAGACGTGCTGATTGATCATGGTTGAAACGTGCTGATTGATCATGGTTGAAACGTGCTGATTGATCACAGTGAAACATGTGTTTTTGGATCACAGTGAAATACGTGCTGATTGATCACAGTGAAACATGTGTTGTTTGATCACAGTGAAACACGTGCTGATTGATCACAGTGAAACACGTGCTGATTGATCACAGTGAAACATGTGCTGATTGATCACAGTGAAACACGTGCTGTGTGATCACTGTGAAACATGTTCTGATTGATCACAGTGAACCACGTGCTGATTGATCACAGTGAAATATGTACTGATTGATCGCAGTAAAACACCTGCTGATTGATCACAGTGAAACACGTGCTGATTTATCGCAGTGATATACATGCTGATTGATCACACTGAAGTACATGCTGATTGATCAAAGTGAAACACGGATTATTAACTGCGATAAAACACTTGTTGATTGATTGCGGTGAAGCACGTGTTGATTGATCATGGTGAAACATTTGATGATTGATCACAGTGAAACACGTGCTAATTGATCACATTGAAACACATGCTGACTGATTGAAGTGAAACACGTGCTGATTGATCACAGTGAAACACGTGCTGATTGATCGTGGTGAAACAGGTGCTGACTGATCAGAGTGAAACACGTGCTGATTGATCACATGAAACACATGATAACTGATCACAGTATAACACGTGTTGTTTGATCACGTTGAAACACATGCTGATTGATCGTAGTCAAACTCATGCTGATCGATCACAGTGAAACACGTGCTGATTGATCACAGTGAAACACATGTTGGTTGATTGCGGTGATACACTTCCTGATCGATCGCGGTGAAACACATGCTGATTGATTGCAGTGAATCACATGCTGATTGATCGCAGTAAAACACACTGATTGATTGCGGTGAAACACGTGCTGATTGATCACAGTGAAACCCGTGCTGATTGATCGCGGTGGAACGCTTGCTGATTGATGGCAGTGAAACACATGCTGATGGATTACAGTGAAACACGTGCTAATTGATCTCAGTGAACCACTTGCTGATTGATGGCAGTGAAACACATGCTGATGGATTACAGTGAAACACGTGCTAATTGATCTCAGTGAACCACGTGCTTATTGATCGCAGTGAACCACGTGCTTATTGATCGCAGTGAACCACGTGCTTATTGATCGCAGTGAAACACGTGCTGTTTGATCGCGGTGAAACACGTGCTGATTGATCACAGTGAAACCCGTGCTGATTGATCACAGTGGAACACGTGCTGATTGATCACAGTGAAACATGTGCTGAGTGATCACTGTGAAACATGTTCTGATTGATCACAGTGAAACACGTACTGATTGATCGCTGTGAATCACGTGCTTATTGATCGCAGTAAAACACCTGCTGATTGATCACAATGAAACACGTGCTGATTTATCGCGGTGAAACACATGCTGATTGATCACACTGAAGTACATGCTGATTGATCAAAGTGAAACACGGATTATTAACTGCGATAAAACACTTGTTGATTGATTGCGGTGAAGCACGTGTTGATTGATCATGGTGAAACAATTGCTGATTGATCACAGTGAAACACATGCTGACTGATCGAAGTGAAACACGTGCTGATTGATCACAGTGAAACCCGTGCTGATTGATCACAGTGAAACACGTGCTGATTGATCACAGTGAAACACGTGCTGATTGATCGTGGTGAAACAAGTGCTGATTGATCAGAGTGAAACACGTGCTGATTGATCACAGTGAAACACGTGTTGTTTGATCACATTGAAACACATGCTGATTGATCGTAGTCAAACTCATGCTGATCGATCACAGTGAAACACGTGCTGTTTGATCACATTGAAACACATGCTGATTGATCGTAGTCAAACTCATGCTGATTGATCATAATGAAACACGTGCTGATTGATCAGAGTGAAATCCATGCTGAGTGATCACTGTGAAACGCGTGTTGTTTGATCACATTGAAACACATGCTGATTGATCGTAGTCAAACTCATGCTGATCGATCAGAGTGAAACACGTGCTGTTTGATCACAGTGAAACACTTGTTGGTTGATTGCGGTGATACACTTCCTGATCGATCGCGGTGAAACACATGCTGATTGATTGCAGTGAATCACATGCTGATTGATCGCAGGAAAACACTTACTGTGATCAATCAGCACGTGTTTCACCGCAATCAATCAGTGAAACCCGTGCTGATTGATCGCGGTGGAACGCTTGCTGATTGATGGCAGTGAAACACATGCTGATGGATTACAGTGAAACACGTGCTAATTGATCTCAGTGAACCACTTGCTTATTGATCGCAGTGAACCACGTACTTATTGATCGCATTGAACCACGTGCTTATTGATCGCAGTGAAACACGTGCTGTTTGATCGCGGTGAAACACGTGCTGATTGATCACAGTGAAACCCGTGCTGATTGATCACAGTGGAACACGTGCTGATTGATCACAGTGAAACATGTGCTGAGTGATCACTGTGAAACATGTTCTGATTGATCACAGTGAAACACGTACTGATTGATCGCTGTGAATCACGTGCTTATTGATCGCAGTAAAACACCTGCTGATTGATCACAGTGAAACACGTGCTGATTTATCGCAGTGATATACATGCTGATTGATCACACTGAAGTACATGCTGATTGATCAAAGTGAAACACGTGCTAATTGATCACAGTGAAACATGTGCTGATTGATCACATTGAAACACATGCTGACTGATCGAAGTGAAACACGTGCTGATTGATCACAGTGAAACACGTGCTGATTGATCGTGGTGAAACAGGTGCTGACTGATCAGAGTGAAACACGTGCTGATTGATCAGAGTGAAACACGTGCTGATTGATCACATGAAACACATGATAACTGATCACAGTATAACACGTGTTTTGATCACGTTGAAACACATGCTGATTGATCGTAGTCAAACTCATGCTGATCGATCACAGTGAAACACGTGCTGATTGATCACAGTGAAACACATGCTGGTTGATTGCGGTGATACACTTCCTGATCGATCGCGGTGAAACACATGCTGATTGATCGCAGTGAATCACGTGCTGATTGATCACGGTGAAACCCGTCCTGATTGATCGCAGTGAAACACGTGCTGATTGATCGCGGTGAAACACGTGCTGATTGATCGCAGTGAAACACGTGCTGATTGATCGCGGTGAAACACGTGCTGATTGATCGCGGTGAATTACGTGCTGATTAGTGAAACACTTGCTGATTGATCACAGTGAAACACGTGCTGATTCATCGCAATGAAACATGTGCTGACTGATCACAGTGAAACACGTGTTGATTGATCACAGTGAAACACGTGCTGATTGATCGCGGTGAAAGACGTGCTGATTGATCATGGTTGAAACGTGCTGATTGATCATGGTTGAAACGTGCTGATTGATCACAGTGAAACATGTGTTTTTGGATCACAGTGAAATACGTGCTGATTGATCACAGTGAAACATGTGTTGTTTGATCACAGTGAAACACGTGCTGATTGATCACAGTGAAACACGTGCTGATTGATCACAGTGAAACATGTGCTGATTGATCACAGTGAAACACGTGCTGTGTGATCACTGTGAAACATGTTCTGATTGATCACAGTGAACCACGTGCTGATTGATCATAGTGAAATATGTACTGATTGATCGCAGTAAAACACCTGCTGATTGATCACAGTGAAACACGTGCTGATTTATCGCAGTGATATACATGCTGATTGATCACACTGAAGTACATGCTGATTGATCAAAGTGAAACACGGATTATTAACTGCGATAAAACACTTGTTGATTGATTGCGGTGAAGCACGTGTTGATTGATCATGGTGAAACATTTGATGATTGATCACAGTGAAACACGTGCTAATTGATCACATTGAAACACATGCTGACTGATTGAAGTGAAACACGTGCTGATTGATCACAGTGAAACACGTGCTGATTGATCGTGGTGAAACAGGTGCTGACTGATCAGAGTGAAACACGTGCTGATTGATCACATGAAACACATGATAACTGATCACAGTATAACACGTGTTGTTTGATCACGTTGAAACACATGCTGATTGATCGTAGTCAAACTCATGCTGATCGATCACAGTGAAACACGTGCTGATTGATCACAGTGAAACACATGTTGGTTGATTGCGGTGATACACTTCCTGATCGATCGCGGTGAAACACATGCTGATTGATTGCAGTGAATCACATGCTGATTGATCGCAGTAAAACACACTGATTGATTGCGGTGAAACACGTGCTGATTGATCACAGTGAAACCCGTGCTGATTGATCGCGGTGGAACGCTTGCTGATTGATGGCAGTGAAACACATGCTGATGGATTACAGTGAAACACGTGCTAATTGATCTCAGTGAACCACTTGCTGATTGATGGCAGTGAAACACATGCTGATGGATTACAGTGAAACACGTGCTAATTGATCTCAGTGAACCACGTGCTTATTGATCGCAGTGAACCACGTGCTTATTGATCGCAGTGAACCACGTGCTTATTGATCGCAGTGAAACACGTGCTGTTTGATCGCGGTGAAACACGTGCTGATTGATCACAGTGAAACCCGTGCTGATTGATCACAGTGGAACACGTGCTGATTGATCACAGTGAAACATGTGCTGAGTGATCACTGTGAAACATGTTCTGATTGATCACAGTGAAACACGTACTGATTGATCGCTGTGAATCACGTGCTTATTGATCGCAGTAAAACACCTGCTGATTGATCACAATGAAACACGTGCTGATTTATCGCGGTGAAACACATGCTGATTGATCACACTGAAGTACATGCTGATTGATCAAAGTGAAACACGGATTATTAACTGCGATAAAACACTTGTTGATTGATTGCGGTGAAGCACGTGTTGATTGATCATGGTGAAACAATTGCTGATTGATCACAGTGAAACACATGCTGACTGATCGAAGTGAAACACGTGCTGATTGATCACAGTGAAACCCGTGCTGATTGATCACAGTGAAACACGTGCTGATTGATCACAGTGAAACACGTGCTGATTGATCGTGGTGAAACAAGTGCTGATTGATCAGAGTGAAACACGTGCTGATTGATCACAGTGAAACACGTGTTGTTTGATCACATTGAAACACATGCTGATTGATCGTAGTCAAACTCATGCTGATCGATCACAGTGAAACACGTGCTGTTTGATCACATTGAAACACATGCTGATTGATCGTAGTCAAACTCATGCTGATTGATCATAATGAAACACGTGCTGATTGATCAGAGTGAAATCCATGCTGAGTGATCACTGTGAAACGCGTGTTGTTTGATCACATTGAAACACATGCTGATTGATCGTAGTCAAACTCATGCTGATCGATCACAGTGAAACACGTGCTGTTTGATCACAGTGAAACACTTGTTGGTTGATTGCGGTGATACACTTCCTGATCGATCGCGGTGAAACACATGCTGATTGATTGCGGTGAAATATTTGGTGAATGATTGCAGTAAAACACTTGCTGATAGATCACGGTGAAACATGTGCTGATTGATCGCGGTGGAACACTTGCTGATTGATGACAGTGAAACACATGCTGATGGATTACAGTGAAACACTTGCTAATTAATCGCAGTGAACCGCGTGCTTATTGATCGCAGTGAAACGCGTGATGATTGATCGCAGGGAATCACGTGATGATTGATCACAGTGAAACACGTGCTGATTGATCACAGTGAAACACGTGCTGGTTGATCACAGTGAAACACGTGCTGATTGATCACAGTGAAACACGTGGTGATTGATCACAGTGAAACACGTCCTGATTGATCAAAGTGAATAACGTCCTGATTGATTGCAGTGAAACATGTGCTGATTGATCGCAGTGAAACACATGCTGATGGATTACAGTGAAACACTTGCTAATTAATCGCAGTGAACCGCGTGCTTATTGATCGCAGTGAAACGCGTGATGATTGATCGCAGGGAATCACGTGATGATTGATCACAGTGAAACACGTGCTGATTGATCACAGTGAAACACGTGCTGGTTGATCACAGTGAAACACGTGGTGATTGATCACAGTGAAACACGTCCTGATTGATCAAAGTGAATAACGTCCTGATTGATTGCAGTGAAACATGTGCTGATTGATCGCAGTGAAACGCGTGCTGATTGATCGCAGTGAAACACGTGCTGATTGATCGCAGTGAAACACGTGCTGATTGATCGCAGTGAAACACGTGCTGATTGATCGCAGTGAAACACGTGCTGATTGATCGCAGTGCAAGACGTGCTGATTGATCGCAGTGAATCAAGTGCTGATTGATCGCAGTGAAACACGTGCTGATTGATCGCAGTGAAACACGTGCTGATTGATCGCAGTGAAACACGTGCTGATTGATCGCAGTGCAAGACGTGCTGATTGATCGCAATGAAACATGTGCTGACTGATCACAGTGAAACACGTGCTGATTGATCACAGTGAAACACGTGCTGATTGATCGCGGTGAAAGACGTGCTGATTGATCGCGGTGAAAGACGTGCTGATTGATCATGGTTGAAACGTGCTGATTGATCACAGTGAAACATGTGTTTTTTGATCACAGTGAAATACGTGCTGATTGATCACAGTGAAACATGTGTTGTTTGATCACAGTGAAACACGTGCTGATTGATCACAGTGAAACACGTGCTGATTGATCACAGTGAAACACGTGCTGATTGATCACAGTGAAACACGTGCTGATTGATCACAGTGAAACACATGCTGATTGATCCTAGTGAAACACGTGCTGATTGATCACAGTGAAACACGTGCTGATTGATTGCGGTGAAACACGTGCTTATTGATCGCGGTGAAACACGTGCTGATTGATCGCACTGAAACATGTGCTGATTGATCGCGGTGAAAGACATGCTGATTGATCATGGTTGAAACACGTGCTGATTGATCACATCAATCACGTGCTGATCGATCACAGTGCCCATGCTGATCAATGCATTGAAACATGTGCCTATTGTTCATGGCAAAATGCGAGCTGATCAATTGCATAAAAACACTTGCTGATCGATCACAGTGAAACACTTGATGTTCGGATCAGTCACATTTAAACAGCTGCTGATCAGGTCAGTTTCCATGAAACACGTACTGTTTGATTGCAGTGAAATACTTGCTGATCAGCCAGTTTCAGCAATGTACAGCCTGCTGATAGAAAATGCATAGAACTTCAACTGACAGAATACCAACAGGAATGAAGGTTTAATTACTACTGCAGGATGTGTTAGAGACCCACATGTTGGTCTGCGACTAATCACAGTGTGGTTATTTTTCCCCATGACAAGGTACAAAATTTGATTCCAAGTTTCAGCTATTTCGGTTATGAGGAAGGGTTAAGATGGACTCTTATAGTCTCTCCCTGAATAGGCTCTTGTGGTATCAATGGACTCTGGTACTTGCACTGGTATGTTTGGCGCTTCTGAGACTTGTGCAGTATAAAACCAGCCATAGTTAGACAATTTTACACTAAATGGACACAAAAGACACAAAAACAATGGTCCATTATGGCCTGCTCTTCTATCTTTGATTGAGGTTTGTTGTTAGCATGCAACAGAGGGGCATTTACTTTATCTAATCTGGTATTGTCCCTATATAATCTTAATGCCCCCTTTAAATGCTTCCTGACCTCCAAGCTGAATTTTGATTGGGCTTAATGATGGGCATTGTAGTGAGACGATCACGTCTTACTCCAATTACCAAGTTTTGCCACAGAAACCAAGTCAACGTGCATTCAGTGACGAGTCAAGTGGAGTAAGAAATGTCAAACTGAACATTGTCGTATTGATAATGAAGCAGAAAGGCAGAGCTGAACTGAGATAGACCTGATCTTGAACGTTCATGTCTAACATCGATTTACTGAGTTCTGTCAGATAATCATTACCATTATGCAAACCACATCAATCGCCAGATCTGAAGCAATCCTCCACTACCCAATATGATTGTGTACTTGTGCTCTGAAGAAGTCACATGGACTCGAAACGTTAACTTTTTTTTTCTCTCCACAGTTGCTGGAAAAACTCAGCAGGTCTAACAGCATTTTCTGTTTTTGTTGTGATTGTGTAATTACCTTCTAACTGCTGTGCACTGTCAACGTTGATACTATCCTAACTAGTTTGACATCAGACCTGGTAAATTGTTAGCAACTGAATAGAACAAAAGTTTGTCTAAACATTCCTGTACACTCTATATCTAATATAACACAGGAGAGCCTATCAAAATATTTATCCACTTTGGGCAGAAGTGACCTTAACTGATTTGGCTTTTTTCAAAATGAAATGTTTACCTTGCAATCTCCAATCCTGCAATTCCAGCATAGCTCATTGAATTTCAAACAGATATATAGCAGAATGCATGATACACTATTCTGTACAGCAATTAGTTTCAACACTTAGTGTGAAATCTTATTGAAGAAGATGAGAAAACATAGAATGATACAATGGCATTTGGCCTGCTGAATCAGTTCATGCAATAGCCCTTGTAGAGTTCACCTTATGCTATACCCTAACCATCTATTTAGTCTCCTTCCACAACCCCTGTACAATAAGTTCTATCATGTACTCTACCCAACCATTTACCCAACCTCTTCCATAGCCACTAGCCATAGACACTACCCTACTATAATGTACCTGCCCTGAGAGTGTTGGATGGAACAGTATAGAAGAAGTTGGCTCTGTATCTAATCCATTCTGTACCTGATCTGGGAGTATTTTTTGGGATAGTTTAAAAGGAGTTTTTCTCTGTATCTAAACGATTCCACCTGACCTGGGAGTGTTTAATGGGACAGTGTAAAAGGAGTTTTATTCTGCCTCTAACTGATTCTGTACCTTCTGTGTAGAGAGATTAAGTAGTAGCTAATAACGACATCAGTGAAACTCTAATCTATGCAGAATGACTGGATTGCTAACACTGCCACGGTGGGATTTATTTTTGTGCAGACTGTTTAAAAGCATGTTGCAGTTGTAAGTGCTGAGCATACAGTATAGAAACAATTCCAACTACTGATCGTTCATATTGATTTTCGTGAAATATGAGCTGTGTTTGTTTCTGCATTCGTGTGTACAGAAATCAAACTTTATCAGTGTCTGCAAGAGACCTCAGAATCTGCTAAAATTCAGTTACAGGCTGACTAATGAACTAAATATAACTTGTTCCCAACTCAAACAGGCCACCTAGAACAAAGGAAATATTAGAAATAAGAGCAGGAGTTGGCCATTTGGCTCCTCGAGCCTGCTCTGCCATCATGGCTGATCTAATTGTGACCTTAACAGCTCTTTCCTGCCTTCCCCCCTAATCCCCAATTCCCTTGTAGATCAAAAATCTGTCTAAGTCAGCCTTAAATATATTCAATGACTCAACTTCCACTCCTCTCTGGGGTAGGGAATTCCAAAGATGAACAACCCTTTGAGAGACAAAATTCCTCCTCATCTCCATCTTAAGTGGGAGACCCCTTGTTTTGAAACTATGCCCCTTAGTTGTAGATTTCTCCACGAAGGGAAACAACCCCATAGCATCTACTGTGTCAAGCCCCCTTCAGAATCTTGTGTGTTTCACCAGCGTCATCAAGGAGCCCGAGCAAAGCTGGAGTCAATGGGAATCGGGGGAAAACTCTCCACTAGTTGGAGACATACCTAGCGCAAAGGAAGATGGTTGTGGTTGTTGGAGGTCAGTCACCTCAGCTCCAGGACATCACTGCAGGAGTTCCTCAGGGTAGTGTCCTCAGCCCAAACATCTTCAGCTGCTTCATCAATGACCTTCCCTCCATCGTAAAGTCAGAAGTGGGGATGTTCGCTGACGATTGCACAATGTTCAGCTCCATTCCTGACTCCTCAGATACTGAAGCATTCTGTGTCCATATACAGCAAAACCTGGACAATATTCAGGCTTGGACTGACAAGTGGCAAGTCACATTCGCACCAAAGTCCCAGGAAATGACCATCTCCAACAAGATAGAATCTAACCATCTCGAATTCAATAGTATTACCATCGCTGAATCCCCCACTATCAGCATCCTGGGGGTTACCATTGACCAGAAACTGAACTGGACCAGCCATATAAATACTGTAGCTATAAGAGGAGGTCAGAGGCTGGGAATTCTGCAGTGAGTAACTCATCTCCTGATTCCCCAAAGCCTTCCACTATCTACAAGGCACAATTCAGGAGTGTGAGGAATACTTTCCAGTTGTCTGGATGAGTACAGCTCTAACAACACTCAAGAGGCACGACAACATCCAGGGCGAAGCAGCCCACTTGTTTGGCACCCCATCCACTACCTTAAACGTTCACTCCCTCCACCACCGACGCACATTGGCAACAGTGTTTACCATCTACAAGATGCACTGTAGGCATTGACCAAGGATCCTTAGTAGCCTTCTAAGACAGCACCTTCCAAACCCACGACCACTATCATCTAGAAGGACAAGGGCAGCAGATGCTTGGGGACACCACTGCCTGCAAGTTCCCCTCCAAGCCACCCACCATCCTGACTTAGAATGATATCACTGTTCTTTCACTGTTGCTGGGTCAAAATCCTGGAACTCCCTCTTTAACAGCACTGTGGGTGTACCTACACCACATAGACTAAAGCAGTTCCTGAAGGCAGCTCACCAACACCTTCTCAAGAGCATTTAGCAATGAGCAATAGATGTTGGTCTCACCAGTGATGCTCTGAACGAGTAACACTCCATTAGCCTTTTTGATGACATTTTTGTACCTGACTACTGCATTTTAGTGATCTGTATACATGGACCCTCTAAATTACTTTGGAATTCCACTGTTATTATGTTTTCACTGTTTAAATAATATTTGAATTTATCCTTTATTGCTGCAAATTGGATGACCTCGCACTCAACCATGTTAAAATTCATCTATCACTGCTTTGACCACTCACTTAATCCATTGATGTCTCTTTGTAACTTTATGCTCTCATCTACATTACATGCTATGCCACTGGTCTTTGTGTCATCAGCAGACTTGAATATCTGGCTCTCTATTGTGTTAACCAAGCCACTAATATCTGGGACATTGGAGGGTAATAGCATCGGCTAATTCAAGAGACAGCCCGATAGATTTTCATGAAAAGATGGGTGTAGCTAGCCATCCAGTTGTCATGGTTACTCAAGTTAAAGTGGAATGGGAGATTGGATAGCCAAAAATCAGGTGGCGATCTGGTGATATTGATCCTCGTCAATTCCCTGTCCTCAAATCTCCATCACACTCCAGAAGGGAAGCAAGGTCAAATTGTTTGATGGGACTTTGATAAATCAAAGGGAGGCCAAGTTTATCTGGAGGAAGATATGTATGCTGTCGGTAGTGATATTTCCTGGATAATAGAGGTACAAGGTACTATCGCTGAGTATAAATAGTATCACTATCCCTCTCTTTTGGTGTCAGTAGGGGAAGGCATCTGTTAAAAACAGTTTTACTGCCTCTCACTATGTGCCAGTGAGTGAGGGGATCTGTACAAACAGTTTTACTGTCTCTCTCTCACTCACTCAGTGTCAGTGAGTGAATAGACCTGTTACAAATTGAATTACTGTCTCTCACTCTTGGTGTCAGTGATGATGGGGGATCTGTTACAAACAGTATTCCTGATTGGAATTTTCCGAGCCCGCTGGCGTCAGGCATATTCGGTGGTGTGAGTGGGCAACATGGCGAGAAGGTCAAAAATCGGCTTCACAATGTTGCGAAACGAGTTTGTGATTGTCCGCTCCGCCCACTGATGGCAGGCTGCGATTCCCGCCACCGGACGTCAGGAACCTCATTGTACTCTCTCAGCATATCGTTATTAGGCCAGTCCGCCGGGATTACCCCCCCATGCTGGATCGTCCGCCCATGTCAGCGGGAAAACACACTGACATGTTTCACAACAGCATATATATGGTGAGCTGCACTTCACTCGGGACTTCACGGTTTGTTTGCCTACCTTGCTACGGTCAGCATTTACCTTCATCAGCGCCAGGCTTCACAGACAGCACCACATTACTTTTAGGAGGGATCACGGGTTGGTCTCTGTCTACCAGGACAGCCATATGTGGGTGGCTTTACAATGACTGCAGGGTAAGGTTTTGCTTGGGGAAGGGGGAGAAATGGCCTCAGGCAAGGGAAGAGGTTGCATGATAAGGGCTGTACTGGGGAAGGAGGGTATCCCAGGGTGCGTGTGGGGGGCACATGTTGACCTGTGCAAGTGGCATCAAGATGGTGAGGGCTGAGGAGGCAGTCTCCAGAGGAGATGAGGCCAGATGGAGATGTGAGGGTGTGTGTGTGAGAATGAGTGATGATGTCCCTTGAGCTGGCAGTGAGTGAGATGCCAGTGAATGTGTGATGAGCTTGAGTGTGTGAGTTTAGAGTGATGAGATAGTTGCCATACCCTGGCTGCATGGATGAGATCATCCATCCTCTCTGCATTGGACGGCCAGGCTCTTCTGTGCAACATGGGCATTGATCACCACTTTCATCGCCTCCAAGCCACAGTGGTAATGTATCTGGTCCTCCTGCAGCTACAGTGGGAGTAGAGGACATCACAGCGTCCTCCACGGCATCCAAGGCTGCAGACTTCTTGTCTTTCGGGGCCCTGTCTTCTTTGCTTTAGTCCTGGGCTGGAAGCACTGAGCATGTATGTAATGTAAATGTGGTGCCTGGTGTGATGAAGCAGCGAGGTGACGCGTGGCAGGAGAATCGGAGCCCGCACTCCATGGAAACGGTGGTTTCCTGGGAATGCATGAATAATGTGGTGGGTTTGGGATGATATGGCATGAAAACCCACCATTGCAGCTGGCAAGCGTTTTACCCACTCGCTACTGCGCTTGGTGCATATCTGGGACGATTCTGCCCACTGTCTCTCTCATTCAGTGTCAGTGAGTGAAGGGATATGTTATAAACAGTATTACTGTCTCTCTCACTCAGTATCAGTGAGTGAGGGGACCTGTTATAAGCTGTATCACTATCTCTCACTGTCAGGGTTGAATTTTAACCTGGCAGGTGGGCTGGTGCCAATGTATACAGGAGGCTGAAGCAGCAAAAAATGTCAGGAACCTGTCGATTTCTGTCTTTAACTCGTGCATGTGTGTTAGCACACAGGGAACCCCTGTGGGACAGCTGCGTCTGGTATGATCAAAGGCAATTGACTGGATTTCTAACCCTGGATTCTGGCTTTAACTGTCAGAGCATGGGTTTCTCAGCTTCCTTGAGCTTACCAGGTTGAACAAGACAAGAGGGACAAGTGAAAATTGATGAGGCTAAGCAATTGTCAGGTTGGAAAGCCTTTAAACATCGAGATGTGACAGCTGCTTCACTGTCAAAGTGAAAGGCTTTCACTCACAGGACTTGCTCTGTGAGTGTATTTTAACTGTCTTAGAGGTAATTTCCAAGACTTTGGAGATTGTTTCCATTACCTTGGACTTTTTTTGCCTTTGATCTGCATTTCTCAGCTGTCAATCTTCAGATCAGCAAGGGAGTCACTTCTCCAACTCTGCTTTGGAATTCTGATGAAGAACTGGAGGATCAGCACTAACATCACCAAAGCAGCAACAGCAGGTCTTCTCCTCAGCCACCTGTTGCTTCACAGAACAGAGGTGATGAATATGGATTTCTAGCTCACAGGAGATGATGTCCTCAGCACAGAGTATAAAGGTAAAGGATTAGCTTTCTGGACACCACTTGAGCACAGCCTCAGAATTTCACAGCAGGTCATTGCTGACATTTCCAGCCTCCTGGACCAAGACCTCCTTCCAAATGGACCAGATGGGCACGCATTGCCAGTAGCAGCCTAGCTCACTGCAACCCTGAATTTTTCTTCTCAGGTTTCTTCTATGGGTCTGTGAGTGACATGTATAGAATCTTACAATCTGCTGCACACAAGTACACCTCCCAAGTGACCTATTCCATGTTTGCCAGGGCAACCACTTATATCCACTTCGCTATTGATACGATTAATGAGGATGAGAGGGCACTCGGATTTGCTGCTTTGGCTGGATTCCCACAGGTGCACCGAGACATGGACTGCTCACGAGGTGCTCTTAGTTCAACCAGCAGTATTCTTCAATTGAAAGAGGTTCCACTCCATGAATGTTCAGCTGGCATATAATCACCAAAAGATTATTATGCACGTCTGCACAAGATACCCAAGAAACTGCCATGATGCCTTCATTCTGTGCCCGTCAAGTCTTCCAGAATTATTTCATCCCCTAAGCAGTGTCAGCACATGACTCCGCAGAGACAAGGGCTAGCCTAAGAATTTGGCTGATGATACTTACAAGGAGCATTACCACTGCTGCCCCAGGAAAGGTACAACTGAAGCTACCTGAACACAAAAGTAGTCATTGAGCAAGCCATTGAGATGCTGAAGATGCAATTCAGTTGCTTGCATAGGCCTGCAGGTGCCCTTCAGCATGCCCTAGCAAGGGTGTCAAGAATATTGGTGTGCTGCACCTTGCAAAACATAGTGCAGCAGAGAGGACTGGAGCTACAGAAGGAGGCAGCTGAGGACTGTTCTGCATCTTTAGAGGTGGATGGGGAAGAGCAACAGGAGGAGCTTGCTGGAGCCAGGGCTCCTGCAGCTGCAAACCTAGTGCCAGGGATGCATGACACAGACTCATTTAGTTACAGCTCAAATGATTTAAGGTAGGGCTGCCATCTGACAGGCCAGTTCTGAACCAGCAGCCCACCCTCTCACCCAGCTCCAGCACAAAGTAGTTTCATTGTCAAAAATCCATCCCTATTACTGACACCCATTGATCATCTTCATGATGTCATGATGATCATCTTGTCATACCATTTTCCTCAAGGCTGAAGGTCACTTGGCATGTGACAGGCAACAAGAGGGATGATTTGGACAATGGAGTTTTGAAGTAAAGTTTATGGTGCATAAGCGTTGACAATAAAAGTGACAAATTAACACAATATTAAACACCCAAGTGATTACCCTTGTGAAGCTCCTTTTGATTGTTCATGGAATGTGAGCATTGCTGGCAGGGCCAGCATTTATTGCACATCCCTAACTGCCCTTGAGAAGATGGTTGTGAGCTGTCTTTCTGAACCACTGCAGAGCATGTGATCTAGAGAGGGAGTTTCTAGGATTTTGACACACTGACAGTGAAGGGTTGGCAATATATTTTCAAGTTTTATGGAGGGCAATTTGCAGGTGCTGGGTTCCCATGAATCTGCTTCCCTTGTGTTTCTCAATGGTAGAAGTTGCAAGTTTGGAAGGTGATATTGAAGGAGCCTTGGTGAGTTACTATAATTCATCTTGTAGATATGTCACAACTGTCACTGTACACTGGTGATGAAGGGTTTGAATGTTGAAGGTGGTGGATGGGTACCAATCAAGTGGGCTGCTTTGCCCTGGATGGTGTCAAGCTTCTTAAGTGTTGTTGGAGCTGCACTCATCCAGGCAAGTGGGGAGTATTCCATCACATTCCTGATTTATGTTTTGTAGATGGTGGACAGGCTTTGTGGAGTCAGCACGGGAGTTACTTTCCAACTACAAAGCCTTTGTCTTCCTTTTCCAATTATTCCTACATGGTGCTACCCCTGTGGCTTCAGCAGAGCTTGAGGCAGCATGCTCATTTCCCTGCTCTGACAGCTGAGGGTATATGTGACCCATGTCCCTTTCGGTTTGGAGCCCAAGATGGCAATGCCAAAAAATGCCCCACCTGCCCCATTACAGGGGAAGACTCTGACACTAGACCAGGAGACAGTATGTGAGGCTCTGACTGTGTGTGTTGGGGGGAGGGAGTGGGGGTTGGGGAGGGGTAGGGTTGGGGGTTTGGTGGGGGGGAAGGTGCAGTGGTGGGGAGTGGGGTGGGGGGAGGCTGCGAGCCCAGGTGGCAAGGGGTAAGGAGTGGGAGTGCACCCAACAGAGTTCCACTTCCATATCCCCCTTCACGAGCTTCCTTCCCATGGTCCAAACACACTAGCCAAGAGCTGGAGAACACTTTATTGCACTTCACCGAGATGATGAATAGCCAAGTTAAGGCTTTTCTCCATTCTATTTAGGCTGAGCTTGCAGGCCATTGGTCAAGGTCAGCTTGAACTCTGTTTTCTGTCACATCTGATGCTCTATTCAGGTAGCCACTTGCTCCATGAAGGTAGACATCAGCACAAAGGCCTGAGACATCATAGCACTCATGGTGGAGACAGACCCCTCCAATCTCTCTCCAATATGGGTACTGCCTCTGGAAACGCTCATAGAACCTTGTACGTTTTCTGCTGCTGCTGGAGAATAGTCCACCTCATCTATGACCCCTGAGGCTCAGCATCTCCATCCAGCTGAACAAAGCTTAGAGGGTCCCACGCCTCCAAAGCCAACTCTCCACTGTTGGCCCTGTGTCCAAAACCTATTCCTGCTCACATGTGATGTGTGCCTCACCAAGTGACAATCTTACAACCTTCAATGGAGTGCCCACTGTGTCACGTATCTGAACTGACAGTAGGTGCTCATGTGCTGGGAGATGGTGCTTCCTCAGGAAGCATGACTTCCTCTTAGGATCTTCATAATCATCTTGTATATGCTCCTGAGGGGGACACTTGCAGGACTTGTGGGAGATGAATGACATGAATCAGACCTGATGAGTTGATAGGGATCAAAGTCAACATGACACAAATTATCATATTTCAGGGATTGCTGACATCAGGTCAACTTGAGTGAGCATTGTTAACTGTATTTAATTGTCTTTAATTGTATGTAGCTGGTTGGCATTAACTGGGGGTTTCACTTGAGTCCCTAGAAATAGGCAAAGACAAAAAAAAAGTTGTTGGGTTATGAGCTGGGCGTTTGTAATATACAATTCTGTAAGTAAATATAGAAGTGTGTAAAGGTGGGCTCTGGTTCTATTCTTCACTAACTGGGTTTCTCAAATAGAACCTGGTAGCAGAGGGTGCTTGCCTAAATGTGAAAGTTGGAAGCTAAGAAAAAAAATCATTCAGAAAACTAAAATCCTAGTAATGTGAAAAATGGCAGAAACTAAGTATAAATGTTTGGGGTATGATTATCCTCCAATGTTTCTTGGAGTCTGAATAATATGGCCAGTGGAAGAACAAAGTGGAGATGTGGATATGGGTTACGTCACTAACAAAGGGAATAGGAGGTGTGTAGGCCTTGCTGTTGTCACTTCCTACCAGAAGTGAAATTGGAAGGAAGTTATTTTGTCAGCTGGATGCTGATCATTTGGATAGTGATGAAGGTTTGGACCTTCTATCAGAGTTTCTCAATGAAACAGATTGAATAGAAGTGAAAGAAATTCAATTTGGGGATCCCTGGATCAGTGCTAGCATTTAATTTGCTGGATTGTGCTAAGGTGTCCCATATAAAGAGGCTCCTTGTTCTAATTGGTGTTTGGTTCTTGGAGAGGGAGACCCCTTTGGATCAGATGTCTGCTGCCTTGAAAGAATTCTTGGGGAGACAGTTCCTTCAGCTTTCCTGGAACAAATGGGAAATTCCTTAGTGGTACAAAGAATAGAGGACTGAAAGATTGCCAGATTTCAAAATTATCAATTTACTGGATGCAGACGTCAATACAATGGAAGGGTCACAGACTAGTCGAATGAGAATGAAAGCGTCTTTAACAGATCTGGCTATTACAGCAGATGACAGAATTGGAACAGTAATAATAAGTGGATGAATCCCAGGAATACCTAAGGAGCAGTTAATAGGTGCTTAAGATGCGAGTCAGTATCATTGTGTGATGAAAGAATCCTCGAGATAACACATGATGCAGAGAACTCTGAGGAAAAGGATGGAGATAATGAAGAATCTCAACAGATTTATACTAGTCACAAGGAGTTTTAGTCCTGTGATGAATGTGTTACTTGTGGACTTGTTTAACCATGTGCTAGACAGTGCTTGCACTCTTACAGCATGTGAAACAGATTGTTAAGATGTTACCTTGATTCACTAAATATTGAGGGTTGACGCAACAGTAAGGAATATAAAAGTATGGTTTGGTGGTAACAACACATAGAGATTGCTAGAGAGAGGATTGAGGGATAAGCTGGGTGAATGAGGTTGAAGAATATGGAGAGAAAGTGGGTAGGTTTATTTGAGGGATAAAGTGAGATAGTGTAGTTAAAATCTATCAAAAAAATGGATTAGTTGAGCATTCTGAAAGTTCCTGTTCCTAACAACAATCACATACCCCCCACTCTACCATTACCATCAAGCCAAGGGACCAACCATGGTTCAATGAGGAGTGTGGGATGCCAGAAGCAGCATAGCTAAAAATAAGATGCCAACCTGGTGAAGCTAGCATTGGACAACACCAGAAGCAGCATGTCACAGGCGGTGTTAAGAGGCACGCACCACAGCCAAAAGGTCAAATCAAAGCTCTGCAGGCCTACCGTATCCAGTCATGAATGGTAGCGGTACAATTAAATAACTAAAAAGAGGAGGATGCTCCACAAACATCCCTATCCTCAATTACTGGGGAGCCCAGCACATCAGTGCAAGAGACAAGGCTGATGAAGTGTCATCACTGACCTGAAACATTAACTCTGTTTCTTTCTGCAGGCCCTGGACACCTCTTTTGAACCAATATGGCGAGTGGCATTCTTCCACCTCAGAATGTGTATACCATCCACTTTATTGGATACCCTATTATGTCCTGAAATAGCTGGACCACAATTTTTTTAAAATCCAAGTCCAGTTGGATAAAGTCATAACATCAGGTTGGACTTGAAACTGGAGTCCAATTTGAAAGTGTACAGTCTAATCCACTTGGGCAAACTATCTTACAAATCAATTGGCTTTAAAAAGTCCTCAACAGAGACTTCTCCCTGATACTAAAATATTAAATCCTGGATTTGTTCAGCATGTCACACAGAGAACAAAAATAAATACAAATTCCTTTTGCAACACTCCAGGTAGATAAAATGTGCATGAATTCTTGAACTTAATGTAATTTTGACAATGGATGAATACAGATGAGAAGCTATATTGAACCAAACTCCCTAGAGAAGTCAAACTTAATCAAATGCACAGTACAACATTTTTGCAATGCAGAATACGAGGTAATGGATTTGTGGAAAGACAATTATATTCAATGTGTATATGAACCTATACCTGCTCACCTGATCCATTATCTGACTCAGGAAGTTCAGCAGAAAATGTGAGTTATGCTCTTTGACACGTAACGGTGCCTACTCCACTCTCACATAGGGACTGCACATGCAACACTCCCATAGGGACCCCACACCTCGCCCTCACATAAGGACCCCAAACCTCACACCTCAGCCTCACAGAATGACAATGGAAGTGTATCCTGCGGTTAAAATCTCAACAGAGTGAAGGAATAGATAATCTATCAGAGATAATAAAGGTTACAGATCTCAGGGTACACGTGCACAGACTCATGTTCACAGGTACACAGAACTAGGAATACAGGCACAGAGTTCCAGTGTATCTGTATCCCTAGATCAAGGTATCTATGTACCAGATCTGTGCATCTGTATCCTTAGATCTGTGTACCTCCATGTACAAAGCATTGCAGAATATGGAATCCAATCCACAAGGGGCAGTTGGAGCCCAATCAATTGCAGCCTTTAATGCCTTTCCCTAACTCTGCCATCAGTTCCTATTATTCTAATACCCTAAATCTCCCATCAAATCCCATTCATTTAGTAAACTAAAAATCTAAGTAAAATCTATCCTTGCCTAAACAGGTTTTTCATTCACATGAACTGTATATTTGCTGGAGGAAAATAAAACATTGACCTTGAACATATAAATTGTCGCTAAATTATCTAATGATGTATAATCAAATCAATAGTATTGGGTGACATTACATAATGACATCAACTCAAACAAGGAAAAAGTAATCGGCATCTAACAGAATTCCCAATCACTGAGACTGGTCTGTATCAGAATTCCCATTAACTGGGCTCAGTCTGCAACAGAATTCCCATTCACTCGGGTCAATCTGTAACAGAATTCCCATTCCAAGGGTGCTAAAATTGAATAAAGGAAAATATGAAGGCTTGAGGCTTAAATTGGCTGAGGTGGATTGGAAAAGTACATTAAAAGCTATGACTGTACATAGGCAGTGGATAGTCTTCAAAGAACTCTTACACAGCTTACAGCAACTATACATTCCTTCAAGGTGCAAAAATCCCAAAAAAGTCAGTCAATCATGGCTGACAAAGGAAGTTAAGGATTGTGTAAGATTATAAGAAAAGGCTTATAAAGTTGCTAGAAGTAGTAGTGAACTTGAGGATTGGGAGGTTTTAAGAATATAGCAGAGGAAGGCCAAGAAACTGGTAAAGAAAGGAAGAATAGAATATAGCAAAAAGCATAAAAATGGACTGTAAAAGCTTCCATGGATGTGTGAAAAGGAAGTGTTGGGCTAAGACAAATGTGAGTCCATTACAGGCAGAGTCAGGAGAATTTATAATGAGATATAGAGAGATGGCAGAGAAGCTAAATGATTACTTTGGGTCTGTTTTCACTGAGGAAGATAGAGGAAATCTCCCAGATTTAAAGATCCAAGGGACAAGGGAGAATGAGGAGTTGGAGGAAATTAATATAAGTAAGAATTGTATTGGAGAAATTAATGGGACTGACCGTTGATAAGTCCTCGGGACTGCATTCCAGAGTGTTGAAAGAGGTTGCTATAGAGATAGTGGATGCACTGGTGATCATTTTCCAAAATTCTATAGATTCTGGAATGGTTCCTCAAGATTGGAAGGTAGCAAATGTCACCCCACTATTTAAGAAGTGGGGGAGAGAGAAAACCAGGAACTATAGACTTGATAGCCTTACACCAGTGGTAGGAAAAATGCTTGAATCTATTTTAAAGGATGTGATAAATGGATCATGATCGGATTGGGCATAGTCAGCATGGATTTGTGAATGGGAAATCATGTTTGATGAACTTGTTGGAGTTTTTTGAGGATATTACTGACAAAATTGATAAAGGATAGTCCATAGATGTAATATACTTGGATTTTCAGGGAGCTTTTGATAAAGTCCCCCACAGGAGGTTGATTAGCAAAATAAAAACACATGGGCTAGGAGGTAATATATTGGCATGGATTAAGGATTGGCTAACAGGCAGAAAACAGAGTAGGAATAAACGAGTCATTCTCGTGTTGGCAGGCTACGACTAGTGGGGTACCGCAAAGATTAGTACTTGGGCCCCAGCTGTTCACAATATGTATCAATGATTTGGATCTGGGGACCAAATGTAATATTTCCAAGTTCGTGTATGATACAAAGTGTCCTTGTCCCTAAGTCACTGAAGGCTAACAATCGGGTGCAGCAGGCAATTAGGAAGGCTACTGGAATGTTAGCCTTTATTGCAAGAGGATTTGAGAATAGGAGTAGCGAAGTTTTGCTTCAACTGTATAGAAGCTTGGTTAGGCTGCACCTGAAGTACTGTGTGCGTTTGGTCCCCTTACTTCAGAAAGGATATCATTGCTACAAGGGGAGTGCAATGAAGGTTCACCAGGTGTGTTCTGGGGATGGCAGGACTGCCTTATGAAGAGAGATTGGGAAAACTGGGACTTTATTCTCTAGAGTTGTGAAGAATGAGAGGTAATCTCATTGAAACCCACAAAATACTTAAAGGAATAGACAGGGTAGATGCAGGTAAGATATTTCCCCAGGTTGGGGAGTCTAGAACCAGGGGACACAATTTCAAAATAAGGGGGATGCCATTTAGGATTGAGATGAGGAGAAATTTCTTTACCCAGAGGATTGTGAATCTTTGGAATTCTCTACTCCAAATTGCCGTGCAAGCTCAGTCATTGAATATGTTTAAGGCAGAGATTGATAGATTTCTGATTAACAATAACATAAAAGGTTATGGAGATTATTTGGGTAAAAGTTATTGAAGTGTTCGGTCAGCCATGATCATTTGGATAGCGGAGCAGGCTTGACAGGCTAAATGGCCTTCTCCTGTTACTATGTTCACTTGGGTCAGTCTGTAATAGAATTCCCATTTACTGGGCCCAGTCTGCTACAGAATTCCCATTCACTGGAGCCAGTCTGCAACAGAATTCCCATTCACTGGGCCCAGTCTGTAACAGAATTCCCATTCACTGGGCCCAGTCTGGAACAGAATTCCCATTCACTGGGGCTAGTCTTGTAACAGAATTCCCATTCACTGGGGCCAGTCTGTAACAGAATTCCCAATCACTAGGCCCATTCTGTAACAGAATTTACTGGGGGTCAGTGTAACCCCATCCTCAGTCACTGAGGCCAATCCATAACAGAATTCCCATTCACTGGGGTCAGTCTGTGACAGAATTCCCATTCGCTGGGGTCAGTCTGTGACAGAATTCTCATTCACTGGGGTCAGTCTGTGACAGAATTCCCATTCACTGGGGTCAGTCTGCAACATGATTCCCATTCACTTGTGTCAGTCCATAACAGAATTCGCATTCACGGTTCTGAAGAAGACTCATAAGCACTCAAAATGTTAATTCTGTCTTTCTCTCCACAAATGCTGTCAGACCTGCTGAGTTTTTCTATCAATTTTTGTTTTTGTCCCATTTACTGGGGTCAGTCTGAGACAGAATTCCCATTCACTTGGCCCAATCTGTAACAGAATTTACTGGGGGTCAGTATAACCCCATCCTCAGTCATTGGGGCCAGTCCATAACAGAATTCCCATTCACTGGAGCCAGATTGTAACAGAATTCTTGTTCACTGGGGTCAGGTTGTAACAGAATTCCCATTCACTGGAGCCAGATTGTAATATAATTCCTATTCGCTGGGGTCAGGCTGTAACAGAATTCCCATTCACAGGGGCCAGTCTGTAACAGAATCACTTACACAGTGACCCAAAATCCTCGATACATTCATTGACCATTGATCGAAATACCCCAGAATTCTTTGCACAAACATAATCCCTTTAAATTAATGACAAATGCAAACTGGCCACTGCTGAGAACTTAACATATAGAAAGCTATTCTTGAACAAAAAGAATCAGAACTGCCTGTAAATCACACTCAAAGTGCAATTACGCAGAGGTTAATGCCGGGCAGTCTGAGCTGGGTGACATTTTTCACTGTCAATTTCAGTCTTCTGTTGACTGCAATGACATCAGTTTATTTTATTCATTGCTGGGCTGTGAGCATCGCTGGCTAGGCTAGCATTTATTGCCCCTCCCTAATTGCCCTTGTGAAGATGGTAGTGAGCAGTCTTCTTGAACTAGTGTACTCCATGTGGCTTAGATGCATTCACAGTGCTATTAGGGAGGGAGTTACAGGTTTTTGGTCCAGTAACAGTGAAGGAACGGTGATATAGTTCCAAGTCAGGACGGTGTGTGCCTTGGAAGGGAACTTGCAGGTGATGGTCTTCCCTTGTGTCTGCTTTCCTTGCCCTTCTAGGTGGTAGAGGGAGTAAATTTGGAAGGTACTGTCGAAGGAACCTTGGTGAGTTGCTGTGGTGCATCTTGTAGGTGATACGCACTACTGTCACTGGCATCGGTGGTGGAGGGACTGAATGTGTAAGATGATGAATCGGCTGCCAATCAAGCGGTCTGCTTTGTCCTGGATGGTGTAAAGCTTCTTGTGTGTTGTTGGAGCTGCACTCAACTAGATAAATGGAGAGTATTCCATCACACTCCTGAATTGTGCCTTGTAGATGATGGAAGGCTTTGGGGAGTCAGGGGGTGAGATACTCACTGCAGAATTCCCAACATCTGACCTGCTCTTGTAGCCACAGTATTTATATGACTAGTCCAATTCAGTTTCTGGTCAATGATAACCCCCAGGATGTTGATAGTGGGGGATTCAGTGATGGTTATACATTGAGTGTCAAGGGGCAATGGTTGGATTCTCTCTTGTTGGAGATGGTCATAGCCTGACACTTGGGTGGCATGAATGTTACTTGCTACTTGTCAGCCCAATCCTGAACATTGATCAGTTCTTGCCGCATATGGACACAGGCTACTTCAGTTTCTGTGGAGTCGTGAATGGTACTAAACATTACACAATCATCAGTGAATTAATGAAGCAGCTAAAAATGGTTGGGCCTGGGACATAATCCTGAGAAACTCCTGCAGCAGGGCCAGGGAGAGATATCATGGGCCCCTTTGCTTCTCCTTTTTCCGGGCACCTTATTACCCCAGTTAACCCGTCACCAACATAAAACTGGCAACTTTGCGTCATTGTGAGTGCATATGCCACAAACTCTATTTTGGAAAATGAAGGTCCATGTAGCATCCAAAAATCTAATTTTTCCCCCAACATCTAGTCCTTTCTGTTTGTGAATCTTGCTAGGTGCAAATTTGGTGTCAGAATTCACTGCATAACAACACTGATTAAAAAATACTTCACAGTAGCTTAAAGCACTTTTGTGAGGCTTTGAAAGGTTCTCTATAAACCAATTGGCAGGCAAAGCGGAACCAGGGCCACCATTGAGGGTAGAGGTTGGGAAGGGCCAGGGCCACACCATCGAGGGAGGAGGTTGGGAAGAGCCACACCATCAAGGGAGGAAGTCAGGACCAGGACTGCACCATCGAGGGAGGAGGTTGGGAAGGGCCACACCATTGAGGGAGGAGGTTGGGAAGGGCCACACCATTGAGGGAGGAGGTTGGGAAGGGCCACACCATTGAGGGTAGAGGTTGGGAAGGGCCACACCATTGAGGGTAGAGGTTGGGAAGAGCCACACCATTGAGGGAGGAGGTTGGGAAGGGCCACACCATTGAGGTTGGGAAGCCTGTCAAGGAACGGGAATTACAGGCACTCATGAGGCAGGAATGTATTATGCAGGATGTAGAGGTAAATATAATGCAGAGGCACGAGGCACATTTGTCTTACCCTGTGCTCCAGCCAGGTCTGAAGGAAGTACCTGCTACCACAATGCCTAATAGAACCAGAACAGTCCACGAGGTAAGAAAGAAAGGGAGGGACTGGGGAATCTGGCACATCCTACTCGGCCAATGATTCTGTCAGGTCTACATGCCAGATTGGCTGCTGTGGACATTGTCAGAACAACCAATCTTACATGTAGACCATCCCAACTGACAGGCTACTCTCCCAATAATTGCTGTTGTACTGGCAGTAAGCTTGGGCTCTCCAGAGCATGGGCCCTAGTGTTTTGCACCTTGTGCACCCACCTCTCCCAGGCTTTGGCCCTGGAGCTAAGATGATTGACCTCGAACGAACACAACAATCTTCCTTTGTACTAGATGTGACACCAAGCAGTGAAGTGTTTCCCGCTTGATACCCACTGATTTAACTTTTGCTGGGGCTCTTTGAAGCCACAATTGGTCAAACGCTGTCTTGATGTCAAGGGCAGTCGTTCTCATCTTACCTATCGAATTCAGCTCTTTTATCCATGTTTGACCAAGCTGGTTAAAACTGGTCATATGCCTGAAGCAACAGGGCCTAAAATGGAGTAGGATCAGAACCTCTGCCTGCTTGGTGGTTAAGTACACCACCAATGCGTCAAGGAGCCATGTCAGTCAACTGGATCCCACCCTTAGTTCACAACCAGATGGTAATCCAAAAACCTGCTGTAAATTGTGAGCATTTGAACGTTTTCAGGAAAATCAGACCAGATGCAATGCCTTCCCCCAGCTGAATAGCACAGTGGTTGAGCAGACTCCCAGGGGAACCAGATCCACCTAAATATGGTAGCAGCAGGCAGGCTAACTGAGGAGCCCAACAGGAGTTAGGATTCAGGACACGGAGGAAGAAGAAATGAAACTATAAGGTGCTGGGGCAGGGTAGTGGGGGAGAGTGTGAGGAAAGTAGAAAGAGGGCATGCACACCACATGGGAAGTTATTTAGGATAAGAAGTGCCATTCCTGGGGAATGAGTGTCCCACTCCGAGCGGACAAGTTAGTAACCAGTTAGCAGGTCTCACAAGGTTCACCCTCACTGAACATTCTGTGCAGCACAATGATTCAGTGCCTGGATTCAGGTTTAGAAAGGGCTGGCACTAACACACTGGCTGTATAAGATAACATTGGAACAGAGCAACATGACTGAGGAGCGAGCATTGTACTTGCAATTTTCCAACTAATCAGTTTTCCTGAGATTGAGCTTTTCTTTGAGATTAGGATGAATGAAATATGCAAGCCTATATATACCGGCGGAAGTGGCATTTTAGTTATATTCCTGAACTAACAATCAAGTGAACATGAGCACAGATCCCACCATGGTGGTTTGAAAATTTTAATTCAGTTTAAAGAATTTGGTGAGGAAAATCTGGGATCTGTAAAAGTGTACAGGAAGCTGTCAGACTGTATTCAAAACCAAACTAGTTCATTCATATCCTTTGGGGAAGGAAACTTGAGGCTGAGCTTTTGCCTCCCAACTTGGAGCAAACCCAAGTCAGGAGGGGCAAAATGGAGGCGTGCGGGGGCCGCAATTTTGAATTTCCCCAATGATTCTCACTGCTCGCTATTTTTGTCGGCTTGGGAATCATGGTGGGTTATGAACCTAGGCTCACGTAATGTGATGTTGGGTCCACAGTTTAAAACCATGCTGAAAATTCAACTTTCCCTGCTTTTGGTGTTTTTATGTAGGCGGGTGGGTTCCTGAAGGCTGCGGGAACCTTGCCAGGTTAGTCGGTTCATGAAGTTGGGGAAGTCTGCTGAGGGGTCAGGAACCTTTTGACAGATAAGTTTAAAAGCTCTTGCCAATGCCCTCTCATATCCCAAATGACCTCCCTATGTCCCGATGTAGCCCCCATGCCCTCTTAATGTTCCTCATGTCCCCATGCCTTCTCCATGCCCCCTCATATTCCCTCCTTACCCTCATGTGCTCTCCACCTCATGACCCTTCCATAACCCCCATGCCCCTTGCATAACCCCAAGCAACCTCCATACCCACTGTCCCAGTATCCACTAGAGACAGAACCAAGGGGCCATTGGAAGGCTGACAAGTCTTTGAAATGCACTTGAAATGCTTCTGACACTGACACAATAAATAGTGGCTTTGAAAATCTACTTTGAAGAAAACATCTTAGCTTACAACCTCATAAAAGTGTCAATCAACCATAGCCATTCATAGTATCAATGTCAAAAGCTTTACTCCACTTCAAACCTCTTACTTTTATGTAAATAAACACACAAGCATTGAAAAACCACCTCAAAGATATAATAACTTATTGCAAGCTAATAAAGATATCATCAAACTAAGCTTGCACTCCCCTGCAAGCAGTGTCAATAGATTCCTGCTGAACCAAGTGTTCATTATAAGGCCACCTGAAAGAAACAGATGTCTGGCCACCTGCTCAGCTTTCTTCTGTTGTTACAGTTCCCGGATGAAAGGGCATAGAGTATGGAGGGGATATGAGGGGGCATGGGGTTATGTACAATAGGAAGGGGCATTGAGGAGGCATGGGGTGTACATTGGGGGTGTGGGGTAAGGGCTAGAGGCCTAACAACCATATAGACAACTAGGCTGAGATCCCAGGAAACTAAAGTGGACCTTCTAACCAGCCTAATGCGCCATCTACCCACTCCTTTTGCTGACTTGGGCTTGCCTACAGAGATGGCATAGCCGAACCTTTCCCACCCACATCTCACTGAGCTGGAAATTTTGTGGGTGAGGGAGGAGGTGGCAGGTTTGGGATCACAAAGTCAGGAAATGGTCATACTTGCATTTCATGAAGCAAAGAAGGAGCTCGGCCCTGCTGTCTTTATTGGCCTGTGCCTATATTTGACTGCATTCCCATACCAACATGTTTGACTCTTGACTGATCCCTGAAATGGCTCAGAAAGACACTCAGCTGTATAGAACCACTTGAAAGAATAGAACTGTGGGAGTACCTTTACTAAATGGACTGATGTTAACCTAGCTCCCTCACACTGTGACTCAGTTGTCCCTCCTCCTGTGATCTGTTACTGACTATCTTCACTGTTAATTCAGTTCTCTCATACTGTTACTCAGTAACTCATCCTGCAATGTCTTGTATTACTGACTGTTTCTCTACTCATGTTAATCCAGCTCCCTTGAATTGTCAATCCCTCACAGCTTGTTAAGAGAAGCAAATGAGAAAATAACGGAGGCTCTGACCTACATTTTTCATTCATCTCTGGCTATTGATGGAGGAGCCAGAGAACTGCTAACATTGTACGGTTGTTTAAGAAAGGAGAAAGGAATAGACCGAGTAATTACAATCCAGTCAGCCTAACGTTGGTAATGGTCAACTTTTTGGAAAAACATTGAGGAACAGAATTTCAGAAGGCACAGATTAATCAAGGACAGTCAGCATGGATTTGTTAAGGGAAGATCGTGTCTACATAACTTTAAATTTTTTGAGGAAATAATAAATAAGGTTGATGAAGGTAGCACATTTGATCTCATCATGTGGTGAATTTCAGCAAGGCTTTTGATAAGGCCCCAGGTGGCAGAATGATCAGAATCCCATAGGATTCAAGGGAAAGTGGCAAGTTGGAATGGGTGGACATGTGAAATTAATGCAGAAGAATGCAAAATGATTCATTTTGCGAGGAGAATGAGGAGAGGCAATATCAACTAAGGGGTACAAATTTAAGGGAACTAAGAGACCTGTGGCAATATAAACTAAGGGGTACAAATTTAAGGGAACTGAGAGACCTGTGGCAATATATGCACAAATTGTTGGAGGCGTTAGAGAAGAGAAAGTTGAGGGGAGATTTGCTAGAAATGTTCAAAATCGTGAGGAGCCCAGACAAAGTAGAAAGAGATAAATTGCTCCCATTGGTGAAGGTTTGAGGACACAGATTTAAGGTGATTGGCAAAAGAACCAAAAACAACTCGCAAAACTATTTTTGTGGTGTGTGGTTAGGTTCGGGGATGCACTGCCTGAAATGGTGATGCAGGCAGATTCAATCGAGACGATCAAAAGGGAATTAGATAAGTACATGAAGGGAACAAAATTTCAGGTACCTGGGGAAAGGACAGGGAAGTGGGATTGGCTAGATTGCTCTTGTTGAGAATCATCATGAACTCAACTGGCTAAATACCCTCCTTCTGTGCTATTCTGTGATTGTGACTCTTACAGAGCCAGATGCTGTGCCATCTGTCTTCTTGTGTTCATGAGTCCATTCTTCTCTCTCTATCCTCTGCCCTGTATATCTCTCTGCCCTGTGTATCTCTCACAGGTCCCATGTATCTCTCACAGTTCCCATGTATCTCTCTATCTCATTACTGTATGACTGATGAAGCTGTCTCTCCTACTCTCTATAAGTATCTCATTACCTTTGGTACAACTCAGCCCACAAAAGGAAGATGAAATCTGTTCAATTTTATAGCAATAAGATATATTTTTTTGAAAGATTCAATTCTGAAACTTATTCTACTATAAAATATGTAACAATCCCAAAGCAGGTTAGATATAGAGTAAACTGCTTCCACACCGTCCCGTGAAATACTCCCAAGGCAAGAAGATTAGATACAGCATAACGATCCCTCTACACTGTCCCATTAAATACTTATCTCACCAACATCCTCTCCATATACACCAACCTACATCCACCCTACCTTCAGCCACCCCACTCCACCTATGCCCACCCATCTACAACAATGTCACCTATAATCCCATGGCCATATGTCTGCAAGGGCCAGCACCAGATCAATGGCCCTTCTTTATTGATATGGTTGTGTGAAATGCAGGCTACACTTTGAGGTGCTGAGTACAGTTATTTTGCAATCCAGGAGTTGTGAAGAATTAGCAGGTATAATGGTCCCCTTTTCAAGTGCTCAGAGACATCAAATCTTCTAAATGAAAGTGGGCATTAAGGGGGCTCCAGAGGAGCTAGCATCATTGATCTAGGTGCATTCTGTCTCTGTACCTATATAACTGTATGCAGCAGACAGCAGTGGATTATTCAGCTTTGTGTTTGTGTGTGTGTGTGTGTGTGTCAGGGAAATCTATACATAAAATTGAAGAAATGCTACAGCTAGATCAAGATAAAATATTTGTTTATTTTGTGGAAAACTGCATTTATCACCATGCCATGTTCTGGCAGCAGCAGTAACCAGACCTTATAATCATGCATTATTAAGGAGTTAAAGATTTGTAGTCTCCATTGCCTGTGTGTATACATATTTATTTCTGCGTGTATGTTGAAAATATATATATAAATATATGAACATCAAACATATGCGTGCGTGTGTGTGAGTGTATAATATAAATATATATATATAAAGATATAATATGCACGTGGGCAAGAATATATAAATAAGTGTGTGTATATATGTGTGTTTGGATATATACAAAAACACACTGGTATGTTGATCAGGTTGATCATGGTAGTGAGTTTGATGTGGTGTATAGGGACTTCTGAAAGGCATTTGATAAAGTATCACATAGGATCATATGATAACTTCAGCACAGACATAGGCCATGTGGCCCTTTTTGTCTGTGTCAGCTCTCTGGAAGAGCACCCAGACCCACTCTCCCACCTTTACCCCATAGTCTGGCAATTTTTTTTCTCTTCAGATAACTATCCAATTCTATTGTGGAGGCCTTGATTGAATCTGCCTCCACCACAATCTCAGGCAGTGCAATCCAGACCCTAACCACTCATTGCATAAGAAAGTTTTACCTCATGTTCTTTTGCCATTCATCTCAAATCAATGTCCTCTTGTCATCAATCTTTCTGCCAATAGTTTCCCCCTATCTACTCTATCCAGACCCCTTATGATTATGATCGATCAAATTTCCTCTTAATCTTTTTTTCTCCAAGGAGAACAGCCCCAGCTTCTCCCATTTATTCATGCAACTGAAGGTCCTGGTCACTGGAACCATTCTGCAACTTCTCCAATACCTTCACATCCTTCCTAAAGTGTCGGTGCCCAGAACTGGACATAATACTCTAGTTGAGGCCAAACCCATGTATTTTACAGGTTTATGCTAACTTTGTTGCTTTTGTACTCTAAGCCTCCATTTATAAAACCCAGGTTCCTGTGTGCCTTATCAACCATTTTCTCAACCTGCTCTGCCACCTTCAATGTTTTGTGTCCACATACCCCCAAGTCCCTCTGTTCCTGCACCCCCCTTTAGAATGGTACCCTTTATTTTATAGTTCCCTCCTCATTCTTCCTACCAAAATGTATGACTTTACATAATGGATATGTTAGAAAAATTGAAGCCCATGCGAACTGCAGGGTCATTGGCAGCGTGTATATGAAATTGGCTAAGGGACAGAGCAGTGAGTAGTAGGAAGAGTTCTTTTTCAGACTGGGAGGAGGTATATTGTGGTGACCATTGTTTCTTTTGATATCCATTATAGATTTGGACTTAGGTATATAGGACGTAGTCTTGTGTTATGTGCAAATTTTGAAATTGAAAAAGTAGTAAACAGTGAGAAGGATAATTGCAAACCTCAAGAAGACATAGAAAGCTGCTGTAATGTTTTCAGGGTAGTGTCCTGGGCCCAACCATCTTCAGCTGCTTCATCAATGACTTTCCTTCTAATATAAGGTCAGAAGTGGGGATGTTCACTGATGATTGCACAATGTTCAGCACCATTCTTGACTCCTCAGCTACTGAAGCATTCCATGTCCATATGCAGCAAGACCTGGACAATATACGGGCTTGCGCTGATAAGTGACATCTTTTGTGCCTCACAAGTGCCAGGCAATGACCATCTCCAACAAGAAAGAATCTAACCATCTTCCCTTGACTTTCACTGGCATTACCATCGCTGAATCCCCCTCTGGAGGTTACCATTGACCAGAAACTGAACTGGACTAGCCATATAAATACTGTGGCTAGAAGAGTAGGTCAGAGGCTGGGAATTCTGTGGTGAGTAACTCACTTCCTGACTCCCAAAAGCCTGTCCACCATCTACAAGACACAAGACAGGAATGTGATGGAATACTCCCCACTTACCTGGATGAATGCAGCTCCTACAATACTCAAGAAGCTTAACACCACCCAGGACAAAGCAGCCCGCTTGTTTGGCACCACGTCCACAAACATTCACTTCCTCCACCACCGACGCACAGTGGCAGCAGTGTGTACCCATCTACAAGAGGCACTGCAGAAACTCACCAAGGCTCCCTCGACAGCACCTTCAAAACCCAGGACCAATACCACCTAGAAGGACAGCAGATAGATGGCAACACAACCGCCTGGAAGTTGCCCTCCAAGTCACTCACCATCCTGATTTGGAAATATATTGCCGTTCCTTCACTGTCGCTGAGTCAAAATCCTGGAACTCCCTTCCTAACAGCACTGTGGGTGTACCTACACCACATGGACTGCAGTGATTCAAGAAGGCAGCTCACCACCACCTTCTCAAGGGCAACTAGGGATGGGCAATAAATGCTGGCTGAGCCAGCGACGCCCACATCCCATGAATGAATAAATGAAAAAAATCAGAGAATACAGATGCAAGGAATTTATGGTAAATCTTTGAGTCACTAGCTAGGCCTCAGCTGATATATTGTGTGCAATTCTGGGCACAACACTTTAGGAAGCATGCCAAGGGCTTGGAGATGGTGCAGAAGGTATTTACTGGAATATTTGATGAAGGATTGAGTTATGTAGAGAGACTGGCAAAGCTGGGATTGTTCTCAGAGCAGAGAAGAAGACTTAATAAAAGTATTCAAAATCATGAAACACTTTCAGTTAAAAAAAGAGAAGCTGTTTCCATTGGCTGAGGGTCATTAACCAGAGAACACAGATTTATAGCAATTAGCAAAAAGAGCCAACATCTGAGATTATGTTTTTTAACCAGGCAATTGGGAGAGTACTGCAGAAATGGTGGTGGAGGCAGATTCAATAGTAACTTTCAAAAGGGAAATGGATAAACATTTAAAAGGGAGAAATTGCTGAACTATGAGGAAAGAGTAGGGAATTGGAACTAATCGGATAGCATCTTCAAAGAACTGACACAGGCATGATAGGCCAAATGGCCTCCTCCTTTGTTGCAATGTTTTATGATTCTGTGTATGTGTGCTGGGGTGACACAGTGGTTAGCGCTGCTGCCTCACAGCTCCAGGGACCTGGGTATGATCCTGACCTCGAGTGTGTCTGTGTGGTGTTTGCACATTCTCCCCGTGTCTGTGTGGGTTTCCGCTGGGTGCGCTGCTTTCCTCCCACTGGCCAAAGACATGCTGGTTAGGTGGATTAGCTACAGTCAAGTGTGCCCTGTGATGGACTGGCATCCTGTCCTGGGTGTACCCCACCTAGCCCCCTTTGCCTGTTAGAATAGGCTCAAACTCCCCGCAAACACACTCACTGACCATACATTGGTTCCTACCTGGCTGTGCCTCAAGTTTAAAATTCTCGTCCTCCTTTTCAAATCATTCAATGGCCTTGCCCCCCTCCCCCCCCCCCCCCCCAAAATCTCTGTAGCATCCTCCAGCTCTACCACTCTGGCCAAATCTCTCTTGTTTCTTCAATTCCAGGCTCTTGAGCATCTCTGGATTTGATGATTGCACCAATGGCAGCTCTGTCTTCAGCTGCCTAAGCCTTAAACCTTAAACTCCGGAATTCTCTCCCTAAACCTCTGCACATCTCACTCTTTCTTTAAGACTATCCTTCAAACCTACCTGTTTCACCAAGTTTTTGATCTCCTACCCCAATGCCTCCTGATCTGCCTCAGCTTCAAGTTTTGTTTCATATTCGTTTCGTGAAGCACCTTGGGTTATTTCTCTGTTTAAAAACTCTGCATAAGTGCAAGACGTTGTTTGAGCATATATATCTATATATGAAAACATGTATGTGTGTGCATATGTACGTGTCTATGAGTGTGTACATGGTGTATTAATTGGTGTGTATGTTAGTGTGCATGTGAAAATTTGAGTGGATGTACATGAATGTGTGTATGTGTTTGTAGGTGTGAGTGCATGTTTGAAGTGCTTGGGTGTGTCCGTGTGTGTGTGTGACAGTGAGCGTATATAAGTGTGTCTTTGTAAA
Organism: Carcharodon carcharias; assembly: GCF_017639515.1. Lineage (NCBI taxonomy): Eukaryota > Metazoa > Chordata > Chondrichthyes > Lamniformes > Lamnidae > Carcharodon > Carcharodon carcharias. Next base: position 124,025,810 of record NC_054479.1, read on the forward strand.
TGTGTGTATATGTAAATATGTGCCGTGTGCGTGTGAACTTGAGTCTGATTGTTTGGATGTACGTGTGTATGTGTACATATATATGTATGTAAATTTGTGCTTGAATGTGTGGGTGTGTGAGAGTGTGTATTTGAGTGTAAGCGTGTGTGTGCGGGTTTCCAAAAGGTTTGACTGTTTTTTTTCTCTCTCTCTGTCTCCCCCCAGTGATGTGATGTCGATGGTTAGTGCACAGAGCATGCCTCTCAGTCCGACAGCCAGGAAACATGAGGAGGAGCAGCAGCAGAACACTTGCAACTGCAGCGAGGGTGAAGAGGAGGAGAGTTTCAGCAGAGAGGACACCATCTACCACACCATCAGGACGAGTGCAGCAGCCAAAACCGGCCACCAAATGGACAACCCCGCGCCCAGCACTGTAGTCATTCGCATTGGGGTACCTGACCTGGAGCAGACGGTCAGTAATGAGCGATTTCGATATGTAATTTCCCCTGAAATTGACAGATGCAGTTACCTTCTCCGGCGAAGGGGTGGGTCTCACACTGCACTTGCCACATAAAGTAGCGTTCAGGTTTGCTCTGCATGCATTGAACTGGAAGCCGGAGTTTAACCCTTAGCTTGCTGGATTGTCTTGTAATAGAGTACATAGCCTGTGTGTAACACACCTGTGCCGTACCCGGAGAGTACAATGTCCAGGAAAGGATCTCTTAGTATTGTGAATAATCCATCATTTATGTGCTTCTGTGGGGCGGGTGTAATGCATCGTTTTGGAAAAGACCCACTCTGCTACTCAGCAATTTCCCTGCAATCGCGGAGTTCCCGACAGTTGCCCGTTACTGTAGCTTGAACTGAGGTAGTTGATTTTCCCTCTTTACTAAACTGTGTGTTAACTAATGCACTGAGTCTCTTTTGAGTTTATAATTCCCTGGTTGGGCAGCTTGCATACACGTGACGTGAGATCAGTGGAAGAATGTTACAACCCTTGATGTAAGCAAGGCCAATATAGTAGAGACATAGGATTGTAAGGGAAGTATATGTACAGAAAGACTCTTTAAACCATACCGCCGTGGTCTTCATGTTGCAGTGAACTGCATTCCATGTTAACACAGTTAAGTGCTTCATTCATTGAATTAACCATTGTTCAGGTTTTACTGGGTACTGAACAACAGGGACCAAAACCATGATTCCCCTATCTGCCACCTATCAGTAATTTATTCTCCCCTCTCCCAAGTTCTGACAGGAGAGGATTTGACAGTGGGTCTAACTGTGCCCCTCACAGTACATCCAGGACATTATTTCAGTTCTAATCTGCAGAGAGGCAAATATTTAATTCTGGGGAGGAGGGAGCTGTGGGGTATTGTATTTTTAATAATTTCCTTTTCACATGATCTGGTTTTGTGTTTCAGCTGAAATTCTCATCCATGCCTTTGTTCCCTCTATTGACTATTCCAGTGGTCTCCAGGCTGGCCCCTCATCTTCCACCTTCTGTAAACTTGAACTCATCTAAAATCCTGCTGCCCATGTCCTAACTTGCACCAAGCCCTGTTCAGCCATCACCCCTGTGTTCCCTGACTTAACTTGGTTCCTCATCCACAATTCTCATTCTTGTGCTCAAACCCTTCCATGGCCTTGCCTTTCCTATCTCTGTAATCTTCCCTAGCCCTACAATCCCCCAAGATGTTTGCGGCCCTCCAATTTTAGCCTCTTGTGTATCCCACACTTCATTTGGTGGCTTTGCCTCCAGCCAACCAGGCCCTAAGTTCTGCAGTTCACTCCCTAAACCTCTCCATCTGTGTTTCTCCCTTTAAGATCATTCTTAAAGCCCACCTGTTTGACTGTCTTATGTGGCTCAGTGTCAAATTTTGTCTGATTATTTTCCTAAGAAGTGCCTTGAGATGTTTTCCTATATAAATATTGTGTCACTGTGCTACAAATGTACAAATTGGTTGGTTATCTTTACCATTGTTTAACACTGAGTAGTATCTCTGGTACACAATAGAGAGAATGATACAAATACATGAAGCGTTCGGATAGGCAGACAGGGCACAACGATGAATGGTGGAACAGGCTTCTCCAGGCCCTGGAAACCAAGAACATCCAGGCCTCATCCCCACATAACATCCCCATCCATTGAGGTGCAGAAGCTTTGACAAGTTTCTCCATCACCTACTCCCACCCCTGGGGCTGCATGTGAGCCTCAGTCCTGAAATGACAACAAGCCCCCTCTCTGCAGCCCTTAAATTCCAGTCGTGGTAAGGGTCTGCTGATTGAGATTTGCGGAACTGGCAGATGGCATGGTCTGTACTTTTGGTGTGATGTGTTCAGGCAACTCCTGGGGACAGGATTTGTGGGCCCTGTGCACTATTATGGCCCAGGGCACAGGGCAGGTAAATGTGATGAGAACTATTTATTTCCCTGGAGGACTATCACAGACTGATTTGTCCAAATGGTCTGCATACGTATTGTAACTTCTAGGTACAGTATTGTACATCAACATCAGATGTTTGAAGCACCAGGGTGCTTATAACTGCAATGTAACTGATTTCTGTAACCCAATTCATTGAATCAATCCCTTGCTCTGTGTAACTACTCTCACATAATGTGGCCTGTGGTTTGAATAGAGAAAAGGGATGCTCCCTACCCTCTGGGGCTGAGTTCAAATCTTGTCCAGGGAGAAAGGGTGACTGTCTTCTGTGCTTCTGTGACCAGAATTACATCCTGAGTCCACAAGGTAAATTGTGTAGGAAACAGGGAAAAGCCCAGTGGAGCAAAAGGGGTGCCCCGTCTGAGATTGGAGTCGAGGCATTTGATGGGGCAATGTGAAGGGAACTTTACTCTGCATCTAACCTGTGCTGTACCTGTTACTTGATTTTATAATGGGACAGTGTAGAGGGAGCTTTATTCTTTATCTAACACATACTTTACAAGCCATGGGCATGTTTACTGGGATAGTATAGAGGGAGTTGTACTCTGTATCTAACCAATAATTCATGCCTTTGTTATCTCGAGCCTTGACTATTCTAATGCTCTCCTGGCCGGCCTCCCATATTCCATCTTCCATAAGCTTGACTTCAACCAAAACTCTGCTGCCCACATCCTAACTCGCAGCAAGTTCAGTTCACCCCTAATCTCCTGTTCTCACTGACCTGCATTGGCTTCCAGTCTGGTCAGTGCATCCATTTTAAAATTTTCTTTCTTGGTTTTAAATACCTGGAAGGTAGTGGGATCAGTGCCACTGATACTGGCAGTCCTTCGACACATCACCCAGCTGACCATTCTTCTGACAGGAGTGTTGACAAGCTTTGGAACAATGGAGGGCATCCTAGCAAAGCCAACTCTGTTCTTGCATGATATGCAGGGTCACTAGATATTTAACCAAGCAAGTGTAGACATCAGAACATGTTCTCATTTGTTTTTAGGCAGTATTCAAACCTAGTTACCTGGAGAGCTGTGAAGACAGACCCAAGTTGTGTTGGTTTCAGTTGAGTTTTTGACAATCCAACAGTTTTTATGGTCATTTTCTGGCAATTTCCAGATTAATTAAATTTAACTTCACATGTGCTGTAGTGGGATTTGAATCAAGTGTCCGTTGTCCAGGACTATAACCACTTGGCTGCTATACTATGTAATACGCTTATACCCTGAGCCACCAGGGGGAGTGTCTTCTTACTATCACTGATCCAGGATGTGACATCGGCAGTGCTGACTCATGGGTATTCATGGGTATCCCTCATGTATTATAATGGATTCATTTATTTAAACAAAATTAATTTGACATTGAGATTGTCTTGGATTGGCTGCTTCCCGAGTAGGTGTCCTTGATTTGAATGGAACTATACTGGAGGAGGCCCCTTCTTGCTAAGTTCATGATGTATGAAGCTGGGAGTCGCATAATCCGCACATACGCCTCACCAGACCGTTTTCATTTGGAGGGAGTGTGACCCTGTCCCACTTCCTCCATAACGGGCACCTCTGCTGATTGCCCCAACCTATAGTGCTCACTCAGTGTCTGCCAATAGCTTCTACTGTCCCAAGCACTGGAACTGATCCTGGTTAAACTCACGCTCTCGCATAAATTGGTCCCAGTTAGCACAACTTGTGATTGAGTAAAATTGGGAAGGAGACCTCTGTAACTCAGCTCAATCAGAAATATAACGAACGGATTCACAGAGCTTAATTGCCTCAATGAACTAAATTAAGTCTCACTTATCACATCTCAGCAGCCTCTGTCTCAACTCATTGACTTTGAACTGCATCATTGTTGATCTGTGAGCAAGCAGTCTGGTATTTTGTGCGCAGCAAGATCCCAGAAAAAAACAGTGAAGCCCACGGTTGACCAATTTATTTTTGGCCGAGGGGGGAATGTTGGTTAGGCCATCTGAGAACTCCCATAATCTTCCGATATCCCCACAGAATCTTTAATATCTGTCTGAAAATCTGGATTGGTGTTCAGTTTGTCATCTCATCCAAAAGACTGCACCTCCAACAGTGCAGTTCTCCATCAGTACTGCACTGGGAATATCAACTTGGATGAAGTGCATAAAATTGCTGAGCAGGGGGTTTGATAGAGAAAGGAGGAGTGCTACCAACAGACCAAAACAGATATTGGCACAGTGGTGTCAGCAAGTCAGACCATGAGGCCTAGTGTAGCTGTGAAGAGCAGTTCAATGACACATTATAAGAACTGCAATCAGAGAACGCAGAACCCTCCATTCGGGTGAGTGACTTTTATTAAATGTGACTAGTGTTTAAAGACTGCAGTTAAATAAGAATTAAAATATAAATAAAAATGACACATTTATTTAGTGCATGCAGATTGTATTTAACTAACTCAGAAATGCCAGAAGGATATTTTCAGTTTGAAAATTCAGCCACGGACTAGTAACCCTTCTACCTTTGGGAACCTCAAGTGAGATTCCTATCTCTGTGCTTTATCTGTCATTTTCAGCTTCCCCATTCCTCACATTCACTGGCTTTAACAGAGAACATTGAAAGCCTATTCCAGGGCATTATGTATAATCTAGGCTGGCACTCCAGTGTGGCATTGTCAGAGGTGATTGACTTCAAATGGGTGTATAAACCCAGGTCCTGACTACCTGATTAAAGATCTCAAGGCACAGGTCAAAGAGAACAGGACTCTCTCTGCACCCCGTCCAAAATTCCTCCCCTAAACTACATCAGAGATGGCACTGAGTGGATACAATGCACAATCCAAGCAAGGTGTGGAGGGGAGATGGCCAGGTGTGTTAACTGGATCCAGTTGGCAAAGTTAAAACCAGGGCACAACAGTTTTCTTTGTTGGAGAGAGTTAAATGACTTAGTTCACAGTCAACACCACTCTACCCCACCAGTGTCCCAGCTATCCCCATTTATGGATGTACAAATACCCATCACCTGTTTTACAATGTAATTGCCATTAAACCTTAACAATGTAATTAATAAGACATTGACAATGTGTGGGTGTAGAGTCTATCAGCAGATATGCTGAGTTAGCTCTTCTCAGACAGGGCAATATTTGGAGTATTATAATGCACCAAAATGCTTCTGGAGAAGTAAGAATCTGTCAAGGGTGTTTGTCCAGATGCCTGTGCAGAGAATCCTGCTTGAAAGCTAGTACCAAATGAGAACAGGCTGAAATTTAATTGAGGAACTCGGGTGCTTTAGATATAGAATAACAAATATCCGGGAGTGAGTTGCAGGCTGGAATCTAATCAAGAGTTTTGGCAGGTTGATGAAAGTAGCCCCAATCCTACAGCTCATTTAGTGATATGTTGGCATTGGCCCACCCTCCATTTCCCTTTCAGCTCCTGCATGTTTGGGGTCTGGTCCCACAGAAGTTAGAAGTTTTTGGTTCCTGTTCAAAAGCCCATTCTACTACCATGAACCTCAAAACTAAGATTCATGGGGCTAACCGTCAACAATAAGGGGACATCCCAGTAGAGCTCAATGCTGCCCTCACCCTGATCTCGGTGTGCACACTTCCCAGGAGTTGTCCTTTTGTTCCCTTGAACTCATTTCCACTAAACTGCTGATTACCCAACTTCCCCTCCTGATCCCCATTTTGGCAAATATTGTAAACAGTTCTCTCTTTTCTTTTGTTATCCCTCTCCCCTTTAAATCTGCCATTATCATCCCTCTCCTCAAAAAAAACTCACCCTTGACCTCACCACCCTTGCGAACTATTGTCCCATCTCCAACTTCCCTTTCCTCTCTAAAGTATTTGAACATGTTGTCGCCTTCCAAATCCATTCCCACATTTCCCAGAACTCCATGTTTGAATCCCTTCATTCAGCCTTCTGCAGTATTACCTTTGGTAACCCCCAAGGATGTATCCTTGGCCTCCATCTATTCCTCATCTACATGCTGCCCTGAATCACATCGTCGGAAAGCAAAGCATTAGTTTTTCACATGCATGCTGACGAAACCCAGCTCTACCTCACCACCACCTTGCTCGATTCCTCCAATGTTGCTAAATTATCAGGCTGCTTATCTGGCATCCAGTACTAGAAGAGCGGAAGTTTCCTCCAGTTAAAGATATGAAGACTGAAGCTTTTGTTTGCAATTTCTTCTACAAACTCCATTCCCTAGCTATTGAACTCCATCCCTTTCCCTGGCATCAGCCTGAGAATATGCCTGTCTGTTCACAACCTTGGTGTCACATTTGATCCCAAGATGAGGCTCTGACATCATATTTGTGCCATCACCAAAGTCACCTATTTCCACCTCCTGTAACATCACACCCAACTTCACCCCAGCCTCAGCTCATCTGCTACTAAAAACTCTATCATGCTTTAGTTACCTCTAGACTTGACTATTCCAGTGCAACCTTGGCGGGTCTCCCACATTGGATGATTTATTGCGAGTGCGAAAATCTCCTGCCCTTGTCTTAACTCACACCAAGTCTCATTCCCCTATCACCCATGTGCTCTCTGACCTAAGTTGGCTTCCAGTCAAACAACATCTTGATTTTTAAATTCTAATACTTCTTTTCAAAGCCTCCATTGCCTCACCCCTCATTTCTGTAATGGCCTCCAGTCCCACAACCTTCTGAGGTACCTTTTCCCCTCTAATTCTGGCCTTTTGTGTGTCCCAGATTTTAATTGCTCCACCACTGGTGGCTGTACCTTCAGTTGCCTAGGTCCTAAGCTCTGGGATACTGTCCCTGCACCTTTCTGTCTCCCCACCTCCTTTTCCAGCTTTAAGACACTCATTATAACCTATCTCTATCTTTTTGATCATCTGACCTATTTTGTTTTATAATGCACCTCTTAAGCGCTTTGCAGTGTTTTATTATGTTCAATGCTCAGTATAAAGATAACTTGTTGCTTTGTCCCGGAATGGAATTTAGGATGGGTGACCCTCTGTGGTCCTCAAGGCACTGATGCCTATTCCAAGGTACCTAGCAAAACCACAAAAAAAAGTGAAAGAGACAAATAGAAGGAAAAGCACTTCAGCATCACTACATAATGTCAGAATGGTTTCAAAGCCCTGGAGAAGCTCCTGTGAAGAGCTCCTATAAGTTTCATTTGTTTCTTATACTGTGATTAGCTTCTGCTGTAGATCGGAGGGAGGGAAAGTCCTGAGGGTTATAAATAAATTCACTGAAAACTAATATCAGGCTTATTAACTTATCTCATTCTCTTTCCTCCCCCAACCATGCAAAGATATATTCTTTCCCACCACTGACCAGTTGGTACAATCTGCCATGTCCAGTTCCCAACCCCTTCAGTAGGGAGGTGAAATGGTTTCATGCTATACATCACTGTCAAAAACTATCCAGCTGAGAATGAAACTACTGATGAGGGGTTTCACCGAGATTTGAACTCAAAAGCCACAAACATGGCAGGTTTGAGAAATGGAAATGTTGCACTGTTGGGATTAAACCATGTACAGTACATGGACTTAAATGAGGGGAGCTTTACTCTGTTGCTCTCTCCCATAGAACAACGTCTCCTGAATGTCACCCATATGACACATCACTTGTTCAGTGACACACGTCAAAAAAACAGTCAGACTCTCAACCCCATTTTATCAGAATACAAGACCCTGATTTACAACAATGTAATGTGCAATAGTTAACAACTGGAGGGGGCTCATTCTTTCCATAAGCATTAGGGACTATCAAGCCTTGGATAGCATGGGTTATTACAAACTAAAGACTCCACTACACCATCCTATCAACATTCCAAGAGCAGGTACAGCACAGGTTAGTTACAGGGTAAAGCTCCCTCCATTTTTCTCCAGTTACATGATTTAATCCCAGCATTTCTAATTCTTGTACCTGCTGGAATCACCAGTTTAGTGACAAAATAGGGTCAGTTTTATGCATTGGCCTTGTGCTGGCTCAAACCTGGACTAAAATTGCCCCAGACTCATGTCTGCAATGGACATCAGAAATGGAATTTATACCCTAGGGTCATATGATATCACAGCCAAGAATCCCAGTGCATTCATAAACTTGCAAGTTAATCACCAGAGGAGACTTTCTGAGCTGAATTCAGACTGAGGAGAAACTTGCTGTTCTAGCTGTTATTTTAAAAAAAGTTTCACTCAAGGTCAGAGTTTTCTGAGCACTTGGTCACTCTCACTTTGGATGAAGGAGGGGTCCACCTCAATGTTAGTGTGACCAACTGACTGTCAGCAGAAGCAAAAGGGAGCTGGAGGTTCAATGAGTATGCACTGGTGCTGGGCAGTGCCTGCACCAACTTGGAAAATAACTGTTACCATGTTAGCTTGGTTCCATTGGTAGCACTGTTGCCTCTGAGTTAGAAAGTTTTGGGTTCAAGTCCTAAACCAGAGACAAGCACCTAACCCAGGCTGGCTTTATGAGATATGAAACCTAGGCCATGCCTGCCCCTTTGAGTGCTTTGATTGGATGTTCAAAATCCCATCCCACTATCGGAACAAGCACAAGCTCCCCCAGTGACTGGGACAACATTCCACCCTCAATCAACACGAGCAAGTTGATCATTCACTTCATTCCTGTTTGTCTATGCTCTGCACACAGTGGTTGCCACTTTGCTTGCATAATAGTAGTCACTACACCACAAAGTAGTTCATTCTTTCTAAAGCCTTGTGAGATGTGTCTGAGAGAGGTGATGTGCTCAAATTCAATTCTTTCTTGTCATTGACTTTCTTCAAAGAAAAAGCCAAATGATTCGACTTTAGCATCACTGGAGAGCTTTCATCTGTTTTGTTGGGGTCCTGTTGTGGACCTGGGGTCATACTGTGACCTTGACAAAAGTGGAGGCTTGAAGTGCTGGGCGTTGGAGGTTAGTTAGGAGATACACTGTGTGTTTACCTCCACGTTCAATTCTGCAACAAGACGAACAGCGCATTGAGTACGATGCCACAGGGTATTGCAGTAAAGTCAACCTCTGTACTGTGACATTACTCCTGTGAAATGTCAAAGCTTGGTTAATCTGTACCCATTCACCTCAGCAAAAAATCAATGGGCTTTAGGAGACAGAGAGATAGATGATATTTACCAAAGCTGGTTAGAACATTCCAGACTAAAGATGAGATTTGGTAAGATAAATATTTGCAGTGAGCATCAGGTGAAAGGGAATGATTCACTCCAGTCTGTAATTACATAGTCTGGTGTGCGTCTCAGTGTTCACCCCTTTAAATGTACATCACATAATGGGTAAAAGGGAGCGATTCAGTCTTGTCTGATATTGTGTGACCCATGTGTCTCTTGGTGTCAGCTCCTGTATGTGTGCAGGACGCAGCAGATAAAATGGAACAATCCACAGAACTGGGCACAGTACTTAAGATCTGATGGGCTCAGAAAACTGTACGGTCTGAGCGAGACATCCTCAGTCTCTGCTCCTTGGACTTTTTGTTTAATATTCTGGCTTTACTGACTGGCACACTCATTGGATGTGTTGCAAATTGATTCTATTAAAGCTGCAAAATTACTCTGAACTTCACATGTACCTATTCAGCTCCATTTAAAGGCATTTCCCTCTCCTCCTCCTCCCATGACACCTTCCTGTGCAAGTGCAGAAGATGCAAACCTGCCTTTTAACCTCTTCCCTTCCCACTGTCCATTGTCCCTAAATACACCTTTCAGGTGAAAGTGGTTTTTTTTGTATTTCTTTCAGCTTAGTATACAGCTCACAATATAGTCCTCCATACAAATGCAGGGTGGGTGACTGCTTTTTGCAACACCTCTGTTCAGTCCATAAGCATGACCTTGGGCTTCCAGTTGCCTGTCACTTTAATCCTCTGCACCATTCCCGCTCCGATCTCTCTGTCCTCAGGCTCCAACCCTATCAATAGGAGCTAAAGGAACCATACCAATCTTTTGATTAGGAATTCTGTATCCTTCGGACTCAACATTGAGTTCACCAATTTCAGATTAGAATCATTGCTCTCACTTAGATGGCGGCTAACTTTCTCCAATTCTGAGGAAAATTCATTGATCTGAAACAGAAGATTCTCGTTCCCTCTCCACAGATGCACCTCATCTGTTGAGTACTTCCAGCGTTTCTGTTTTTATGCTCTCCTGGCTAATGATCTGCTTTCCACCTTCTATGAATTTCAGCTCATCCAAAACTCTGCTGCCTATATGGTAACTTGTACCAAGTCCAGTCCACTCATGCTGGCTGACCTACATTGGTTCCTGGTTCAGCAATAGCTCAAATTTAAAATTTGCAGCCTTTCCTTATTGTTGTAACCTGCTCCAGCCCTATAACCTTGCTGGCCACTGCATTCCATGAATTCTGGACTCTTGTGCATTCCCAGTTTTCATTGTCCCATCAATGAAGGCTGTGTCTTCAACTGCATAAGGCCCTAACTTCTGGAATTCCTTTTCTAAGCCTCTCCAGATCTCCAACCTTTAAAATCTGTCTCTTTGACCAAGTTTTTCGCCACCAATCCTAATATCTCCCTGTGTGGTTCAGTGTTCAGTTTTGTCTGAAAATGATCCCATGAAGTAGTAGTTGTGACTCTCTTCAGTATTGTAGTGCTGATGAAGAAAACTACCTTGATGTTGCTGCTACAACAGCAATGTTTTGTAGCTGCTGGAAATTGTTTTAAGGTTGTATGTTGTCTCATGAAGAGGCCTAGAGGCTTGTATGGTTGAACAATAACTGTTTATTAATAACACATAACCTTATACATATATATAGGATACAGTCTTGACTAGGTGCTATCTTCATGCCGACTTCTACCAGACTCACTACTACACTCTACTACTCCCATGTGATTCTCTACATCATAATGTGGGTGGGACTGTTTCCTCAGTTCCACATTAACCCTTGCAGTCCGAAATCCGTAATATTGCACCCCCCCCCCCCCCCCCACAAGTCTTTACCCAAATGTATTTACAATGAAATTTACACACTATCCCTTCTCCCACCAAACCTCTGACGTTACAGATTCAGATGGTCTGGAGACTTTATGACTCTTCCATATCTTGTTCTTTTCAAGTTTGGAGGAATGGCACCTTCAACTACTTTGGGCTGACTTTGTTGGTTTGGTGTTGAAGTTGACCTACTTAGTGTTTCAATTATTTCTACATCTGGTGACTCAAATGTATGTTAGGAGGCTTGTCACAAGGAATGAGGATAAAATTGTTTCCCTTGGTAGAGAATTCTAGAACCAGGGGACATAGATTCCAGATAAGTGGCAGAAGGTGTAGGGGGGACATGAGGAAGAACTTTTTTACAGAGAGGGTAGCGGGTGTCTGGAGTTTGCTGCCCAAGTTGGTGGTAGAGGCAGAAACTCTAAACTCTTTTAAAAAGTACCTGGATCTACACCTTAAGTGCTGTAAGCTGCAGGGCTATGGGCCGGGTGCAGGAAGGTGGGATTAGAAAGGGCACCTGGGTGTCCTTGGGCTGGCATGGACAAGATGGGTCAAATGGCCTCCTTCTGTGCTGTAACTTTTCTATGGTTCTATGTTCCATCTGATTATGCTTTCTGAGATATGTATCAAGTAAGACCGTTGTTGATCTTCATCCCTTGGGACGATGATGCCTTCTCTGTCAAGGTCCCTGATCCAAACCTTGTCACGTCTGTTTAGCCTGGGCAGGTTTCCAGAACACTACCTCTTATTGTAAGTGGAAGTTTGCTGCTGTCTGTAGGACTGTTTTCGGTCCTGAACCTTCTGATAGTCCCTGACTGCCAACCCCGGGAATAATTTCTTTGGCAGCGTGGGAAATTGAATGCAAAGTTTCCTGCCCATCAGCAGCTCTGATGGGGCTAATCCACACTGCAGTGGGGTGGATCGATATGTCAAAAGCGGCTTTGGAAAGTCGTCATTTTTATTCAAGAGGGTTTTAATAGTGTGGATGGCCTTTTCCATCTCACTGTGTGGGGAGCTGATGAGGTGCTGAAATCTGTAATTCCTGCCAAAACGAGTTAAGTATTCATTAGTAGATTGCAGCCCATTGTTGGAAACTACCTGGTCCAGGATGCCATGGATCGCAAAGATTTCTTTCAACGACCTATTGACCAGCTCTGTGGTTGTTGTGTGTGAATGCTTCACTTCAATCCACCGAGAGAAGTAATCAACAATGAGGAGGAAGGACTTGACGTTGTATATCAATAGATCCATTCCCAAATGTTCTTATGGCCTGGTCAGGAACTGTGTGGGAATAAGGGGCTCCCTCTGGATTGGTTTGCACAGTATGCACATCTGGCAGTTTAAAATCATCTCTTCAATTGGTCTTGATATTCCTGGCACCCCACTGCAGACTGGGCTCGTGTTCTGCACTTTGTGATGTCCAAGTGGCCTTGGTGGATTCATTGTAAAATTTCCGGTCAGAGTGAGATGGGAATGACCAACCGTTCGTCACACACTAACAGATCATCAATTACAGTGGGATGTTTCTGCTGTTCAAAGTAAATTTTCATAACATTGACATCTGGACACTGCAGTGGCCAATCTTGTAGGCAGTACTGACGGATGCGGACACATTCTTCATCTCACATCTGCTCCTGGCATATCTGTTGAAGCCTTTTGGAGCTTGTCAACAGTTGTGCTGTCATGAACTGGGAATATGACTTGAGTTCATTGACCGATTGACATTGTGTGTCACAGAATGATTGACTGTGGCCCTGGACAGTGTGTCCACTGTCGTTTGATACTTCCCCTGGACACTGTTTTGTATACAAAGTACATGAGATGCAAGTGGAATCTCTGAATTCTGAGAGGTTATCCTGGTGGGTTCTTTCTCGTCCAATAGTGAGACCAATGGTTTGTGATCTGTCTTGATGATCGCCTTCAGGCCAACAGTATAGTCAGAAAACTTCTCAAAAGTCTATGTTACTGCCAAGGCCTCTCTTTCAATAACTGCATACCGCATCTGTGTATCTGACAGCCCCCTAGACACATAATATACTGATTGGTGGCTTCCATCCAACTGCTTTTGGAACAGAACTGCCCAGATCCTGTTGATGAGGCATCCGATGAGATGGTAGTTGATAGGGATGGGCTGTAGTGAGCCAGGATATTTGGTGAGAGCAGCATGTCTTTGATCTGACAGAATGCTGGCTCTTGGTTTGCATCCCAACACCACTCTTGGGCCTTTTGGAGAATGTGTCACAGAGGCTTTGTGACCTGCGCCAAGTTGGGCAGAAATTTCGCCAATTGGTTTGCCATGCCCAGGAATCTTTGAAAGTTAGGAATAGATGATGGGGTTGGAAACTCACTAATGGCCTTTGTTTTGCGTGTGTCTGCCATGATGCCCATGCTACTCACAATGTGACTAAGAACCGAATGGGGGTCTTAGAAAACTCGTACTTATCATTCAGCGTCAATCCTGCTTCCTGAAAGCATTTCAAGACAGCTGTGAGCCTACTGTCATGTTCCTTGACAGTTATACCGTAGACAAGGAAATCATTCATTTCAGGCCATGTAAGATGGCTGACATCATGCGCTGAAAAATCCCAGGTGATGAGGTAATGCCGAAGGGCAAACGATTGAAGCAGAATCTGCCATTTGGGGTGATGAAAGTTGTCAGCAACTTAGATTTCTTCTCTAATGGAACCTTCTGTTGATATCAGGTTTCAAGAACGCTGTGCTCTTGGAGGGTTTGTTTGAGCTGTCACCCACCTAGGACACTGGGTAAATTTCCCTTGTCACTGTCTTGTTGACTTGTATCAGGTCGACACAGCTGCGAATGAATCCATTTGGCTTCAGAAGTTGGGCCATCCCGGAACACCATTCTGTTGGCTGAGTGACGGGGGAGATGACCTCCACCTTGGCCATCTCATCAAGTTGCTGTTGTACTTGCTTCATAAGTGGGCATAGTATTTTCTGTGTTGTAAACAAGCACACTGGTTTAGCATTGTTTCTCAGCATTATGATGTATGCAGTCTTCAGTCGCCCCAGCCCAGTGAAAAGTGTTGGAAAATCCTTTTTAAATCAGAACCAGATCCTTGCTGGTTAATTTTTGTTGATCTTTTGGATGAGGCTGAGGTCAACATAGGCCTTCCTGCTTGGGAGAGAAAATTCTTGGTTGTGGAGCACATATAACGTTTCCTGTATTTATTTGTTTTTACATTGGAGCATTGCTTGCAACATACCTTTGACCTGGAGCTTGATGCCTCCTGGTGTTGTAGGTGGCTTCAGACATTGTTTCACTAGCCACGGTTCTTCATCCAACAGGATCATCACACTGGCTTCTGTGTCTAACTTAAAATTTGTGAGGTGACCATTTATAGATTTGTCAGCATTCCAAAAATGTGAACCTGGGATTCTTAATTTCTCTCAAGAAATATTATTGGACTTGTTCTTGGCCTGGCTCATCTATCTTATGGAATCGTTTAGGATCCTTCACATGTCTCGAGGTTTTGGACTTTCACATCTTTCCAAAGTGTCCCAGGTGGTTGCAGTGAAAGCACTGCGCAGTGATTGCTGGACACTGCTCACGCCTGTGAGGTCTTTTGGTGCCACAGTGTTGACATGGTCTTCCATCATCTTGTGTTTTACTTGGGTAATGCTTTCCTTGCCCTGAAGACTCCTTGCCCTTTTGTTGCTTTGAGCTGGACTCTTGGGGCTGTTCTGTACCATGGTTTAACTTTGCCATGCAAAATGGAATGTTTTTTCTGGCAGTTTTCCGGTTTGCCTGACTATTTGGATGACATTTCCCAAAGTCAGATATTCTTTAGATTGGAGTACATTGGAAAGATTATCATTGGCCGCTCCTACTACTATTCGGTTTCTTATGAGCTCTGACTTAAGTTCAGCATAATCATAGCAGACTGGTCACAGAAAGTGAGATCTCACAGGAGAAGGTGGCAATTGAATCTAAAATTGGCTCAATGACAGGAAACAAAGATCAATGGATGTTTTGGTGAATGGATAACAGTTTCCAGTGGTGTTCCACAGGGCTAGGTGCTGTGGTCTTTGCTGTTTGTTGTATATATTAATGAGTTAGACTTAAATGTGGGAGGCATGATTGGGAAATTTGCAGATGACACACAATTGGTTGCGTAGTTGATAGTGAAGAGGATAGTTGTCGACTCCAGAATGATATCATTGGTTTGGTTGAGTGGACAAATAAGCGGCAAATTGAATTCAGTCCGAATAGTGTGAGGTAATACATTTGGCGAGGGCAAACAAAGCAAGGGAATACTCAATAAACAGGGAATTATTGAGAGTTATTGAGGAAGTGAGGGACCTTGGAGTGCATGTCCACAGATCCTTGAAGATCGCAGGACAGGTGGACAAAGTGGTCAAGAAAACATATAGAATACTTTCCTTTATTGGGCGAGGTATTGAATATAAAAGCAGGGATGCAATAATGGAACTGTATAAAACATTGGTTAGGCCACAGATGGAATTTTTGTACAGTTCTGGTCACCACATTACAGAAAGGACATAATTGCTCTGGAGAGAGTGCAGAGGAGATTTACAAGAATGTTGCCAGGGCTTGAAAATTGCAGCTATAAGCGGAGATTGGATAGGCTAGGATTGTTTTCCTTAGGACCGAGGAGGCTAAGGGGTGACCTAATTGAGATGTATAAAATTATGAGGGGCCTAGATAGGGCAGACAGGAAAGACTTGTTTCCCCTAGCTGAGGGGTCAATTGCCAGGGGCATAGATTTAAGGTGATCGGTAGAAGGATTAGAGGGGACATGAGGGAAAACTTTTCACCCAGAGGATTATGGGCATCTGGAATTCACTGCCTAAATTGGTGGTTGAGGCTGAAATGCTCAACTCATTTAAAAGGTACCTGGATCTGCATCTGACATGCTGTAACCTGCAAGGCTACGGACCAGGTGCTGGAAAGTGGGATTAAAATGCACAGCACATTTCTGTTTTCTCTTTTTGGCCAGCACAACACAAGAGGCTGAATGGGCCTCTTTCTGCACTGTAACGTTTCTATGGTTTCTATAATGTGGGTGGTACCGTTTCCCCAGACCCACATTAACCCTTACAGTCCCGAACACCCTAATACTACAGAAATCTGAAATCAAGTTAGAAAGTGGTGAAAATACTCAGCAGGTCTCCAGAGAGGGAGAGAGAAGCAGAGTTAATGGGCTGAATTTTTCCATCTTAGGTTTTAGCTGGGAGCCAGCTTTATTCCCATGTCTGTAACCCAGAGTTGAGAGTGGCTCAACTTCCAGTTCAATCTTCCAGAAGTATCTGCCTCTGGGATCACTGTCCAATTAGGGAGGGTGTGTGGGTTAAGGGGGTGAGAGGGTGAAACAGTGCATGTGATTTAAAGGGCAGCCAGCAGCCTTCGTTGTGACTGCAGTGATAGTGCTGCTGAGGTGAAAGGCACAAAAGAACAAATGGCACAAGTGGAGTGAAATGGCTGTGAGATGAGCCTGAAGGACGCTGCAGACATTTCTTCATCCCAAGCATTAAATGTGACTGCAATCTCAATATGATACTGCTGTAATGCCAAGCCTCTATCTATGGATCACCTCATTTACCCTATTGTATGTCACAGTAATGCTGCTGTGACCTCCTGCTGTGCAGTTTCCTCCTGTAGGTTGATGAGTTATAGATACTGCGTGGGTCCCAAATCCCAATGGTAACATTCCATTGTCATGGGAAAATAACTGGTAATTGACTCATTGACAAGTTCAAATTGCCACTCCTGCCAGGTGGATTGCCAATATTATACACAAGCTGCCACTGGGAAAAGCAGGAAGACCACAGGAACGCTTCGGAGGACCAGGCCATTGCCTTTTTCCAGATTTTCCCAGCCACCCCAACTCTGAACGTGCCTCCAAAGGCATGGAAAAATTCTTCGCAACATTTCAGGCTTGTGACCCTTTTTCAGGGCTGTTCTGATGAGGATTATTGACCTAAAACATTGGGTGGAGTTGGAAAGATTTTGTGGACCTTCAAAAATGACAGGCAGAACCCAGAAGCAGAAGTCATGTTCCCATTCGTGCAGATACCAGTTTCTGTCAGCAGGGGAAGTGGGCGGGTGTGAGTCACACAGGTAGAAAACCAGAATCAGCAGGGCCATGTGAACTTAGTGCTGATTTCGAACAGACCCCATGTTGGCCATTCCAAAGGAGTATACCTGAATGCTCTTGTAAGGCGGATAAGATCTTTTTAAGTGTCATGATCTGAAGCGATTTAAATTGCCTGCTCTTTAAACTTGAAAAAAAAAATACAGGTTTCAACTGTCAGTGAGATTTGAAGCAAACCACCATCTGCAGGACTGCTTTGCTTGACAGGCCATCTGGTATAGGTTAAAAAAAAATACCATCTGTACAGTTTCAATAGAGTTCTTTGTTGACATTTTCCAAGGGCTATTATTATTTCATTCTGATTACTTGGCTGAGTTTCAGAAGCTACAATTATTTCAGCAGGGATTCTGAGTTCAGTTTAAATGACAACTTAAAGAGGGTATTACAAGATTTGTCTTTGATGTGGGGTGTGAACAGAAATTTGTTTTTATAAGCAATTGAACAATTGAAATTTAAAAGCCTTGAATGGGTTTCATGATTGGGAGATTTTTTTCACTATCAAGTGTGTAGGAGTGAGAGCTGTCTTAGATTCTTAGAAGTTTATTTTCTTTCCATCTCCACATAGCTCCTGAGGTCTGCCCATGGTGGATACTGGATGAGTGGCATGTGGAGGTGGCATGGGCATATGAGGAGTCAAGCAAGTAAGACGAGGCGTGGGTGTGGTTATGGGGCATGAGTTGGCATGGAAGGGCCATTGGGGTTGGGTGTGGGGGAGAGAGGGTTTGAGAGCTGAGGCTTAGAGGGCCTAACAGCTTCTAAAATACCTGGGACTAAGTCCCAAAGAACCAAGGCGGCCTTCCAATCAGCCCACCTGAGCACAAGCCGGTCCTCATGGCTGTCTAGGATCTGTTTCCGGGGTTGGCGAGCCTGACTTGATCCCGCCCCCACCTTCTTGGAGAACTAAATTGGATCTAAAAGGGCCATTTAAACCAAGATGGGAGATTTCCCAACTTGAGCTACCTACCTCAATAGCATTATAAACAGGAGAGGGTTAATTTAAACATAACTAATTTCTCCTCACCACCCGTCTATAAACAGAAAGATGTTTTGATTTGTTTCCCCCTTTATAAGCAGTGTTGAATTTCCCAATCCCTCAGTTTTGGTGTAATCTAGTTTTCTATTAATAACCCCACAGCAAACTTGAGATAGGATGAACTCAAAGGGTTAGTTTATTTGCACACACTAAACACAGGAAGAGGGTCACAACATTGCCTCCTTTGTATTCGCACAGTAAAAGAGGGATAGAGAGAAGAAGGATTTACAGGGCAGAGACCACAGAGAGAATAAATACTGTTTCACATGGGTTCCAGAGTCCAGAATCAAAGTCTGTTTAGGTATCCCTTCACGGAGGTCAGTGGGCTAAAAATCAAAGCCGTATAATTCACTTTTTTGGTGGTGTGCACTTCACACAACAGGCATGCAGAGATGAATCTGTTGGTAGGCAGGGGTGCAGAAGTTCCAGCAGAAACAGTGTAGATGGGGGCCAAGTATTCCACCTGGACTCGTGCTCCTTTTCTGTGAGGCTGCTTGTAGGATAGTAAACAATAGATTGCCTTTGCAGTTCCATAAGGCAATATTACTGCTTCCACCAGGTCCATGTCACATGATTCCCACCGCTGCATACTATCTTTGACAAAGGATGTGTATCCCTCGTCTGGGTCCCCGAGATTGTTAAATGTCCCAAACATTAAGAATTGAAGGGAAGGTTGCTGGGTCCCTTTGACCTAGCAGACAATTAGACTCCTGTTGGCCAGCCTGGCTTATGAAATGCAGGTGGATTTTGTATAGCTCTCTTTGAATTTGATCCGTGCAGTCCAGTGTTGGGTGGGGGCGGGGGTGGGGGTGGGGTTGCAGGTGGCAGGATTGTTAGTGATTCTTCTGGTATAACGAGGTGCAAGTTTCTCCGATACTGTCAGGTGGCTTGTTTGGTTCAAGGGTCACAGACGGACAGATTCAGTTATTTTAAAAGGTCTTAGTCCAGTTTTTAAAATTTTATAAATAGCCATAAGGATACCTGTATGTATTTTATAAAAATACAGAGTGAGGTCTTAGTCCCTTCACAATAGTGAAAATCCAGCCCATTAACTCTGTTTCTCTGTCCGAAGATGCTGTCAGACTTGCTGAGTATTTCCCATGTTTTCTGTTTTTATTTTTATGGCTGTTGTTTGTCTACTTATTGTCTGTCTACTTCAGTTGTCTGCCTGTTGGCTCAGTAGGTCAGTGGACCACCTAGTGTAGTAGAGTTCCTGGTTTGATCCCAGATCTGTCGAAAATGAAACAATCTGAACCAGGAGGCCAATTGCGGCACGGTAATTTACCTCAGTGTCCATGTTTCTAAGGGGGTGTCAGGGGAACCAAAATCAACCAGATTTCTTGTCCCTGCTCACTACCTGTAGAGCTCTGCTGTAAAGGCCATTCATGTTTGGGGGAACTCAGAATTTGCACTATGACCTTCCATGGTCAAACAGTTGATGTTGCTCATCATCTGGCTCAGATGAGAAGAACAGACACCTTGGGTGAGACAATGAAGGCATGCAGGCATCGGTAGCATCATAGTCCAGTGAGAGTTTGTGCTGTCAGGAGGCAGGGACTAAGTTGGGGAGAGAATTTAGTTTGGCAACAAGGGAGGGGTTGCAGAAGGGAGGGGGAGGCAAGTACTTGGATTAAGTAGATTTTCCTGCCAGTAGTCAGCCCTGGCTAGGCAGGAATCTCCCTTAACGTTTCGAGGATGCCCTTGAGCCAATTGTGTTTCATTACTCTGTGACTAAATCTAAAAACATGAGCTGCCAGATGTCAGGAACCAGGGCCAACTTGATTGAAGACATATTAGGAATAGCAAGGAGTTTGAATGAGCCTAACAACTATTGCATCATGGCAGCAGGTTCTCTGGGTCTAAAAATAGCTTTGAATCGATTAGCAAAGCCTATATTTTTGTCTGGTGAATTGCAGAGTGAATGAAAGCTGTATCATTGCCTGAATACTGATCAGGTGGAGGTGACAGAAAAACCTGGTAGATGGCTACATATTCGGCCAGCTGTTTTCTGGGAATTCGATAGTAGACTGTGAAATGCATTAACATCTGTTACCCGATAATATGAAGGCTTCAGCTAAATAATGCAGTGCAAGTTCAATTAAAGAGAGCATAGATTTAGCTTAAGATTTCATCTCTCAGACTTTAGCTCCATACATGGAGGAATGAAAACCTTTGGGGCGGTGTTTTGAGACTTTAGAGTATCCAAAGCTTTGTGAGGTAGGTCTAGGTAACATGTCACCCCAGACTACACAAGGCCTCTCTGTGGGCCAAGGATTGAACGAGTCCATTCAGACTTCTTAAATTCTGAGCCGGTGACTCCGTTCAGAATCTGTCACATGCTGTGAAATGAAGGATTTTCCCTCTTCGCACCTTCCTGTCCCTAGTGGTGGCACTGTCCAGTGTGGCACTGAGACTTACAGGTAGGAAAAGTCTAGATTTCAGGCTTGGTCTATGCTGAGTTGGCTGCTCTCAACTTGGGCCAACTGTAGGTAAACTGCAGTTCGATGGGGGAAGGGGAGAATCAACCAGTGCTGTTGATCGATCAGTGGGGGTGTTGCATGAGGTCAGGATTGGATGCCATTGTGAAGCTGAGTGGTGGAATAGTTAAGTGATATTTGTTGTCTGCTACTCATGAATAATGGCTAATTGACCTCTAGTCCAGTGTCGAGAGGCCCCAAACTGAATGTGGAGTGAAGTTGGGCCTTTTAACACTCTCTGTGCCTTAAGTGCCCTTCTAAGGAGGACTTAGGACAGGATTGAGACCTCGAAACCTATCCTTTAGGAATTCACTGAGATCCAAGTCTCAGTAAATTATAATTGGAGTTCAGAAATCTGAATAGAAAGAAAGTTAGTATAGTAACTGTTTCCTCCTCATTGTGACAATAACATGCAACACCCCATGGCACTTCAGAGGAGCATTATCAAATAGAATTTAACACCAAGCTACATGAGGTTTCTGGCCAGAGGACCAAAAGCTTGTCCAAAGAGGAAGGGTTTAAGGGGTGTGTTAAAGGAGGAGAGAGAGGCCGAGAGATTTAGAGAAGAAGTTGCAGAGCTTGGGGATAAAGCAACTGAAGGCATGGCTGCAAATGAAAATCAAAGATGCACAAGAGACCAGAACTGGAGGAGTGTAGAGAGCTCAGAGTGTAGGACTGGAGGAGGTTACAGAAATAGCAAGGGATGAGGCTATGGAGGGGTTTTAAAAGTAAAAGGGATAAGATATTTAAACTGAGGGGGTGTTTCTGGCCAATGTAGTTCAGCAAGCACAGGGTTGATGGGACTTAGTGCATGTTGCACAGAGTTTTGGCTGAGCTTAAGTTTATGTAGGATGGGACAAGGGAGGCTGGCCAGGAGAACTTTGGAATAACCAAGCCTAGAGGTGACAAAGACATGGATAAAGGTTTTAGTAGTAGAGGAGCTGAGATAGGGACAGAGTTGGGTGATGCTAGGGAGGTTTTGGTAATGTAGCAGACATGTGATTAAAGCTCATTTTGGGATCAAATGTTACTCCAAGGTTATGAACAGTTTGGTTCATTTGCCATAGAGAGGACGGAGTCAGTGGCTAGAATATATTGTTGGTGGAAGGGATTGAACACAAATGGCTTTGTCGTCTCTATTTTGTTGGATGAGATTTCTGCTCATCCATAACTGGTTGTTGGAAAAGCAGTGTGACAAATTGGAGACAGTGTAGGGGGAAAGAGGTAGAGCTGTCTTCAGCTTACATGTGGAACTTGATGTGGTATTTTCAGATGATGTTGCCAAGTTGCAGCACGTAGATAAGATAGGATGTGTACAAGAATCGATCTTGGTAGGATTCCAGAGGTAATGCTGCAGTTGCAGCAAGAGAAGCCATTGCAGTCGATTCTTTGGCTATGACAGGATGGTTAAAAATGGAAACATCCGAGGGCAGTTGCCCTCTCGACAATGGAGCCGAGGCATTGAAGACACCGGTATAGTTAACTGTGCCAAAAGCTACAGACAGGACGAGAAGGATGAGGAGGCATTGTTCTTCTTGTCATTTATTCCATTTATGACTTTGATAAGAGCAATTTCAGCACTGCAGTGACATGGAAACCTGATTAGAGGAATTCGAACATGGAGTTATGAGAAAAATGAGTAAATGTTTTATTTGTTCTTTCATGAGATGTGGGTGTCGCTGGCTAGAATTTGTTGCCCATCCCTAAATGCCCTGGAACTGAGTGGATTGCTGGACAATTTCAGAGGGCAGTTAAGAGTCACCCACATTGCAGTGGGTCTAGAGTCACATGTAGGCCAGACCAGATAAGGATGGCAGATTTCCTTCCCTAAAGGACATTAGTGAACCAGATGGGTTTTTTATGACAGTTGATAATGGTTTTATGGTCACCGTCACTGAGACCAGCTTTCAATGCCAGGTTTATTAATCCAATTTAAATTCCACCAAGGGATTTGAACCCTTGTCCCCAGAACATTAGCCTGGGCTTTTAGATTACTAGTCCAGTGAGATTACCCTACACCACTGTCTCCCCTGTTTGGGAATTTGAGGGAATTTGGAGAGGACATGGAAGTTGGAGATGGGCTGTAATTTACAAGGGCAGGGGTGATAATGACAGATTTGAAGGAGATCATGATGGTACATGAGGAGAGGGTACTGTTAACAATATCAGCTAACATAGGGCCAGGAGGGGAAGTTGAGTGGTGGGCAGATTAGTGGGAATAGGGTTGAGGGAGCAGGAGGTGGGTTTCACGGATAAGATGAGTTTGAATAGGGCATGGGGAGAGATAGGAGAGAAACTTGAGAAAGATGTAAGTTCAGGGCTAGAATGGGGGATGGGGGAAGGGGTGGGGTGGGTGAGGGGAGCCTCGGGGAAAATTTGGCCCGGTGGATTAGGGGAATGGAGTGAAGCAGAAGAGGGGTGGAAGAAGGTGACTTCTAGTAGAAAAAAGAAGCTGTGGATTACCTTTGCACTCTAGAATGATGCTGGCATAATGAGCATTTTTAGCAGAGGAGAACTGGATCCAATGCTCCACGTGGTTCACCTCCCAGATCTGTTAATTAATGGCAAAACCAGTTGTCCGCCATAAACATTCTTTCTGCATCCCTAGGACTTAAAGGGCTGTACCGGGGAACAACCAGGATCAAAGAAAGATTCTAAAGGGGACAAAGGCATCAAAGGCACAGGGCTGAGGAAGTAATTCAGCAGATTGGAAGCTGCAGAAATGTGGTGCTGAATGGAGGGAGAAAGGCTAGATAGTTGGGAATTTGCAAATGCAGTTGTAGATGAAGTGAGGGAGAGTTTTCTAGCAGAAGAAAGTTTAGTTTGAATGAAAAAGGTGGATGTGAATGATAATCAGAAATGGCATTATTTGTGATTGAAACAATGGCAGTAGTGAGGCCACATGAGATTGCAAGTTTGAAGAGGTGATTGTGAGTATAGGTGGGGGAGTTTGTATCATGGGAGAGATTAGGGAAGAATAGGAAGACGGAGAACTCTGAGGAGTGAGAATAGGATGAGTTGAGCTGGAGGTTGAAATCGCTAAGGATGAGAAGTTGCTTGATGCAGAGGTTGTTGGGGTGGGGTGGTGTGGGGGAAACAGTGAAAGATGAAACATGCCCCTGCCCATGGTGCAAGCAAGGTCGTGGATGGATGGATTCCTCATTGTGATCCACCACAAAAATGCAGTAGGTATCCACCTCCGGGAAGTCGTGAGGACTATTTCTGGAATGTTGAGACCAACACAGTTCGAGTAGCTTCCTGTGCTAGCATACATGTCCAGAGGGAAAACATCCTCATCAAAGGACATCATCGGCATTGACACAGGATCTCGAAAAAAACCCACACACCCATCTGAAATCCTGTAGCCTATACTGGAACACATTCCACACCCTATAAACTGATGATAACCCAGCTCTCAATGGCTCATCTCCTGGTTGATTGCAAACATCACCAACCGCAATGTACTAACTGACCTGAGTGGTGAAGCCCCAGGCTTCAACCTTCCACGGAAAATCTTGACAACTCTCAACTGCTTGAAGACAGGCCAGGGAAGATGGAAGTTCCACAAGTGTATTGTGAGGAACAGCTCCAATTGTGACTGGCCATTCAAGTCAGACCATCGCCCACACTCTGAACGCCTGCTGTGAGATATGCATTCCTGGTAGTATCACAACCATTCACCATTGAATGGTTTGCTAACCTCAACATCAACCTATAGCTACTTCCCCAGACAAATGAAAAAAAATCCTCCCACTCACATACAAACAGGAATAGGCTATTTCCACTCCTCAAGCCTGTAGCACCATTCAATTAGACCATGGCTGACCCATAACTCAACTCCATTTACCTGATGAAAGGTACCTAACTACTGACGATAGAGTCATTGATCTGAAATATTAATTCCCTTTCTCTCTCTCTCTCTCTCCACAGATGCTGCCTGACCTGAGTATTTCCAGCATTTTCTGATTTTATTTCAGATTTCCAACATCTGCAGTATTTTGATTTTCCATTTACTCGCCTTTGTTCTATATTTCTTCATCTTGCCCCTCTGCCATGTTCAACAACATCTTTGCTCCTCCATCATCTCCTCTCTGTGGTTGCACTCCTACCTGTTTCAATGCAAATTCCCTACAATGGCTTCTCCTCTCAACCTCATTCCCATCACTTTGAGAATGCCCCATGATTCCATTGTTGGGCCCCTAATTTCCTTGTTTACATGCTGCCCTGCAACACCTTCGTACAACTTTAATTGAACCATAAATAATTCCAGCAAAGGAAGAAGCCATTCAATCCATTGCAATTGTGTTGGCCCTTTGTTGGGACATGCCAAACTCATCCCACTGCCCAATTGCTCAACACTCACTTATGTTTCAGGTTTCCGGTTTCCCCTTAAAAGATGTCTCTGCCTCAACCAGTCCCTGTGACAAAGCATTCCATACTCCAGCAACTCTGTGCAGTAGACACTGCACAGCACTGCTGAATGTTATGCAAGACCTTTGCAGGATTAAGAATGGAAGAACTGCGTGTTCTCTGTTTGTGTCTCTTAGAAGTGAAATTAGTCTCCTGTGATAGCACAAAATATATGATAATGAATCAGCCTCCCAGTGTACACCGCACACAACTTTGGTGTAAAGCAGGCTGATAGTTGACTATCACCTGTTTTGTGCTATCGGCAAAGACCAATTTCACCACCTCTGTTCTCATATCTTTCACTAACTCTTGTTCGCTTTCTTTATCTGTACTTCGTTTCCTTTACTTAAGCCCATCTAATTCTCTGCATCTATCTCCCTAGCTCTCTCTTCATGTGAGAGGAAATGCATGGGTAGCATCCATAATGGTGTAGAGTGTACATAGGCTGCGGAAGGAGGTTAATTGGATAGGTAGAGTCCACGTAGGATTTCTCTTTTCCTCATGCTTTGTTTGTGTCTCTACTCTATTGCTTCTTTCTCACTAGTACTATTTCTCTCTCCGCCTCTTTGTATCTCTTTCTACTTCTGTGTTTCTCACTCTTTCAGTATTTGTGCTTTTTTTATTTTTTGTGGCCATCTCTGATGGCTCTGATCTTGGTCCTATTCTGCAGTATCAGAGGATGAAATCTGATGGTTCTTTGTAGTATTTGGCTCTTTCACAGGAGCTGTTGCTGCAGAGGCATTGATAAAACATGCGAGAAGCCTGTCCGCCTGCCAATTTCTCCAGCAACTGATAAATTCAAAACCCTGGGGTGCTACTCCATCTGAAATCATTATTCTGATTATCAGAGAATCTGTGAGTTTGCTTTTTTATCCTGACACTGCACAGACATGCTGCTGATCACAAGGACCTCCTTCTAAAGATAGGTTGACCACTGGGATCTATCTTAAAAATCTGGTCAGCACAGGAGTAAAATTTAGAGATGTGTGCATTCTGAGAAGAACAAATACACAAATACTGCAGAGGGTGTTTGATTGGTCCTGTGCTTTTGGAGTGAAGGAATGGTGTGTTGAGCAAAAATCAGAGTAAGGTTGCAAAGTGGAGATCTAAGGATAATTGAATATTCTGGAATTTTATCCAGTTTCTTTGTGGCTACATGAAATCTATAATAGGATAGAATGTGCATGGGCTGTGGAAGGGAAGGAAATGACTGTGTGGAGTTCATGGTAGGGTACATAGGCTGTGAAGGACATTAAATGGGTGGCTAGGCTCCATGATAGGGTAGAGTGCAGATTAAATTTGTTAATAAAAAGGTGCTTGACTGAAGATCCCTGCATAGAATTTTCATGGACTGTAAAGAGCAATGGAAATGTGTCGGAGTTGGACTTCATCTGCCACTTAGGCCTTGCTTGCACTCTGTCTCAAATTGCAGGGACAAGGTCATTTGAATAATTGGGACAGACAACTTGCCCTGCAAGAGATGGAAGAGAGCTTCCTGGAAGGGCAGGTTGTGGGGAGAGAAGGTCCAGGACGTCAGAGCAAGTAGCCTACTGTTCAGGGGACATTGTTTCCGAGGCTCTGGCTGAGTCAAAGATTGCTGCAAATAATTTTATTATTCTCCCTAGGGATTGTATGTCCAGCCAGTTGAAGATAATCAATTCTTAATGGGCTCTGGTTCATTTTCGGCCTTTCAAATGCCCACAACAGAATCCAATCCTGTCCTCAGAAGCTGAGAGAGCTGCTGAATGGATTCCCACAATGTCCAATTAACACCCTAAAATGGTTCTGGGACATGTGGGTAAGAGATGCCCTTTCCCCGGGTTGGATTTTGCAGGGTAAGTTAGATGGTTCGAGGTACCATCCAAAATCCATAACTACTGAATTCTGTCTCCCCCAAGGTACAGATTATTGGCAAGGTGTGCGTTACAGAGCAATGTCTCTTAATGAAGTCTTTGTGGTCTTCAGTAGGTTAACAGCAAGCCTTTATTAACTACTTGTAACTATCTGCATATATACAGTAAAGGATACAGGCAAGGAGCTATCTCCATGTCTAGGTCTTTGCACATCTCGGCCCAAGGCCACCCTGACCCCAGGTGAATCATGTGTCTTCTTACATCGCTGTGTGGGCGTACTGTACTCTCCCACATTAACCCTGTATCTGGCAGACCTTTATACTACACAAATTTGCAGTCTTCCCGCTTTAAAAAGAGTTTGGATTTTGTGACTTTCCTTTTTAAAAGGTGTTCTGACGACAAAGCCCACTCTTTTAAAAACAGTCTTGATGATGAAATTCCCTCTCTTAAAAGTGTCTGAATGGTGAATCTCGCTTGGTAATAGAGATTCTGAAGCTATCCTTCTCTTTGGATCTCAAATGTGCTGAACATTACAATTAATAGGCTTCTGCTGAAGTCTGCAGATAATTTGATGTCTTTGCCGGTACACTTTGACTGCAGTCAAACAGAGAGGTGTAGTGCAAACGATGAGCTTCAGATAGCCCAGTATCTAATTGGAAGCAAAGTAGTGAAGCATATGAAATATGTTATGGTCATTTTATAATTCCAGACTTCAGTTAAAAGAACAATGTGATAATTTTAAGCAATCTAATGACGGTTTAGAATAAAATTCTAAAGGATAGGCAGAAAGTGAGATTAATATTCTGCAAATCAGACTAATTGGGTAACCTGAGCAAGATGACTTGTAAGTGGGTTGTGGTCACTTTAATGAAAGAAATGTTTGTAATTCAGCTGTGCCTCAAAATGAATGGTTTTGAAGTGGCTGCTGTTATATAGACAAGCATGGCAGCCATTTTTCACGCCGGAAGAGGTATAGGAACACCAACACCTATAAGTTCCCCTCCAAGTCACACAACATCTGGGACCGTATGTGCCCATGTGGACTGCAGTGGTTCAAGAAGTCGGCTCACCACCACCTTCTCAAGGGCAATTATGGATTAGCAATAAAACTGGCCTTGCCTGAAATGCCCACATCCCAAGAATGAATTTTTACCAAAAAAACACAATCCCACAAACATCAAAGAGGTGAGGATTGTTGGCTGGGACACTGGGTCAACTCTCTGTTCCTCCAATAGTTACTAACAATTTGCATTCATACAGCACCTTTAAAGTAGTAAAACACCCCAAAGAGCTTCACAGGAGCATTATCAAACAAAATCAGGGAATTGAAAGGACAGTAATGCCACATGAAATTGGCTGAGTGACGGGAAACAGAGAGTGTTGGTGAATGGATGTTTATTGGCCTGGAGGAAGGTTTGTAGTGGAGTCGCCCAGGGGTTGGGGTTCAGACATTTGTTCTTCCTGAGATATATTAATGACTTAGATGTTGGTGGGCACAGTTTCAAAATTTGTGGATCATATGAAACTTGAAGGCATTGTGAACTGTGAGGGGGATAGTGTAGAACTTCACAAGGATATAGACAGTTTGGTGGAATGGGTGGACAAATGGCAGATGAAAGTTAATCCAGAGAACTGTGAAGTGATTGATTTCAGCAGGAAGAATGCAGAGACAATATTAAATAAAGGGTACAATTCAAAAGGGGGTGCAGAAGCAGAGGGACCTGGGTGTATATGTCCATAAGTCATTGAGGGTGGCAGGATAGGTTCATAGCACAGTTAATGAAGCATATAGTATCCTAGACTTTATTAATGGTGGCATAGTGGAGCAAGAAGGTTATGCTAATCTTATGTGTAACACGGTTCAGCCTCAACTGGACCGGTGCATCTAGTTCTGGGTGCCATGCTTGAGGAAAGATGTGAAGGCATTGGAGAGATTGCAGAAAAGATTCAGGAGAATCGTTCTAGGGATGAGAAACTTCAGTTACATAGATTGGAGAGGTTGGGACTGTTTTCCTTGGAGAAGAGAAGGTTAAGAGGAGATTTGATAAAGGTATACAAAATCATGAGGAGTCTGGAGAAACTGTTTCCATTGGTAGAAGAATTGAAAACTGGGAGGACAAATTTAAGGGAATTGGGAAAAGAAACAATAGAGATGCAAGGAAAAACTTGTTCACACAGTGAGTGGTTGGGATCTGGAATGCACTGCCTGGAGAGTATGTTGGAGGCAGGTCCAATCGAGTCAATTAAGAGGGAATTGGATTATTATCTGTAAAGGAAGAATGTGCAGGGCTATGGAGAGAAGGCTGGGGAGCACACTAGGTAAATTGCTTCTTCGGAGAGCCATGCAGACACGATGGGCTGAATGGTTGTGACCATTCTGCGAAACCTGACACTTAGAGCCGGTGACTGAATCCTCAGTCAAAGATTTTAAGGAGGGTATTAAAGGAGAAGAGAGAGCTAGATTAGGTGAAAAGTTTAGGGAGGGCATCCAGATCTTAGGGCCTTGACAACAGAACTCATAGCTGCCAATTGTGGAGTGATTAAAATTGGGTATGTGCAAGAGGCCAGAATTGAAGGAGCACAGAGGTCTAGGAAATCCGTTGAAGTTTAAGGCATTTAAAGTAGTGAGGCAAAGGAGTGGGGTTCGGGAATTCAAAATCTTGAACTAGTTTCGTGGTGGGGATGAGGCGCTGGGAGATTGGGCTGGTGGAAATCAAATGTTTTACAGAAGCTTGTAAATTAAAACACCAAGTAATCAATAAGGAAAGGAGCTGAAAGGCAGGTTTTCTCTAGGTAAGTTCACTGATCCCACTCTCCCAGAGAGGAGCTGTGTTTAGAGAGATTGGGGTGAATCAGTGCTACTGCCTATGCAACCCATGCTCCCTTTGGTTGTGGATCCTCATAGGAGGGTGCGGGACTGGTGAATTTACATCACACTTGGAGCATTACATGTAAAGTAGAGGTAATAGATGCACAAATCCAGCTGGGGATACGGTGAAATCAATTAGAAAAATGGATTTGTTAATGACAAGCCATGTTTAATCAGTTTTTTTGAAGAAGGGGCCAATTAGGTAAATGAACAGAAAGTAATAGATGTAATGTGATTGGATTGTCAGCTAGTTTTTAGCTAGTGGTCCCAAAAGAGACTTGTTAGAAAATCACAGGCTTATGATATAAGAGGACACGTTGCAGTTTGGATAGAAAGTTGCTTGATGGGCAGTGGACAAAGTATATGGGTTAATGGGACTAGTCTGATTGGAGAAGAGTTAGAAATGATGTACCTACAAGACTCAATGTTAGGTCTGTTTTTCTTCCTAGTATATATACCTCCTGACTATGATGAATTAACAGAGGAAGGTGTGTATCTGAAAATCAGAGGGACTTGTAAGAGAAAAACAATTATTGTGCCATATGGGAGCTTCAGTACACTTCACGTGTCTTGGGGGATCTGAAGGATGTGTTTCCAGCTGCTTCAGCTCGAGCTCAGGATTTCCAAGCTTGTGAGGCAGGTGGAGTCATTACAGAGCATCCAAGTGAAAAAGTGTTTTCTGGATTGTATGTTCTAGGAGGTGGCCAACCCACAGGCAGTCAGAGTTCAGGATAGTAGATGAGCGGCTATCCATAAAAATAGGAAGAAGCAGGCAGTGTAGGGTCTACCACTCTCAAACAGGTACTCAGCATTGGAGACTGTTGGGAGTGATGGCACTTTGAAGGAGTGAAGCTTAGATCCTGAGATGAATGAACACGGGACAGCAGAGGAAGAAACAGCAAAGAGTAGAAATGCACAAGGGTGATGGGTGAACAAGACTTTGTGTGAGTTACAATTCAGACAGCACGGTTGTAGGTGGCCACAGGTTTATGGAGGGCAGAGGATGGGAGAGTGACCAGCAAGGCATTGGAATAAAGGCTGGAGATAACAAAATAATTGTTTCAGCAGTTGGTGAGCTGAGGATTGGGGAGTCTAATGGAGTTCAAGGTTCACAAACCAAAAGGCTTAGGCTGGCTGCGAAAGGACAAGGAAGAAAGTAGCTGGGATAAAGTGCGAGAAAATTACGTTGTGAGATGAAGGATAATAGGAAAGAAAAGTTTTATATTTAAGTTAGGCGTAAGGAAGCAAGCAGCCCTATTAAAGTCAGATTAAGATCTGTCTGCTGCAGTACAGGATAAGGATAAAACAGACTACAAAATTAATATTTTACTTCAACAGATATGATGGCAGAGGTGCAAGCATGGAAGACTAGAGATTAGTAGAGGTGAGAGGCTTACTGGATTTGTATAAACAAAACATTTATAATGGATAAAATGGGGTTATCATCTCCAGACCCACCTGAGTTGTAGAAATTGGGGCTACAATTGTCTTCCAAATAGGATACAAGTTCACCGACTTGAGGTTAGTGCTGAAGAAGCCGTCAGAACTGAGTGTCAGGCACTTCCTGATTCATTAACACCCATTTTGTGCCACCACTCAATGAATTTCTACCAAACAAAATACATTTTAAAAATGTGTATATATGTAAAAGTATGTTAGTATTTCTGTGCCAATTTTTTCCCATTAAAAATTACTATTCCCACATTTATAATGGAAACTGTCTATGGAAATTTAGCACGCTGTAATTTACATCATCCAGCCAGTAATGGAAAGACTTTCTAATCCAGGCAGTATCATAAGGACATTATCACACAGAAACCCCTCATTATTATGGCTCTGAGCAACTCTGCCTGTTGTGCTAAACTGTCTTCCTATCCTGTCCTTCAACCAAGTCTCACTTATCCACTCCCTAAACTGCTGTACGTTTTGCTTTTTAACTATGAATAATGACATGAAATTAATGACTAAATTATGTCTGCGCAGCCTAGTCTGATTATTAATCAATTTGCTGAACAATGACAGTTGCTGCTTAACAGGAGAATCGGAAGAATAGCAGATGGAGTACTGTAAAACCAAAATGGGGAAATACTCTGGACTTGGCTTCAGGTACAGAGTCATTACAGTTAGCCTCAGGATCAAAAGAAATAGGGTCAATTTGAAGTGTTTAAAACCATGAAGGAATTAGCAGCATTCTCCCTTCAGCAGTGGATTTAGAACGAGGGCAAAATTTTAGATTTGCCCAGTTAATCTCCAATTCAAATTGTAGGAAAAACGACTTTACAGACACAGCTGTGAGAATGTGGAACATACTGTACCAGAGGGCGGTAGGTCCAAGGTAAAGTATTAAAGGAGGAAGGTAGTCACAACAGGAGTGATATAACGTTACAAACAGGAGGGGGTTAATTTAAGCAGCACTAATTTCTCCTCTCACCAACCGTCCGTAAACAGAAAAGTGTTTTTTTATTTGCTTCCCCCTTTTTAGGCAGTGGCATATTTCCCAACCCCTCAGTTTTGCTGTGATCCAATTTCTATTAATAATCCCACAGCAAACTCAAGGTAGGATGAACTCAAAGGGTTAGTTTATTTGCACACACTGAAAACATGGGAGGAGGGTCGCAACATTGCCTCCTGTGCACTCATACAGTAAAAGACAGATAGAGAAAAGAAAGATTTACAGGGCAAACATCACAGAGAAACGAATTATTGTTTCATGTAGGTTCCAGAGTCCCAAATCAAAGCCCAATGAGGTATTCCTTCATGGAGGTCAGTGGGCTGAAGTCCAGTGCTGGTTAATTCACTTTTCTAGTGGTGTTGACTTTACACAATGAGGTATACATGCAGAGATGAATCAGTCTTGTAGGCAATGGTACAGAAGTCTCAGTAGAAACAGTATAGATGGGGCTAGGTGTCCAAACCTGGGCCAGTGCTCCTTTTCTGTGAGGCTGCTTGTAGGATGATAAACAGCAGACTGAGTTTGCAGTTCCACAAGGCAAGGTTTTACAACAAGAGGCCCATGTCACATGATTCCTACCTCTCCACATTGCCTTTGACGAGGGATATATATCCCTCATCTGGGTCCCCAAAATCATTAAATATCTCAACCATTAAGAGTTGAAAAGAAGGTTGCTGGGG
Organism: Carcharodon carcharias; assembly: GCF_017639515.1. Taxonomy (NCBI): domain Eukaryota; kingdom Metazoa; phylum Chordata; class Chondrichthyes; order Lamniformes; family Lamnidae; genus Carcharodon; species Carcharodon carcharias. The sequence goes on from NC_054479.1 coordinate 124,059,023, forward strand.
CCCTTTTCCCCAGCAGAGGAATAGACTCTGGTTGGCCAACCTTGGTTATGGAATGCAGATGGCCTTTGGGTAGTTCTCATTGAATTTGGTCCATGCAGCCCACAGGGGAGTCATTAGTGTCTCTTCAGGGATAACGAGGCACAAGTTTCTTTGATACTGGCATGTAGCTCCTTTTGTTTGATGAGCACAGGTAGACATAGATTCAGCCATTGTCCATTTTTAAAATTTTATAAATAGCCATGAGTATACCTATACACATTTTATAAAAATATACAGCATGAGGTCTTCGTCCCCTCACAATTAGGACAAGATTATATTTAGGATCACAAAGAAGGATCAGGTCCCACAACTCATCTCCAATAGGTCTTAGCTCCATATATCCACCTTCCACCCATATTCCTTAACCCACCATCTCCCCTTATCCCTCAACCTCACCTTCTCCCTGTATCCCCCCATTTCCTTGTACTTCTCATCTCTAATACCCACCTTCTCCCCATTATACGCAGCCCCAGTTACCCACAGCCCCCTTTAATAGAGTTATGTATACACCTGGAAGCCTTATTTATTTGGTTTATTGCAAACACATGCTACACATACATACACTGAAATACTGAAGGCATATTGGGATGCATGGCAAAGTAAATATTTCACTTAGATTTGGGCATTAAACATAACAGTTGGCATGCTGTGGTATCCGGACCACAGAACATTCCCCTGGAGATGGATTGACATTTTCCTGAGTGCCCCTGAAACTTGGACAGCTGATTTTGGAAGGCCAAAGTTGGCCTTCCCCAGGCTCTGCCTCCTGCCCACATTTCTGTCTACATGCTCTCAAGTTTGGTTCACACCTCTCCCCTGTACATGCTCGCTGTTTTCCCACTCTCGCACATCTGCCATTTGCTTTGAGTGTTCAACACTTGCCTCTCCCCCATCCCTTCAGACCCAGCCCCGCAAGGGTGCTGATCTTCCAATGAAAGCCTTGGCTGTTTCCCACCTCCTTCAGCCGCACACGCTTTCTGTTGGGTTGGAGCGGTCAACAACCTCACACACAGCTCCTCTGCTCTGCAGGCAAACATCATTTTAAATTAAATATATCTGTTAAAGGAAACAGAGGGGCAGCGAAGTGGTGAAGCAGCAAGTGCTCCAGCGGGCAGAGACCCAGCTTCACACTGCATTAAAAAGGAGCAAATCAGGGAGGCCAAGAAAAGAACTGGGAGAAGGATGGGAAGCTGTTTGAGTGAAACGGTGACAGTGAGCTTCCTCTGAGACCAAATCCAAGGACCACTTACAGCCAAACTGTATCGTGGGGATCAGAGTTGCTCAGCATAGTCGTGATGGTGAAATCAGCCCCAGTGAAGCCAAAAGCTGGGCGATGGGTGAAGATGTGATGGTGGAATCAGATGGTGACACACAAACAAGGAGCAGGAATAAGCCATTCGGCCCCTTGAGCTTGCTCTTCCATTTAATGAGGTAACGACTGATCTGAAAGTAACCTCAAATCTGCACCCTGCCTACCCCCGATAACCTATCACTCCTTTGCTTGTCAGGAATCTATCCACCCCTGCCTTAAAAATATTCAAAGACTCTGCTTCCACCACCTTTTCAGGAAGAGCGATCCAAAGCCTCATGACCCTCTGAGAGAAAAAAATTCGCTTCATCTCCCTTTTAAATGGGCGACCCCTTATTTTTAAACAGTGACCCCAGTTCTAGATTCTCCCAATTTTTTTCATGGAATGTGGGTGTCACTAGCCAGCATTTATTGCTCATCCCTAGTTGAAGTTGTTCAGAGGGCATTTAAGAGTCAACTACAGTGCTGTGGGTCTGGAGTCACATGTACGCCAGACCAGGTAGGGATAGCAGATTTTCTTCCCTAAAGGACATTAGTGAACCAGATGGGTTTTTACAACAATTGGTTTTGTGGTCATCATGGCTTATAATTCCAGATTTTTATTGAATTCAAATTTCACCATCTGCCATGGTGGGATTCAACCCTGAATCTCTAGAATATTTGTCCAGTGACAATACCGCTATGCCGCCACCTCTCCCTAAACATGAGGAAACATCCTCTCCATATCCACCTTGTCAAGACCCCTCAGGATCTTATGTTTCGATCAAGTCGCCTTTCACTCTTCTGAACTCCAGCAGATACAAGCCTAGCCTGTCCAACCTTTCCTCATAAAACATCCCGCCCATTCCTGCTTTTAGTCTGGTATAGCTCCTTTGAACTGCTTCCTACAAATTTACGTCTTTCCTTAAATAATGTGACCAATACTGTGCACAGCACTCCAGATGTGTTCTCACTAGTGCTCTGTATAACTGAAGCATAACCTCCCTGCTTGCGTGTTATTGTCAGAAGCCCATTACAGGCAGGACAATGATCTGACTTAACTTAATGCCCGTTCTTATTCCAAAATTGCAGCATCAGGAGTCTCTGATTTACTTTCTTTTGTGAGAAATGAAGACATATGGAAGAAGCAAATAAATTGGGCTCAACCCATAATAAAAGAATGGCTGTTTTGTGACCCGTCTGCATGAGGTAAAAAAAATCATGAAATGAGAAAGGATGGATTTGGTGAAATTATGTCAGTAGTGGTTTCTAATCCCAGCCTCTACCCCGAGCCTAACAGTCTAATAATAATAATCAGCCATAATCTTAATAAATGATGCGGCAGACTCAAAGGGCCAAATGGCCCACTTCGTTGCTTGTTCCTTATGTTCTAACCACTAACACTAAATGTGTCAATAGTGTGAAGCAGGCGGTGTTGTGTTAACAATCGTTGGGATGTCATTGATGATGCAGGTTGGGTGGTGTTGTTAATAATCAGTGCGATGACACAGATGTAAGTCAGCTACATAATGACCTAGACCTGACGAGGGTGGTGGAAGCAGAGATGATCAATTATTTCAAAAGGAAATTGGATGGGCACTTGAAGGAAATACACTTTCAGGGCTATGGGGATAGAGCAGGCAAATGAAACTGACTGGCCTCCTTCTATGCCGTAAATGACTGTATGACTCTAACCAATAGTCAATCAGGTGGGGGAAAAAGCTCACAAAAGAAGCTATGAAAAAAAGCAGAAGGGAGTTACTTCTTGTGAATAGTAAAGGTTTATCAGATTTGAACATGAAATTACCATATGAAGGAAGGGCTTCTCTTTTCCTATCTCCTTGCAGCTTTCCTCACCACTGTAGAGGACCCAGGGATAAGGCTTACAAAGTGTGTGTAGCAACAAGTATTCGGTGCTTGTAGTTTATAATTAATGATCACTGAGGCAGCCAGCTGTGGTTGTAGGAAGTCAAACAAGATAAGTGCATTCCTTACTAGAATGGAGGTGGTCTGGCCCATTCTGACTCTGTGCTCTTTCTGTTAGGACCCATCCTTCATTCAACACATGTTTCCGTGCAAAAATAGTTTAATATTTGTTCACTGGATTTGAATGTTACTGGTAAAGCCAGCATTTGTTGTCCATCCCTAATTACCCTTGAGAATTCATATGGCGTAGGTACAACCACAGTGATGTTAGGAAGTGAGTTCCAGGTTTTATGACCAAGTCAGAATGGTGTATGGCTTGGATGGGAACTTGAAGTTGGTGGTGTTCCCATGATGTCCACCGTCCTTGTCCTTCTAGGTGGTAGAGATTGTGGGTTTGGAAAGTGCTGTTGAAGGAAGCTTGGTGAGTTACTGCAGTGCATCTTGGAGATGGTGTCCATTACTGCCTCTGTGACTGAAATGTTTAGAATGATCCAAGATGGAAAGATAGATAGAAGCAGGCCATTTCCATTAGTTAGGGGTTCAAGATGAGGAGCCATAGATACAAAGTTAAATGTCAAAACTGTAATCAAGAGAAACATCTTCACGTGGAGTTGTGAGGCTGTGGAATTCATTTCCAGGGTTAGAGGTTGGGACACAAATTTCTGTGGTGACAAATAGTGCACCAGATTTTATCTAAGACGGGCCTTAGCCCAGTTATTTGCTCCAAAGGCTTTTGTAATAGTTCAAGCTAAGAGGTGACAGGTATGAGGAATAGCAGCGGCAAAGAAAATCTAAAAGTAAGTAAGCACTGATATAGTTTATCTTCTATTTTTATTTTAATAACATTTACTGAAGGTGGCCCACACCAAGTGCCAGGTTATTGAAAAAGGCTGACCATGGAAAATGAGTTGACATCCAGATTTAGATGAGTAGATTAATTTTAAGATAGCTGGGTGTTTCTGTAGGATTGAATGCAAGGATCTGAAATGTTCACAGTGAGCCAGATTGCGGGCTGCTACAATAGGGCCACCCAATGGCACAGCCTGCCACACTGGCTCTTGGATTGAGGAGACCCCTCAGATAACCAGTGGTTGCCGTTTTTCCCCCATGTCCTTTGTATCTTTGACCAGTGCCTGCCAGTCAGCTGTATATTGGCAACAGAATTGAGAACCATTATTTTGTTTTCACCTCAGATCCTAGCTCAAAAAAAAATCTTTTTATTTGAAATATTCTCTCCCCCGCTTTTGAACGTGTGAGTCCAGCCAGTGATGTTGACAGGCTGTTCAGCTCTTGAGTCTAGCATCTTAGCCAAAACAAATCCTCCTCGGCCAAGAAGAATACATGTACACATTTCTCAACAAGAGTAGCTGGATGGTGATCTGGAGGAGGAAGCTGAGATCACTTTTTTTGTCTGTTCTATAATCTAGGGACCTGAGGCCAATTGTAGCACCTCTGAGAGAATTGCTCACTTAGCACAGACCAGGTATGGAACCTGTGACATTCCTGGTCTAAATCGCTCAATACTGTACAAGCAGTGAAGATATTCCCTAAGTCCATGGAGGAAACATTTTTACTAATGATCCACACTTAATTCTTTTACCCTCCTCTCTGATTTCAAACACAATGACAAGGCATGAACCTGCCTGGTTAAAGCCTTGAAGCCGTAGGCTGAGCATATGGAGCCTGATGTTCAGCCAGATGCTCTCATTCCTTTCCATGGAATCTGATAAAGGAATTCTTGTTTATTAGTATCATTTCATGGAACCAAAGGGCTTTAAGTTAGCAGTTCATGAATGACAGAGTAACTTTCAAAGGAGATTAAGTGGGAGTTGCATTCATTTGCAACACAGGTGGGTCCATTCTAATTGGTCCCATTGAAGAACAAGACACACCCAAAGAGTCTGAAATATGTATTTTAATCCTGCCTGCTGTTGATTAATTCAGTGTTCCCTACAATGTGTAATTTGATGCAATGATTCAAGCAGGTGTAAGAGATCAAAATGCTGCTGTGATTGAACAGTATGGCTGAGGAAGGTGCAAATCATGCGAGAACGTTGAGATGGTAGAATGCAGAAAGTGGAACCGTCATTAGGTTTGTGAAGATCCTGTTATCTAGCATCCTGCAATTGTAGTTATAATTGTCCTTAGCTGGTAAAATGGAAACTTTGTCCTAATTAGCGAGTTACTTACCTCTTTGCACTTCAGTTTTCTTTTTCCTCTGAAAGTGATTGAAAAAGAATCCTTTATATCAGAATGAATGGACAAGGGTCAAGGCTTCAATTTTAAGATAAAAGTGTTCATTAAAACGGGAAATCGAAAACAAGAAGTGCAAATACACAATGGCCTCTGGATCTCAGCATGCAACAGGAAGCTAGTAAGGACCTGCTGGTCAATAAACCATTGGGTTCGTTGTTTTGGGTACAGGTGTGTGTGTGTGTGTGTGTGTGTGGAATTCATGAGTGTGGAGTGAAAGATTTTTTCCACTTATTCATTCCACTTGGAAGAGGGAAGTGTTTCAGTGCACTAGACATAGCATATATCCCAGTTAAGGTAAAGAAGACCCAGGCATCACAATTTTTTGCTCCTTGTGTCAAGATGCTCCAGTGTAACCATGACAAATGCCATCTACCTGGAGGGTCACCAAGAAAAGCAAGATAATTAAAATGGCCACATACAGCCTGCCCTGTCAATCTATTCCAGATAACAGATGGGTGCATTGACCATGTCCTTTCAATAGAACGTGAAAAATTACCTATTTTTCTTTCTGTAAATGCTGCCTGGTTTGCTGAGTGTTTCTAGCATTTTATATTAGATTGCCAGCATTTGTAGTATTTTGTTTTTGAATCAGTAGAGTGTCATGAACAGAGTTTATGTAGTTTATTGTTGTGATCAAGGTGTTTAAATGTGTGAGGTTAGTGCATTTTCTTACCCTCAGAGTGATTTATCCTAATTTAAATGAATTCCAGCAGCAAGCTTTTGTGATTTTAAAAATAAAGAAGATTATTTATCAGCACACACTTTCCCTGGATGTTTAAACATGATGTCTTACACACACTGTTGCGCACACATGTATTAGGTACAGATGTAGGGGGAGAAAAACGATTACAATTTGGAATGATTTCAGCCTCTTTCATAGCAGACCTATAGTTTATTAGATGAATTGATGCTTTAGCTATAGTGGAGGTCTTTTAAAAGCAGTGGACTTGCAGCAGCAAGGATTCTTGTAATTGAATTGCCAGGAGGAGAGTGTGAGAGGAGGACCTCGAGCCAGGCAGTCAGCAGCACCTAGCACCTAACATCACAGGAGAAACATAAGTTCATTGGTTGGTGAGAAACTGCTGTTACAGAGTGTCATCAAGTAGCTGATAATTAGAAAAACACATTTGTTTTAAAAGAAGGGACTACTTACATTTAAATAAGAAACACAAGTAATAGGGAAATAATGTTAAGTCGAGGCCAGGTAAAATAAAGTTGCATAACTAAACCAAAGTAAAATAAAGTTAATGCAAGGGAATTAAATTGAAGCCATGGCAGGACAGCTCAGTCATACAGAATGCGTGTCCTGTAATGCGTGAGAAATTGTGGATGCTACCAGTGTCCTAGACGACCACGTGTGCTGGAAGTGTCACCAGCTGCAGAACCTTGAGCTCCGTGTTTCGGAGCTTGAGCAACAGTTGGAGTCACTGTGGTGCATCCATGAGGCTGAGAGCCACGTGGATAGCACGTTCAGAGAGGTGGTCACACTGCAACGTAGGAGCCTGGAGGCAGAAAGGTGACCACCAAGTAGTCTAAGAAATACAGGCAGGTATTGCATGAGTCCCCTGAGGTCCCACTCGCCATCGGCATTCTGTTTTGGATACCGGTGAGGGCATTGGTTCCTTGGAGGAGTGCGGTCAGAGCCAAGTTTGTGGCACCACAGGCTGCTCTGCTGTCCAGGAGGGGAGAAAGAAGAGGGGAAGAACATTAGTAGTAGGGGAGTTGTTAGTTAAGGGAACAGACAGGCGTTTCTGTGGCCATAGATTTGACTCCTGGGTGGTATGTTGCCTCCCTGATGCCAGGGTCAAGGATGTCATGGAGCGGCTGCAGGACATTCTTCTGGAGGAAGGTGACAAGACAGAGGTCGTGTTCCACGTTGGTACCAATGACTTAGGTAGGAAAAGAGAAGAGGTCCTGAACGCAGACTTTAGGGTGTTAAGAAGGAGATCGAAAAGCAAGATCTCTAAAGCAGTAATCTCAGAATTACTCCCAGTTCCACATGCAAGGGAGTATAGAAATAGGAGAATTTAGTGAATAAACACGTGGCTAGAAAGCTGGTTTAGGAAGGAGGGCATCAGATTTCTGAGGCGTTGGGACCGGTTTGGGGAAGGTGGAACCTGTACAAGCTGGACGGTCGACACCTGAACAGGACTGGGGCGAATATCCTCGCCTGGAGAAATGCTAATGCTGTTAGGAGGGTTTAAACCAGTATGCAGAGGGGTGGGAACCTCAGGGCAATTCAGAGCAGGGAATGGGCGATGGAGAATTAGTGAGCAACTCTGAAAAAACAGAAGCAGCGCGAGTTAAAAAGTGTACAGCACAGGAACTTGGCAGTGTTAAAAGGTATATATGTAAATGCAAACAGCATAGTAAATAACGTGGATGAGCTGAGGGCACAGATAGACACATGGCACCATGATATCGTTGCTAAAATGGAAACTTGGCTTCCGGAGGGGCAGAAGTGGCAGCTCAACATTCCTGGATATAGAGTTTTCAGGCAGGATAGGGAGGGGGATAAAAAGGTGGGGGTGTAGGATTATTGGTCAAAGAATCAATTACAGCTGTGAGGAGGGATGATTTCCTAAATGAAGCATGAAATGAGGCCATATAGGTTGAGCAGGTGTGGCATTATTGGTTAAAGAATCAATTACAGTTGTGAGGAGGGATGATATACTAAATGAAGCATGAAATGAGGCCATATGGGTTGAGCTCAGAAATATAAAAGGTGCTGCCACATTGCTAGGAGTGTACTACAGACCCCCAAATAGTGGAAGGGAGTTAGAAGAGCAAATATGTTAGCAAATTTCTGAGAGCAAAAACAGTAGGGAAGTAATTGGGGACTTCAACTGCACTAATTTCAATTGGGATACAAACAGTGTGAAAGGCATAAAGGGTACAGAATTCTTGAACTGCATTCAAGAGAACTTTTTTAGCCAGCTTGTAACAAGCCCAACAAGAGGGGTTGCAATTCTAGATCTAGTCTTAGAAAATGAAGCTGGGCAAGTGGATGAAGTAGCAGTGGGGGACCATTTTGGAGATAATGACCATAATATAGTTAGATTTAGCATCATTATGGAAAAGGACAAAGATAGAACAGGAGTGAAAGTTCTAAGTTGGGGGAAGATAAATTTTACAAAGCTGAGAGGTGAGCTGGCGAGAGTGGACTAGATACAGCTGTTAGAAGGAAAAGCTCTGTCAAATCAGTGGGAGGCATTCAAAGGCGAGGTTCTATGGGCACAATTTAGACATGTCCCCACAAAGTTAAGGGGTGGTACTGCAAATCTAGAGCCCCCTGGTTATCCAGAAGCATACAGGCCAAGATAAACCAGAAAAAGAAAGCTTATGACAGTCACTAAAGACTTAATATTGTAGAAATCCTAGAGGAGTATAGAAAGTACAGGGGTGAAGTAAAAATGGAAATTAGAAAAGCAAAGAGAGAATCTAAAAAGATATTGGCAGGTAAGATGATATAAAATCCTAAGATGTTTTACAAGTACATTAAGAGCAAGAGAATAACTAAGGAAAAGGTGGGGCCTATCAGAGATGTACATAGTAACCTGTGGATTGATGCAGAAGATGTGGACAGGGTTCTCAATGAGTACTTTGTTTCTGTTTTCACAAAGGAGAGGGATGATGCAGACATTCTAGTTAATAAGGAGGAGTGTGAAATATTAAATACAATAAGTATAGTGAGAGAGGAAGTACTGGAGCAACTGGCATCCTTGAAGGTGGATAAATCACCAGGGCCAGATGGATTGTATCCAAGGCTGTAGAAGGAAGACAGGGAGGGAATAGCGGATGTTTTGAGGATCATTTTTCAATCCTCACTAGAAACAGGGGAGGTCCCAGAGGATTGGAGTTCTGTGAATGTTGTACCATTATTTAAAAAGGGTATGAGGGACAGGGCAGAAAATTATAGGCCAGTCAGTCAGACTTTGGTGGTGGGCAACCTATTGGAACAATTGTGAGAGACAGTATAAACTGTCAATTAGAAAGGCACGGATTGGTCAGGGATAGTCAGCATGGTTTTGTTAGGGGAAGATCATGTCTTACTAACTTGGTAGAATTTTTTTTCAGTAGTAACAAGGAGGATTGATGAGGGTAGTGCAGTGGATGTTGTCTACATGGATTCAGTAAGGCATTTGACAAGGTCCCACATTGCAGACTGGTCAGGAAAGTGAGATCCCATGGGATACAGAGGAAGGTGGCAAGTTGAATCCAAAATTGGCCCAGTGACAGGAAAGAAAGGGTAATGGTCGATGGATGTTTTTGCGAATGGAAAGCGGTTTCCAGTGATGCTCCACAGGGCTCAGCGTTGGTGCCCTTATTGTTTGTTGTACATATTAATAAGTTAGACTTAAATGTGGGAGGCATGATTGGGAAATTTGCAGATGACACAAAATTGGGCGTGTAGTTGATAGTGAAGAGGATAGCTGTCGACTCTGAATTATATCAATGGTTTGGTTGAGTGGGCGGGTAACTGGAAAATAGAATTCAATCTGGAAAATGTGAGGTGATGCATATGGGGAGGGCAAACAAAGCAAGGGAATACTCAATAAATGGGAAATTATTGAGAGTGGCTGAGGAAGTGAGAGACCTTGGAGTGCGTATCCACAGATCCTTGAAGGTGGCAGGACAGGTGGACAAAGTGGTCAAGAAAGCATATGGAATGCTTTCCTTTATTGGGCGAGGTACTGAATATAAAAGCAGGGATGCAATGATGGAACTGTATAAAACAATGGTTAGGCCACAGCTGGAATTTTTTGTACAGTTCTGGTCATCACATTACAGGAAGGACATAATTGCTCTGGAGACAGTGCAGAGGAGACTTACAAGAATGTTGCCAGAGCTTAAAAATTGCTGCTATGAGGATAGATTGGATAGGCTAAGATTGGTTTCCTTAGAACCGAGGAGGCTAAGGGGTGACCTAATTGAGGTGTATAAAATTATGAGGAGCCGAGACAGAGTAGACAGGAAAGACTTGTTTCCCTTTGCTGAGGGTCAATTACCAGGCGCATAGATTTAAGGTGATTGGTAGAAGGATTAGAGGGGACATGAGGGAAAACCTTTTCACCCAGAGGGTGGTGGGCGTCTGGAAGTCACTAAGTTGGTGGTTGACGCTGAATTGCTCAACCCTTTTAAAAGGTACCTGGACGTGCTGTAAATTCCAAGGCTATGGACCAGGTGCTGGAAAATGGGATTAAAATGAGCGGCTAGTTTCTTTTTTCTCTTTTTGGCTGTTACAGCCACAGTGGGATGAATGACCTCTTTCTTAACCCTAACTTCTTTATGGTTCTATATATTTGACACTTAGCTAAGCTTGAGGTTGGAACAGGTTGTGGAGGAGAATCCTTCTCCCAGTTTCAAGGAATAGCTGTATAATAGCTTGGCTGCATAGTTGTCTTGCTGCTGGACAGATGGGTCAGATGGTGTTTCTGAGGGTATCTATCCAGAACAGGTCCTGTAGTTATTTTTAAAAGCCACTGTGTCTCCTGCCATTGCAAGATGACCATCAATGCCCATCAGCGCATGTGCACTGGTCTGCACAGGTGCAGAAATCCAATGGCGTCACTCCACTGTGCCCAGCCTGCTAGTACCCTCTGTGCATGCTTCAACGATGTTGCCATGCAGACACACCATTTGCCTCTCCCTTTGCCGTTTCTGGGGAAAATGCTACCACAATGAAATGGTGTACTTAATATTCCTGCACAAAAGGTTTTTTTATTTGTTCACCGGGTGGGGATTATGTCAGTCATTTCTCATAATTAACTCTTTGACTTTAGATATTAAAGGAACTGAAGTATTTATAGTGAACTCTTCTGCCACAAGTTTGCCGTTAGTGCAAAGTCAGAAGCACTTTGCACCAAAGCTAAATTTATAGCATTCATCGAGCACAATGGTGAGCAAGACGCCCAGGTCTCTTTCAGGTTAGGTTTGAGTGGAAGATTCAAGCTGCATTTGCACGAATCAAAAGCACTTTAAACTGATGCTGTAGCTGTAGTGCTAAGGCAGCTGAATCACAAAGCAATCTGTTACAGCAAAAGCCCCAGCTTATTCAGGCTGCATCCTATTACCACCACACTGTGTCATTAACGTATTCCCTTCCAATATTAGCTATCCTGTAGAATGGTCTTTTTCATGCTATTTAATCTAGATGGGCTTCACCCTGCCTCGAGGCAGCTGTGTGTTATATGGAAATACGTTCCGCAGATCAGGAGCTGCTCCCTTCCAGCAATTCAAATGTTTAAAACAAATTTGTAAACTGAATGAACTCATTCAATTGCAGGGATAGCCAGTGAAAAATAAATATAAAAAAAAACCAAGGCCAATAAGATATTCCATGCCACCTAGAACATGGCCGTGTTAATTTGAAGAGCACCACCCTTGCTCCTGGCCACTGCCTACTCTCTCGCTCGCAATGATGTAACAGAGGATAACAGTCGAATTGCGCATGCACTGCATTGGCAGCAAATGCAGCCGTTAAGAGCAGGTAACAAACATGACACATTTGACCTGTTTCAAGTCCCAAGTCCTCTTCCAAATAAGGTGGTGTGTTAGGTCAGTGAGCATCCCGTGTTATGGCTTTTCACACTTTGAGAGTTTGAGACACTCAAGTTCTTTGTGTTTGGAAGTGGAGTCACCACAATACAATGAAAGGTCGACGGGATCCATTTCATATTCAGCCATCACCCGTGGAGTTTCGATGTCCCTGGTGAAACATGGGGTGGAATTTTACATCAGGATTTTACGGTCCTGTCAAAGTCAGTGGGCTTTTGAACGGCTCACCGCATTTTACGGCCCTGCCCCCACCATAAAATTCCGCCCATGGCGACAAATTGTCTGAAAACCCCATTGTCTATAGGTTTTAGTCCATTCTTAAACGATGGGATATATGAATCTTGCAAGTAGCTGTAAGATTCGTTCATTCAGGTCCATGTTTAATCAGCTATTGTCTAACTGTTCAAATGCCAAAGAAGCCACATGGTATGACACGGCCATCTTAAGATGTTGTGTTCATTTTTTTGAAAAACAATAGCTTTAAAATTTGTAGCATCCGCATGCCTGTAACTGGGCATGACAAGACTGATAGCAGGAATCAGGAACACTGCCATCAGACAACACCTGCGCACTGCTGAGCTGCTCACCTATGCTAAGTTTGAGTACTGAGAAATCAATTGGCTGCCATTCATGGTAAAGATGGTGTTCCAGGTCTAGGAGAGGAGGAAGGAGAGAATATAGTGGAGATGTGGGGTGGGAGAACGTGATTTAAGTCTCTTAACAGAGTGGGGAGAACAGGACCCATCTTCCTATCTGGATCCCTTTGTCTCTCTCTCATCCACCCTCACCTTTAAACCTGGAATATGCTCTACACCCACCATGTATTCCTCCCAAGTTTCCTGACATTCACCCACCATCAAGTTCCTAACCTTTTTTCTTGGAGTTTCAGCCATTAGCTCTACCCCCTCTGAGTTCCAGGCCTACTCCAGCTCCCAATTTGGGCTTTCCCTGCCAGGTGTCCTCCCCATGCCCCCTCCCCATCCCACCACCGAGTTACAGTTCCCATGTTTTCCCCCCCCAACCAATCCCAAGTTGGATTCCTTCTCCATCCAAGTTCCAGACCTTCTGGGAAGGAAATGTGGTTTTGTCCATAGACTCAGCACCTGCATGGCTCAAATAGGGTCGTTTTTGGACTCAGCCATGCAAAAGAACTCTTAAATGCTTTGCAATTACTAAGTCCGTTAAATGGGAGGGTAGAATCGGCATGGGTTGTGCAAGGAGATGAACTGGGTGGGTAGAGTTCATGGGTGGGTCCAGTTTAAATAGGCTGTGGAAGGAGCAACATTTGATTGTCCTTTCATTGTGTCACTCTCTTATACCCTGAGCTCCCTTTATAAAGTTATAAATTTGAATTATGTTGGGAATCTAATTTAGAGATGCCATTGGATATCTGGTATGAGGATGAGGGGGGAGACCACTCTTTTGAAGATGGGATAGGTGAGACGGAGCCTCACTCAGTATCTAACTGTGCTGTAACTGCCCTGGAGTGTTTGATGGGACAGTGTGAAGGGAAATTTACTGTGCATATGATCCAAATTGTACTTCAGCTGGGACTGCCTGATGATACTCCATACCACCAGTCAGTGGTCTGCTGAACTGACAATTAAACAGTTGGTTATGGAGACTGAAAAATGAAGGTTGTAAGTAGTCTATGAGCTGCTATATATAGCAGTGGATTTGCTATAACAGTCGGCTTTTGCTCATCATTTTATGCTGGTGTATCAGGAACCTGAACAGCAATAAGATGAACTGGGCTTGTTGGGAAGCTGAGACAAGGTGGGATTGCTGGTTCAGTTCATGTGGGAGAGTTTAGGATCTATAGCGATTCCCTCCATCCCCCAGGAGAATATGCCTCCCCCTGAAATTTACGTGAAGAATGGGGGAGGCATGGAGCAGGCTGGGGTGAGGCTATTGGCGCCTTTAGCAACTGTGTGCCACTGACCATCAATGCCGTCAGGAGAGGGGGAGGTGATAAACTGGCATTGAAAGAAACAATAAACTGCAAGAATTTTTTTTGGCTTCAATATTGTCCTCTAACAGCTGTGCATTGTGACTGTGTTAGATTCAGAGGGAAATGGAACAAGGCTGAGCTAATGCTCACAACACCCTTGGGAAAAAAAAATCCAGCTAATGGCAGCCGGCAATTTTGTCCCCAAAGGAATCTTTGCAGCTCAACAATTAAGGCTCATGAATATGGCTGGTATTATTCCCATTGGCAATTATAATTAGGAGACTGACAATTAGAACTGCAGGTATAGTCTTTATTAGTATTCATATTCAACACAAATATTTTAACCCTATGCTTAGTCCTACCCCCACCCCTTCCACACCCCCCACACCCCCACCCCCACCTCACCCGAGTATTATCGATTATTTTCACAAAAGTGCTGACTCTCCTTGGGGTACAGGTTTCATGGCCCCTTCCAGGTGGTCATTCTCCATCACATTCCTGACCAAAGTGCGAGCTGGCAGGATGGAGAGGGTCTCACAGCCAGGCCTTGTTGATGCGCACAATCAGTGTTATGGGAATTAGGAGAAGGAACCTTCACCCCTCCCTGCCTCAAATGCATTAAAGTCTTTGTGCCAAAACTGATCGCATTGGCTCGGGTCAGATATCTCCACCAAGAGCAGGGGATGGAACCTGGTACATTCCTGATCTGTATTGCCCAGATCCCTGTTCAAATTTCCTCAGTTTAACTGCTCCCTTACCTTAGTCCACGTTTTTCCATTATTCATTCTCAGGCTGTTGCTGTTGCTGGGAAGACAGGCATATACTTCCCAGCCTTACTTTTCCTTAAGAAAGCCGGGATGAGCCTTCTACTTGATCATAGAGCCATGATTTGATACAAATGGAATCATATACAGGCCAGAGCTGGTAAGCGTGGCAGGTTTCCCATGTTAAAGGATATGAACAAACTGGGTAGGTTTTTATAATAAAGTAACAAACTCATGGTCACTTTTACTGATATAGACCTTTTAAAACTGAATTCAACTCCTCATACTGTCATGATGAGCTTTGAACCCTCTGTGGATTACTGGCTATAGTAACAGATTTAACTTTTGACTCAGTAGAAGCATTTCTGGCACTGAGGGTTGGAACCCCACTCCACAGAGTCCTGATGAGTGAAACATAAGAAGAGGGGGTAGGCCATTCACCACCTCGAGCCTACTCTGCCATTCAATAAAATCATGGCTGATCTGATTGTGGTGTCAACTCCAATTTTCCCCAGCTTGCTGCACCCATAACCCTTGACTCCCTTGTAGATCAAAAATCTGTCCAACTCAGCCTTGAATATAAAAACAGAAAGTGCTGGAACACCCTAGGCCTGTCCGCGAGCATGACCCAGACCTTCCTGTCGCTTGCCATTTCAACTCACCATCCTGCTGTCATGCCCGAATGTTCGTCCTTGGCCTACTGCAATGTTCCAGTGAAGCTCAACGCAAACTGGAGGAACAGCACCTCATCTTCCGATTAGGCACTTTACACCTTCAGACTTAACAATGAGTTCAACAATTTCAGACCATGAACTCTCTCCTCTATCTTCCCTTTTTTAATCCATGTTTTAAAATTTTTAGTTTTATTTTTATCCACTTATTTTCATTTTTATTCATTATTTTATCCCCTTTTTAAATTATTTTTAATCCTTTCTCTACCCTTTTTCCCCAACCATTGCCCCCTCCCCCCACCCCAGCCCCAAAAGGGCCATCTGTTACCTCTTCATGTTGTTCTTTTCCGAGTGCTTACCCTTATTCTGCTATTAATACATTCTGCTTTCTTACCTTTATGCCACCATCAGCACTTCCTTTAGCCCTTACCACCACCATTAAAACTCCCTTTGTCTTTTTGTCCAGGACATCTTTGTCAATCTCTGCTTAGCCCCCACCTATCCCTGGCCTTCCATCCAGCTTCACCTGTTCCACTCCCCTTAAACAGTATACATTTCACCACATTTCTACTTCTCTTTAGCTCTGAAGAAGGGTCATATAGACTCAAAACGTTAATTCTGTTTCTCCCTCCACAGATGGTGTCAGACCTGTTGAGTTTTCCCAGCATTTTCTGTTTTCATTTTAGATTTCCAGCATCCACAGTATTTTACTTTTATCTCAGCCTTGAATATGTTCAATGACCCAGCCTCCATCACTCTCTGGGAAAGAGAATTCCAAAGATTAATGACCCTCTGAGAGAAAAAAAAAACATCCTCATCTTTGTCTTAAATGAGAGACCCCTTATTCTGAAACTGTGTCCTCCTAGTTCTAGATTCCACCATGAGAGGAAACATCCTCTCAGCATCCACCCTCAAGCCCCCTCAGAATCTTGTATGTTTCAACAAGATTACCTCACATTCCTTTAAACTCCAATGAGTATAGGCTTTACCTGCTCAAACTTTCCTCATAAGACCTCCTTCATCCCAGGAATCAACCTAGTGAACTTCTAATGCAATTGTATCCCTTCTTAAATAAGAGTTCAGAACCCCTACACAATACCTTAAGTGTAGTCTCACCAACACCCTATATAGTTGTAGCAAGACGTGCCATTCCTTTACATTCCATTCCCCTAGTAATAAAAGCTAACATTCCATTTGATTTCCTAGTCACTTGCTGTACCTGCTAACTTTTTGTGATTCATGTGCAAGGACGCCCAGATCCCTCTGTAAGCCAGTATTCTGTAGTGTTATGACCACAGCAGATGTTATTTGCTGAGCAAGCCAGATCCCAGAGGGAAACCTGTCTTACTAATCATAAACCTTTTTTTTGTACTTTGAAAATGAGGAGGAAAAGCTACTGAGCCCAAAAGCATAGAACTCCAGTAACACCTTCAAGATTTTTAAACATTAAAAAATTTATTAAAAAGAAAAAAAACTTAAACACATAAGATTAAAATTACATAGTCAAAACAGTCTTACAGAAGAAACCCAAAAAAACACACTTGGCCAAAACACAAAAGTAAACTACCTTCTTGGCAACAGCTCCATAATAGATTTTCACTATAAAAATCCAGTAATATTACCCAAGGCAAAGAATTGTTTTCATTTTAATAAAGATATACCACACGACTCCTCAAACACTTACACTCAGATGTGGAAATCCAAAAGAAAGATTGATAAACAGAATGCTTTCTGAAAACAAAGACTTTTCTGGCTTGAAACTAGATGGCTGCTTCAAATTCACAACTTTCGCACCTCCTTAGCACATAGACCTGGTCTCGAGACATTCCACCCACACAACCACCACAACTCAGTTAAATATCTTTCCTTTAATGTCTTTGTTCCCTTTCATCTCAGATTCTGTTGTCCTCAAACACCTCTTTGAACTCAACTTCTCAAAATATAAAAATCTTTCATGTTTTCCTATTCTGTCTCAACTTTTGGGTCAATAACATTTAACATACCTTCCCCGGTTTATCTAGAAAAACTTTGTAAGTTGTAAAAGTTCCTTGTCACTTCTAAACTTCCTTTGAAATTCAAAAGCTGAAAAACCAAGTCTCCACTTATCTCATAATGCAAATTTTGAATCCAACCTATTTTACTTGTAAACCTAACTTCAGTACAACCTCTCATTACAAATGCATGAACCTAACACCTTTACCCTTTTACCTCTCAGTTCTCACAGACTTTATTAACCACATGTTTTTATTAACCTCCCCCAGTTAAATTAATCATGGACATACACACACCTACCTTTCTTTACAACCTACCACCACATACCCAAAAATATTTTTAAAAAGTAACATCCATCATCACAGTAGTGTCTCTCCATTTAAATAATATTCTGCTTTATTTCCCTTCCTATCAAAGTGGACAACCTCACATTTTCCCACATTATACTCCATCTGCCAAATTTTTGTCCACCCTCAGTTAACTTATCTATATCAATTTTGCAAAAGCGAAATACTGTTAGTGCTGGAAATCTGAAATACAGACAGAAGATGCTCGAAATGTGCAGCAGGTCTGGCAGCATCTGCAGAGAGAAACAGAGTTAATGTTTGAGGTCAAAAAGTTCAGAGCTTGGCTAAAACCTACATGAGCACATAAAACATTAGCATTTTTACAAAGTACTTTAACATTTTCTTATTTATATGAGGAATCATTATATGTTTTCTTTATTTGTTCATGGGATGTTGGTGTCGCTGACCATCCCTAATTGGCCTTGAGAAGTTAAGATGGTGGTGTGCTTCCTTCTTGACCCTCTGCAATTCATGTGTTGTAGGAACACCCATAAGAAGGGGGTTCCAGGATTTAAACCCAGCAACAGTAAAGGAGCAGTGCAATAATTCCATGTCAAGATGGTCTGTCAGTTGGAGGGGAACTTGCAGGTGGTGGTGCTCCCATGCATTTACTTCCCTTGTCTTTCTTGGCGCCAGAGGCCACAGGTTTGTAAGGTGCTGATGAAGCAGCCTTAGTGAGTTATTACAATGCATCCTGTAGATGGTACACACTGCTATCACTGTGCGTCGGTGGTGGAGGGAGTGAATGTTGGATGGGTTGATATCAATCAAGTGAGCTACTTTGTCTTGGATGGTGTTGAGCTTCTTGAGTGTTGTTGGAACTGCACCCATCCAGGCAAGTGGAGAGTATTCCATCAAACTCCTGACTTTGCCTTGTAGATGGTAGATAGGCTTTGGGGAGTCAAGAAGTGAGTTACACTCCACAGAATTCACAGCGTCTGACCTGCTCTTGTGGGCACAGTATTTACATGGCTGATCCAGTCCAGTGTCTGGTCAATGGTAGCCCCCAAAATGTCGATACTGGGGGATTCGGTTTTGGTAATGCCATTGAATGTCAACGGGAGATGGTTAGATTCTCTCTTGTTGGAGATGGTCATTGCCTAGCACAGGTGTGGTGCGATTGTTACTTGCCACTTGTCAGCCCAAGCCTGGATATTGTCTAGGTCTTACAACATATGAACACAGACTACTTCAATATCTGAAGAGTCGTGAATGGTGCTAAACATTGTGCAATCATCAGTGAACATCTCCACTTCTGATTTTATGATAGGAAGGTGATTGATGAAAGAGCTGAAGATGGTTTGGCCAGGTCACTACCCTGAGGAGCTTCTGCAGTGAGGTCCTGGGGTTGAGATGATTGACTTCCAACAACCCCAGCCATTTTCCTTTGTATTCGATATAACTCTAACCAGTGGAGAGTTTTCCTCCTGATTGTCTTTGACTTCAGTTTTGCTAGGGCTTCTTGGTGCCACATTTGGTTAAAGGCAGCCTTGATGTCGAGGCTGTCACCTCACCATGTTGATATGTGAACTTCAATTATGTACTGAATGTTACTATGCTGCTTTATTGTTGTTTGTTTTTGCTGATGTCTGAGGTCATGGTAATTTTGCGATAAAGATTACACTGAAAAATAGTTTGGGTTTCATTGCTGTATGATAGTGATTATTTTAAGTTCCTCTGCTGCTTTTGCATCCGTTTGGGTGGAATCTGCTTATCAAATGGGTTGTACTAGCTCATAAAACACTCTCACTTTATAGAACTCTATTGCTGGTATAAAGAAAACCATGGAAGAAGTTTTGATATTTTGGCCTGTCAGTCTGATAATCAGCTTGCAAATCCTTCTACTTCACAATGTTATCCAAGGGAAGGGTGTGACCATACAAAAGCAACAACAACTGCCATATCCCGGCGTTATCCTATTAATAACTAGGCCTTGATGTACAGGGTACAATTTCAAAATTTGCAGATGATACAAATCTTGGAAGTACTGTGAATTGTAAAGAGGAAAGTGCAAAACTTCAAAGGACATAGACAAGTTGGTGGAATGGACAGACCAGTGGCAGATGACGTTCAATGCAGAAAAATGTGGTGATTCATTTTGTTAGGAAGAACATGGAGAGACAATATAAAATAAAGGGTGCAATTCTAAAGAGGATGCAACAGCAGAGGGACCTGGGTGAATATGTGCATAAGCCATTGAAGGTGGCAGGTCAGATTGGGAGCACAGTTAATAAAGCATACAGTATCCTACACTTCATTAATAGGGGCATAGAGTACAAGAGCAAGGAGGTTATATTAAATTTGTATAAGACACTAGTTCAGCTTCAGTATTTAGTCCAGTTCTGAGCGCTGCACTTTAGGAAGGATGTGAAGGCATTGGAGAGGGTACAGTAAAGATTCACAAGAATGGTTCGAGGAATGAGAAACGTCAAATATGAAGATAGATTGGAGAAGTTAAGACTGTTTTCCTTGGAGAAAAGAAGGCTGAGAGGAGATTTGATTGAGGAATGAAAAATCATGAGGGGTCTGGGCAGAGTAGATAGGGAGAAACTGCTCCCGATTATGAAGGGATCTAGAATAGGAGGGCACAGATTTAAAGTAATTGACAAAAGAAACAAAGGCGATTTGAGAAAAATCTTCTTCACCCAGTAAGCGGTTATGGTCTGGAATGCATTACCTGGGAGTATGGCAGTGGCAGGTTCAGCTGAAGCATTCAAAAAGAAATTAGACTTATCTGAAAATTAAGAATGTGCAGGACTATGGGGAGAAAGCAGGAGAATGGCTCTAAGTGAATTGCTTATACAGAGATCTGATGCAAATATGATGGGCCAAGTGGCCTCTTTCTGTGTTTTAATAATTCTGAGATTCTCTGTGTCTGCACCTGTAAGAGTCTATTCCACTTGTCCTCCTTGTGTTTTCACAGTTTTTGGGAAATTCAATCACCCCTCTTTACAGCCAACATGTTGCAATAAATTCTGCTGTTATTAGTGCAAAGCTGCCACAGGTGGACTCACAGTTACATCCTTGGCCCTGTCCTTGTCCTGTAATCCTCTTCTCAACAGTGTCATCCAAAAGTGAGGGATCAGCTTCTGTTCAACAACAACTTGTATTTATATAGTGCCTTCAATATTAAAATGACCCATTGCACTTCACAGGATCATTATCAAAAAAAGCCACATAAAGTAACATTAGAAGAGGGGAACAATAGCTTGTTCGAGGGAGTAGGTTTTATGGAGTGTCTTAAAGTAGGATAAAGAGGTGGAGAGATTTAGAAATGTGATTTTAGAGCTTCCAGTCTACCAGTCCAAGGAAATGAGCTGCGACGACAGGAACAAAATATTTGTTCAAAGCCTCTGTCATTTCCTTGTTTCCCATTATTCATTCCTCAGTCTCACCGTCTAAGGAACTAACACTCACTATTGCTATTCTTTCCTTTTCATAAACCTGTTGAAGCCTACACTGTCTGTTTTTATATTCCTTGTTAGTTTTTTCTCATATTCCAATTTCTCCCTCCTCATTATTTTTTGCCATCCTATGATGGTTTCCAAACTTTCCCAATCTTCTTCCCTACCCCTAATCTTCGCAGTATTGAACGACTTTTCTTTCAATTTGATACCAGCCTTAAGTTCCTTAGTTAGCCACGGATTTTGCACCCTTCTCAGAGTCTCTCTTTCTCAATGGTTATGAAATATCCCCTTAAATATCTGCCACTGATTCTCTACTGTCTTACTTTTAACTTGTTTGCACAGTCCCACCTAACTTTGTATCATCAGCAAGCCTGGATACATTACGCTCAGTCCCCTCATCTAAGTCATTGATATAGATTGTAAGTAGCTGAAGCCTAAGCACTGATCCTTGTGGTACTTGTATTAGTTACTGTGCAGCCTACCAACCTGAAAATGATCCATTTATTACAACTCTGTTTTTTGTCCATTAACTAATCCTCAATTCATGATAATATGATATCTCCAATTTATGAGGTCTAATTTTATGCAATGCCCTCTTTTGTGGCATCATATTGAATGCTTTTTGAAAATGCAAATACACTATATTTGTTGGTTTCCCCTTATCGCTCCTACTAGTAACAAACTCAAAAACGAAGTAAATTTGTTGAACCCTATTTCCCTTTCATAAATCCGTGTTCATAAATCTGTCCAGTTATGTTATGATTTTCTATGTGCCTTGATGTCACCTCCCCAATCATAGATTCTAGCACTATCCCTATTACTAATATCAGGCTAACTGATCTACAGTTCCTCATTTCCTCTCTTGCCCTCCTATCTTGAATACTGGGGTTACATTTGCTACCTTCCAATCCACAGGGACCATTTTAGAATCTAGGGAATTCTGAAAAATCAAATCAAATGCATCAACTATATCTCTTTATCCACCTCTTTTAAAACCCCAAGATTTTGTTGGCTTAATTTCTCTAGCACCATTTAGTTATTAATACTAAGATCCTTAAGTTCCTCATTTTCATTAAACCCTTGGTTCCCCATAAACTCTGGAATATGTTTTGTGTCTTCTACCTTGAAGCTAGATAGAAAGTATTAGTTTAATGTCTCTGCCAATACCTTATTCGCCAATATAAATTCTCTGACTGTCCCTCTAAGGGACCCAGGTTTACTTTTGCTAATGTCTCCCTTTTTACATACCTATAGAAGCTTTAACAATCTGCTTTTATGTCTCCAGCCATTGTACTCACATATCCTATTTTTTCTTTATTAACTTTTTGGTCCTCTTTTGATAAATTTTAAAATCCTCCCAATCCTCAGGTTTCCTATTCTTTTTGGCACCATTGTGAGTCTCTTCCTTTGATCTAATGTTATCTTTCCCTTCTCTTGTTAGTCATGGTTGGGCTTATTTTTCCGTGGGGGTTTTTAATTCCTTTGGGGAAAATAGAATTCCAGGGAATTATGAATTCTTTTAAGATTTGCCATTGCCTATTTACTGTCATACTTTTAATCATGTTTCCCAATCTACTTTAGCCACTCACTCCATTTTACCTATATAGCTTGTTTTGTTCAGGTTTATGACCTAAGTTTCAACCTTAACTAAATCACTCTGAAACTCGATATAAAATTCATCATATTATGATCACTCATTGTCAGAGGTTTTTTTGTGAATAATTAAGCCTGCACAATAATATATCCAAAATAACCTGTTCCCTCATTAATTCCTTGACCTTAGAAGCAGAGAGCTATCTTGAATGCATTTCATGAACTGTCCTCCACACAATCCATTTGGGCAACAAGAACCTTGTACCTGTTGTATAACAGCAAGGGCTGACGCTCTTCCAGCACTACAGCTAAGGTCCGCTTACCTGCCTGACTCTCAGTCACACCCTCCTCTCCCTGACTACTACCCTGACCTGCACCACTACCATAGAGCCATAGAAAAGTTACAGCACAGAAAGAGGCCATTCAGCCCATCTTGTCCATGCCAGCCCGAGGACACCCAGGTGCCCTTTCTAATCCCACCTTCCTGCACCCGGCCCATAGCCCTACAGCTTACAGCACTTAAGGTGCAGATCCAGGTACTTTTTAAAAGAGTTTAGAGTTTCTGCCTCTACCACCAACTTGGGCAGCGAATTCCAGACACTCACTACCCTCTCCGTATAAAAGTTCTTCCTCATGTCCCCCCTACACCTTCTGCCATTTATCTTGAATCTATGTCCCATGGTTCTAGAATTCTCCACCAAGGGAAACAATTTTATCCTGTCCACTCTATCTATTCCCCTCATAATTTTGTACACCTTAATCAAGTCACCTCTCAGCCTTCTTTGTTCGAAAGAAAATAACCCCAATCTCTCCTCGTAGCTACACTTTTCTAACCCTAGCAACATTCTTGTAAACCTCCTCTGCACTCTCTCCAGAGCTATTATGTCCTTACTGTAATATGGAGACCAGAACTGCACACAATACTCCAGTTGTGGCCTCACCAGTGTTTTATGCAATTCCAACATTATATCCTTACTTTTATATTCTATACCTCTGCCAGTGAAGGAGAGCATTCCATATGCCTTCTCTACAACCTTGTCTACTTGAACTGCTGCCTTCAGGGACCTGTGTACTTGTACGCCAAGATCTCTCACTTCATCTACCCCTCTTAGTATATTCCCATTTATTGTGTAATCCCTGTAACTGTTTGACCTCCCTAAATGTATGACCTCACACTTCTTTATGTTAAAATCCATCTGCCACTTTAGCACCCACTCCACCAACCCATCTATATCGTTTTGGAGATTATGGCTCTCCTCTACACTATCCACTACTCGGCCAATCTTTATGCCATCTACAAATTTCCCAATCCTGCCCCCCACGTTCAAGTCCAAATCATTAATATATAACACAAACAGCAAGGGTCCCAACACCGAGCCCTGTGGAACACCACTTGAGACAACTTTCCATTTGCAAGGGCACCCATCGACCATTACCCTTTGTTTCCTGTTACAAAGCCAACCTTTTATCCAGTTTGCCTAATTACCCTGAATCCCATGGGCTTTTACTTTCCTGATCATTCTGCCATGTGGGACCTTGTCAAGTGCCTTGCTAAAATCCATATACACAACATCCACTGCATTAACTTCATCAACCATTCTTGTCATTTCCTCAAAGAATTTAATCAAATTTATGTGGCAAGACCTTCCTTTAACAAATCCATGCTGTCCATCCCTGACTAGTTCATGCCTTTCCACATGACATTTAATCTTATCTCTTAGGATTGGTTCTACTAATTTGCTCAGCACCAATGTAAGACTAACTGGCCTATAATTGTTTGGCATTTCCTTTGATCCGTTTTTAAACAATGGAACTACATTTGCATTTCTCCAGTCCTCTGGTACCTCCCCTGTATCTGGTGAAGATTGGAAAATCATCCTCAGAGCATCTGCTATCTCCTCCCTGACTTCCTTCAGCAGCCTTGGAAACAATCCATCTGGCCCTGGTGTCTTCTCAACTTTCAAGGATTTCAACCCTTCGACTACTTCCTCTCTCTCTTTATGACTATCCCATCCAATATCTCGCAGTGGTCCTCCTGGACTACTATATCTACATCCTACCTTTCCTTTGTAAACACGGAGACAAAATATTCATTCAAAACCCTTCCCACAGCCTCTGCATCTACACACAAGTTTCCAGTTTCATCTCTGATAGGTCTCACTTTTTCCTTAACTAACCTTTTAGCATTAATGTATTGGGAAAACATATTTGGGTTATCCTTAACTTTACTTGCTAATCTTTTTTCATGATCTCTCTTTGATTTCCTTTTTCCTTTTTAACTTTGTCCCTGCACTTCCTATATTCATCTAGGCTATCTGCAGTGCTTAGTTCTTTGTGCCTATCGTAAGCTTTCTTTTTCTGTTTGATCTTCCTCTGTATTCCTCTAGACAACCAGGAGGGTCTAGATTTGGCAGTACCACTCTTATTTTTGCAGGGAACATGTCTACTTTGAACAATTAGGATCTCGCTTTTTAGTGCTTCCCACTGGTTTTCCACTGTTTTATCCTCCAGCAGTGCTGTCCAGTCCACCTCAGACAAGTCCCTTCTCATTTCTGCAAAATTTGCCTTCCTCCAGTTCAAGACTTTTACTCCTGCCTTATCTCGGTCCTTTTCCACGGTAATGCTAAATCTAACTGAATTGCGATCACTGTCCCCAATATGGTCACCAACTGTCACTTTACCCACTTGCCCTTCTTCATCCCCCAAGACTAGGTCTAGAATTGCATCTCCTTTCATTGGATTTGTCACTAATTGTTTGAAAAAATTTTCCTGGACACACTGCATGAATTTTTCTCCCTCAGTGCCCCTTATTTTGTTTGAATCCCAGTTGATATTAGGATAGTTGAAGTCTCTTACTATTATTGCCCTCTTGTTCTTACAAGCAGAAATTTGCCTACATGTTTGTTCTTCTATCTCCCTTTCACAATTTTGGGGGTCTACCTAAGCTAAGGGGGTCAAACTGTCCAGGTAATTCTCCCACCATGTCTGTACCTCAGACTCCACTTAAATAACTCGGAGCTTGTCCTACGGGATTCAGTACTCACTGATGTGGTTGTCTGTGATCGCAATGCTTTCCACAAACACCAACATAGTGCAACTGTAGCGCACCACCTGCTCTGCCATTTCTATCTAATCTTGTTTTATTTAGTTGACTAATGTGTACATATTTAATCAATTAAGCTTATTTTTAGTTTTTAAACTAATTACTTGATATAGGTAGGTTAGTTTAAATATTTGCCTGTAAACATGCTCCCACCCATCCCTTTTTGTGCTGGGATGTAATTTTGTGTTTTTCTGCCATGTCATTTATCCCACTGCTGCTGCTCTGTCACTCTTCTGTTTAAAACTTGGGACTGCTCCTGTGTTGCTTCATGCTCTCCCCCATGCTCAGGGAGATACCTGATCAATACCATGGAGTGTCCTGCTACAACACTCCTTGTTCACATTCCTTCAGTCTTATTTGTGACCCACTGAAAACACACATCACCAAGGCGAATGACATTTATGACATTGCAGGTAGTGTTCCTTTGGAATGCTGCCCCTCATTCTCCTCTGCTTCCCTCATAGTAACCATTGGTGCTATTAAGCTTTCCATTCTCTTGCCTATGGCACTACCCAGCACCTCCCACCCCCCCACTCTCTCCCACAATGGTAAAGAAATCTCCTTTGATGGAATCAACTCCCATGTCCGATAGCTCTGATGTGCTGAGGGATTTGTCCTTGCTCTGCTTCTGTTTGTTATCTACAGCTCCTTCTTGGTGCAACAATGACAACACTGAAAGGAATTTGTTCACGTTTGTTCAGTGGCCCTGGACGTGAACGTCATCAACCTCCCTGGATGTTCACTGAGGCTGAATGCGACATTGTGTTCGACACCTTGGGCAGAATGGTCCCAGATTTGCACTGTGCGGTAGCAGGCGGGTAAAATGACGTCCCAAACCCACCACATTACTCATACGTTCTCAGGAAACATGCCGTTTCTATGCCAGGCGGGTGCTTATTCTCCTGCCGCGCTGTCACCTCGCCACTTCATCACGTCAGGCACCACGTTTAAAGTGATGCCAGCCCAGGACCGTAGCGAAGAAGACGTGGCCCCGAAAGGCAAGAGGGCTGCAGCCCTTAAGCGCCTTTTGGATGCCATGGAGGCCCGCTGTGATGTCCCCTACCCCACTCTGACCGCAGGATGACCAGATACATTACCACTGTGGCTTGGTAGGCAATGGCAGTGGTGATCAATGCCCATGTTGCACAGAAGAGCCTGGCCGTCCAATGCAGAGAGGATGGATGATCTCATCCATGCAGCCAGGGTATGGCAACCGTCTCATCACTCTAAACTCACATACTCAAGCTCATCACACATTCACTGGCATCTCACTCACTGCCAGCTCAAGGTACATCATCACCCATTCTCTCACACACACCCTCACATGTCCATCTGGCCTCATCTCCTCTGGAGATTGCCTTCTCAGCCCTCAACATCTTGAGACCACGTGCACAGATCAACACACACACCCTGGGATCCCTCCTTCCCCTGTATAGCTCTCATCGTATAGCCTGAGGCCACTTCTCCCCCTTCCCCAAGACCTTGACCTGCAGCCATTGAAAAGCCAGCCACATATGGCTGATCTGGTAGGTAGAGACCAACCAGTGAGCCCCCTAAAAGTGATGTGCTGCTGTCTGTGAAGCCTGGTGCTGATAACTGAGGGTGCTGCCTGAAGCAAGGTAGGCAAATAAACCCTGAAGTCCTGAGCGAAGTGCATGTTGCTTATGTGCTGTTGTGAAACACGTCGGTGTGTTTTCCCACCAACGTGGGCAGATGATCCAGCATGGAGGGATGAGTCTGGCGGCCTGGCCTTATAATGATATGCTGATGTATTACAATGAGATTCCTGACGTCCAATGGCGGGAAATGCTGGTGGGCTGAGTGGACAATTGCAAACTGGTTTCACGCTATCGTGAAACCGATTGCACCATATTGTCCGCTCACGCCACCGAACATGCTTGACGCCAGCAGGCATGGAAAATCCCGGCCCTCGTTAAGCTTCAAACACACCAGTTGGCCCCTGTTTGCCTTCATCCACTTGCAGATTATTGCTTGATTTTTCTTATCTTTATTTCTTTCTCATGCCCGGTGACACATGAGACAGACAAAACACGCCTGTTTCGATCGCTAGTTGTTCCTGGAACAGGTTGCCAGCCTGTCATCAGAGACTGTAGCTTGAGGGGCACCACTCCACATCAAGCATGACTGACCAGGAGAGGGCCCTGCTCTTACCACCTGCCATAGGCACATTGGAAGGATTTACAGGTTGATAGTCAACCTGTTTGGCCATGTTACGAATACACCTTCCTTGGCCATCAAGTCCTAGAGTGGGACTCGAACCCGTAGCTTCTGACTTAGAGATAGGGGTGCTACCCACTGCAGCACAAGACCACCTCATTGCTTAATGTCTTATCACCCACCTCACACCCCCCCTCACCTTCCTCCTGCCCACATCACCCAGCTCACCCTCCTTCCTTCCACCCCTATCACTGGGCACTGCCCCCTCCTGTCACCCACCTTAACTCTTATAACTTGTCTCATTTCCCATCTGTTGAACCCCTTGGCACCCCACTACTGATCTCTTCTCAGCAGTGGCTCCTCCAAAGTTAACATTGAAAGACACCATTAGATTTGGCTGTGCTAATATGCAACACTGCTTCCCCTGCTGTCATCGACTGTCCAGCCTTTTGCATGGAGAAAGGGTTAACTTTGGTGAAGTATTTAAGGAGAGTGTTTGATGGCTTTGGGATCCAGTACTAACCTAAGTTGGTAGAGGAGGGTTGAATAGATACCTGAAAACCTTTGGTATACACACTATTGATCGTGGCTTCTGTTGGGACCACACCAATTTAACATTAACTAACAAAGACATTCAATTTGTGTTTGTTTTTATTTCTGATTTACACACCACACAAACTCGCAGAGGTAGCCGTGCAATCTCGAAAGAATGATATCTGACCTCATTCTCCAAACGCTATCGCAATGCACAAGAGGTACTTCAAAATCACTGCAACCATTATGGGTTCATTTTGTGACTTTAATCAAATAGACTGAAGGCTGGAGCTGTACTTCCATCATTGGCATGGGGAGCCACAGTTACAGATTGTGCTGGATTAGTCTCAGTCAGTGAGAGGGTCCGTTATAAACATTATCACTGTCTCCCTCAAAAGGATGTGGGTATTGGGTCAACTGAAATTTTCAAGATTGAAAAGGATAGACTTTTGATAGGTAAGTGTATGAAGGGATATAAGCTTGACCACATTATCCTCCTTTCATGCTTCTCCTCTGTTGTCTAACTCGGTGGGACTGCTCTCATCTGGATCCATTTCTATCTATCTAGCTTTAAGCAGAGAATCATCTGCAATGACTTCTCTTCCCACTCCTGCACCATTCCAATTTCACATGCTGCCCCTTGCCAATGTCAGATTCCACATATTCATTGATGACACCCAGATCTACCTCCTCACAACCTCTTTCAATTCCTCCACTGTTGATGATGTGTCATGCTGCTTGTCCAACATCCAGTACTGAATCAGCAGAAATTTCCTTCAGCTAAATATTGGGAAATACCACAGCCTCTGCAGTGACTCAATTGTTCCCCTCAGCTATTGTCTGAGGCTGAACTGGACCATTTGAAACCTTGGTGTCCTACTTGACCCTGAGATGAGCTTTCAATTTCATATCTGCCCATCATTAAGACTACTTACTTCCACCTCCATCCGATCACACTTCTTTGTCCCTGCTTCAGCTAATCTGCTATTCGTACCTTCAGCCATGCTTTTATTCCTCCTAGACTTGGGAGGCTGGATTTTCTTGGAGTTGGGGAGACTCCGTAGAGATGAAAGAATGGCAGGTGGGATTCGGATCCAGAATCCTGCCCCCGTTCTCGATCTTTCTGATTTTCACAGCTGTGTGAAAAGGGGTGGGGTGTGAAGCATGCACACGGCACTTACGAATCAGCTGGACCATTTAAACACATTGCAGAGAGCAAGAAGTCGTGATTTTTACTCCCAAAATGTCCTTAACTTGCATTGTGTGTTCCATGGCTTGGGTTGGCGGGGGGGTGGGGGGGTTGTTGGAGACGTGAGCAGCTTTGAAGGCCTGAGGTAAAGGTTTTAAAGCCTTATTCAGAGCTGTGTGAAGTAGCAGCTTAAAGGTTTTGGTTTCCTCTGAGATTGAGACTGCTTTCTGACCTCAGAGTTGTGGGGTGGCTGGAGAAGAGGAAGGACACATCTGCATGGATGTCCACTTCATCATTCCTTGCATTAGCAGCCAAGCGGGTGACATTACAGACTGGCAGCCTCACTGGGTGAGACGTGTGTTGTTCAGGAAGGAAGGAAGATTAAGGAAATGGGTGCAATACCTTTCCACATACGGCATTTAGAGGAAAGGCAGTAAGACCAGCGTGCGGTTAGATCCAAGGTACCTGGGCATGAAGCAGCAGAACCCCCAGAGAGACCAGCAGGAAGGAGGAGGATAAGATATTACCCTGAGAAAATGGTCTACCATAACAGGTCCAGCTTCCCCAATGTGACTGAAAGGCAATGTAGGCAAAGGCTACAGATGTCTCAGGATATGGTCAGGAGACACCTGTACCATATTGGAGGCAGACTTCACCTTGAACATCTGATGCCCATGCCCTGCCAATTGCAGTCAAACTTACCAAGGCCCTCAACTATTATGCAGATGGGTCCTTCAAGGGCTCTGCTATAGACCTCTGTGGCATCTCATAAGCAGCTGCCCACCGATGCATAACATCAGTCAGTGCTGCGCTCTTGGGTTTGGGGAGCACATTTAATTTCCCTACAGATGTGGAGTCACAGACCCAAAGAGCAATAGGGTTCATCTCCATAGCTGCCTTCCCATAAGTGAGAGTGTGGGAGATTGCACCCACATTGTCATCAAAACATCATCACAGGAGGTGCATAGAAAAAATGAATGGAAAGTTATTTCATTCCATCAATGTGCAGCTTGTGTGTGTATTCCTCCACATGTGTGCACAATTCCCTGGAAGCTGCCACGACATTTTCATCTTGAGGGAGTCAGACCTACCAGAACTTTTCAAGTCTACACTCCAGGTCCATGGCTGGCTACTGGGGGACAAAGGTTCCCTACTGAGGAGGTGGCTGCTTACTCCATTACACCAACTATAGATGGTGCCACAACAGCGTTATAACATCAGTCACCTAGAGACCAGGGCACCCGTTGGACAGGGTATTGGTCTCTTAAAAATGCATTTCCAATGGCGTGATCGCTCGGAGGAGCTCTGCAATACTCTCCTGTAAGGGTGTCAAGGATAGAGGTGGGCTGCTGCAGGCGGCATAACATGGCGGAGTACACATGCAGGACCCAGAGCTCGGTGACAGAGACTGCTCATCGGAGGAAGAGCTGGAGCTGAAGGAGGAATCCTGTGCCTCATGTGAAGATGTAACTGAGGAGGAGGAGAGTGATGATGGGGAAATGGTGAGAGGTTTGCCCATGTATCTAGTGCCAACTCAGTACAAGATGCCATAGTCACAAGGGAGGACCTAATATGGAGGCGGTTCTCCCAAGCAGCATTGAAGATCTAGCTGCATCTTCAGCAGCAATTGATGGGCAAGCCGTTGTGATGTAAATGTCCTTAAGACCATTTATTGTATCTGCCACTCACCAATACATTCATCCTTTGATTTGTATAGTGTATTTACATACAATGAAAAATTTCTGCTTTCAAATATCAGATAGGACACCACATGTGAGCCCTTCAGTGATCAAGTCGCTGTGGCGCCTTGCACTTGTGAATACTCCTATAACATGCTGTACACCCACGCGCCCCTCCCCTCCCCCGCTGTTGCCTCAGAGGAGGTGGAGGCAGGCTGCTCACCTCTCTGCCTTGTAAGGCATTGAGGAGCATCATGACTGGCCTCCTCATGCAAGGACCCATTGGGGACTAACCTGAGACTGCGGGCCCTGCAATTCTGCACAGGCAGCCATGGTCACTGATGAGGGTACAGATTGTTCACAGCACCTTCAATCTCCTCTGCAAACTCCTCAGCTCTGGTTTTGCCTTTCTGGAGGGTCAGTTGCAGTGGGCTTCTGGGGCACAGCAGCCATCCATTCCAATATCCATTTTGCAACCAGTGGGAGTGTCCAGTTACAGGTACGCAGCTCCTTGTGTAATCTGTAGAGGTCAGCCTCATACTCTGAATGGACTGCTGCGGGCTACTAAGTGAGGCTCATTCCCTTTGCAGGGAGTTACACTGCTCTTTCATCCACTCCGGGTGATGCTGCATGTGTCTCGACATGAGATTGGCCATTCTGTCATGATTGGTGCTCATGCAGTCAAGCCCCTGAGACAAGGTGGAACTCATCACTGCCATGGACTCCTCCACTCACAGTGCATGAGCTCCAATTGCCTTGGAGAACTCCTCCGGATGTCCGCACATCTGCTGCTGATCCAAGTACTGTGCCCCATAAGGTGACCCCTGGGGCCCTAATGCTATGTCAACTGGAGCATCATCGTCACTGTCCCCCCTCCTCCGATTGTGCAGCAATCTCTCTGACTGGACACCTCCTGCATTCTGGTGCTGGGCTCTTCACCATGTGCAGTGCGACTCTAGACACACGTGTTACATTCCTCTGCAGCGTTAGTATCTATGTTGGTGGAGTCCATGTTGCAGGCTGGTCAGGTGGGGCAGTACTTCCTCAGACATCTCTTCCTCCTCCTCCTGATATCAAGGGATGATCTGGCTCTGGGAGGGTGGGTCTATGGTGCTGGGATCTGCATGAGACACAACAGGAGATAGTGTAGCCTTGGTCACTGTGAGTGCACATGCAGTTACACATCATTCACAACAACCATATAAGTAGAACCCTTGGCCCTTAACCCTTCCTTCGTGCTCAATCATGCGCCCAATTCTCATTATGTTTGGTCCACCTCTCCCGTGCTGAATAACCATTACCCCAACCAATGAAACCATGCTCAAAGGAGATGATAACACCACCTTTGGCACCTTATATGGGTGACTCACCATCTCCTACACAATCTGCACTGGACAAATCACCCGCTGGTTCACATACCCAGCCCTTGGTCTGGGCCATCTCCTTTGCATTCTGCCTTCTCTTCTTCTACTTGTAAACCATAAAGACAAATGTTAGGGCATTGAATCGGGCATCCAGGGACAAGCCTCATCAACTTAATAGTGTGTCACAGTGGGCATTCAGATGCCACCCCATTAATGCTTGGACTATAAGTGTATAATGGCCATTCATTCATCCTTGTTGAAGGGGAAGTACGTACCAATTGTGTCCCATCTAATGTGTCGCTCGGCTAACATCAATGCCAGTGAGAACTTTGAGCTTCTGTCAAACAAGTCACATTGCCAGAGCACAGCAGGTCGTGGGACCACTTGCAGCACTGAATCCAAGATTTGTCACATTCCCCTGTTGTGCTCACTGCAGCTGTGATTGCCTGCCATGCTCTCCTCATTACAGCCAGAAGGTTCCTTCACCTTGATGGATATAGGGTACCTCTCCAGCCTTCAACTTCCTGCTCTGCAGGTCCTGGTCACAAGACCTGGGTGCTGTGCCTCCTTTGGAGTCACTCACGCTGCTCCACTGGGGCATTCTGGCGTGACAATGAAGAAAGCACACGGATGAGTAAGGATTCTCGCTTTTTGTAGTGCTACTCAAAACTTGTGTGCAATCACTTGTGGTACTTTAATCTCGAATTGTGCACAGACTAATGTTGTTGGGGTGTTGGGGGGTGGGCTGTGGGAGGCGGTGCTGGGTGTAAGTTGGTTGGTCTGTGCTTGGGTGTGAGCATCCCAAAATGTCATGGTGTGTTCTGGAACTTAGAGGACCCTGCTGGCCTGCTCCCTTGGAGTCATCCATGCCTGTGATGACAGAGTGTGGCTGTAATGGTTATGGGCGAGGCACTTTTGGGTGCCCGCATTTGGAAATGTGACAGGTGAAAGTGTTTGTGGCAGGACATTAAGGATCTGCATGTGGAGTCCTGAGACCAGCCCTGCTCATTTCATTTGCTGTTCAGAGTCTTTCGCTGCTGAAGCTGGCATAATGCAGTCATTTACATGGCTGGGTGTGGTGGACCTTTGCCAACAGTGTATTACTGCTGTGTGTACACTCCTTACAGGTGCAATAGGCAGACCTCACGAGTCTAGTCCTAGGCCCAACTATCTTCATCTGCTTCATCAATGTTTACTGATGATTCCACGATGCTCAGCACTGTTTGTGATTTCTTAGATACTGGGCAGAATTTTACTCCTCGTGGGCGGGGGCACACGTGAAATAGTGCGAGATGATGTCGGGCGAGCGTCCTGATGCCATCCTGCACGTGAGCAATCATCAGGTCGGCAGGCGTGTGTGAGTGTCGAGAGACCCCATCGCCATGAATTAAAAGGCGCTTAAGGCCATAAAAAGGTAATTATTTGTGATTTTACGTTTTCTGTACGATTTCTAGCTCATCGCACGGGCTAAATGGGCAGTGGGACAGCCCACATTTTGTAAAACCTCATCCACGGGCGGGATCAAAAGGGTCAGCAGCATTGCCAGTGTGAGTCCACAGTCTGGCACTGGCAGTGGGGTGGGGGGGGTGGGATCTTTAGGCAGCTCCACATGCCACAGAGGATGAATCCAGTGTTGAGTCAAAAGAGGAGCACGGTGAGGAGAACACTGAGGGCGTGGAGACAGAACTCTGTATCCTTCAGGGAGGCAGGGACACCAGGGACACCTTGATCCAACACTGCTTCCGCTAGGCTGCCAAAGATCTACTTCCACCTCATGCCAGTGTTGCCACCTCCACCCCAGATGTTTGAAAGGACTCTTTCCTTTGAACCCAAAGTCCACTCAATGCCTGTGCAATAAAGTTTAGAGCCACTCATGTCCCGCATTAGATACTGGCGTACCCCAACCCCATAAAACAAGTGAAGCATACTCAGGCTATTAAGACAAAAGAAAAATTTATATCATTTTGACACTCTCAACAAGTGAACATAACTATATATGGTGTTACTGCCACACTAGTAAAAATATTAACAGAACTTGGCAGAACAGGAGATCGCCCGTGAACACTCTCTCTTCTGCTCATGGTGCCTTAAACTTAGCTGGCAGTGGCATTGGAGCCAGCCTGCTGACCCTGCTGACCCTGCTGTCTTGTTGGCCTTGATGACCTTGGTGGTCGTCCTCTGGCCAGTAGAGTCTGTGCTGGCCCCGCCAGTGCCCCGGCTGGCAAGTCCCCAGTCATCGCAGCCTCTGTCACTGGCAGAGGAGCTGCTGCCGTCATCCAGAGCGCCCTGAGAGGAGCCCTCAGAGACAACAAGTAGGTTGTGCACCAATGTGAGGTCACTTTGGACCTCCCTGCTCACCATTGATGGACAGGCACCTAGTTGGGATACTGGGCGCCTGATCCATCTCCCACACTGGCACTGACTAACTGAGGTCATTGACTGTGTGGGGGCCTGCAGGTCTGTGTGCAACTCCTGATTGTGTTGCTACCTCTAGAGAACCCCTGATTCTGTTGCCACTATCTCAATTGGGCTCAGCCATGAGGGTCAATGCAGTGCTCATGCTGCTCCACAACAGAGGAGCAAGGACTCCTCCACAGCAGAGACGATGGCAAGCACACGATGGCGCCCTGGGCACTCTCTGCCTCCACCTGCTCCTCAAGTGAGTGTGAAGTGCCCTCACTGATACGCACTGACATTCTAGCCAACGATCTAATGCCCACCAAGGTGCTGGTATCTGCAATGGTGCCTGGTTCAGAGAGGGGGTGTGATGTGGGTACATCTAAAGCCCTGTGGTCCTCTGACATCAAGGGTGGATCTTCGGGGTCTAGTGTTCAAGGGTGAGCTGGCGAATCTAAGGGAGAACAACATGTCATTAGTTTAAGTCATCACACTGTTACTGTGCATGCCAGGCACCCTGGTGAGACAATGGAGATCTGCATCATGGTGCCATCCTCTTTCAATGATCAATGGGACTCCAGGTTTGAGGTTCCCATTAATGATGAGGCTATACAAGAATGTTTGCACAATCTGACACTCTCACCTTTGCGCACTGCACTCTTACCTCTCCATGACCGGCTGACCGAGGTGGGCGGTGGCTCTCCAGCTCCAAGGCATCCAGTTCAAATCTCATCATGATCAGGAGGTTTGGGGGGCCTCTGCCTGCCCTTGACCTCTCAATGTTGTTATGGCTCCTCCTCTCCTGAAAGGACAGAGGAGCATTGATTAGTCCACTTTGTACCTGCAGCGCCATTGCAGCCTGGCCATCCACACCTGAGGAACACCTTGCAGGGCACATTTGAATCATAGCCCTCGAGCCACAAGGCACCCTTGGCCATCTCTGGCGGCATTTACAGTTGGCACTCAGACTCTAGCACCCCTGAGCTCCATGGGGGGACAGCCAGCCCTTAACACCTCTCCACACTGATCCATGTCAACATGGTACTCACCCTTGCCAAGCGTAGCAGGTCGTTGAACCTTCTGTGGTATGCGCCTCACAACGATATGGCTACTGACCTCAGCTGCCACCTCCTCCCAAGCTGTATTAGCCTGATGTAGTGGCCTCCTCCTGTCATCCCTGGGTATGAAGGTGTCCTGCCTGACATCCACCTCCTCCATGAGGACCGTGAGGCACTCGTCCAAGAAACTAGGGGCCACATGCCCACCCGACCTGCCCTCCTGCCTGACATTTACTGCCGCTGGTCTCCGGACCGAATAAAGATTCTCCCCTGGCAGCCTTCAGGGAACTACCTTTGGCAGTTTTAAACTGCCCACCAGGTCGCCATTGGACCCAGTGCCCAACAGGCCCCCACCCCTGCCCGGCCCTTCCCGACCATTCATAGGAGGCGTTTCATGCTTGACGGGCCTTAATTGGCCAGCCAGAGTGAAATCGCAGTTGGGGGCCCATTTCCCATCTGCTCCCAGGCCAGCCAATCACACGTGCCCGACAAGTGAAAAATTCAGGCCACTGAAGCAGTCTGTGTCCATGCAGCAAGGCCAGGATAATATTCAGGCTCAGGCTGATAAGTGGTAAGTAACATTCATGCCACAAAAATGCGAGAGAGAATCTAAACATTTCTCCTTGGCATTCAGTGGCATTACCATCGCTGAATCCCCCACTATCAACATCCTGAGGGTTACCATTAACCAGAAACTGAACTGGTCCAGGCATATAAATATAGTGGTTACAAGAACAGGTCAGAGGTTGGGAATTTTGCGGCGAGTAACTCACCTTCTAATTCCCCAAAGTCTATCTACTATCCACAAGGCACAAGTCAGGTATGTGATGGAATACTCTCCTCTTGCCTCGATGAGTGCAGCTCCAACAACATTCAAGAAGCTTGACACCATCCAAGACAAAGCAGCCTGCTTGATTGGCATCCCATCCACACTAATCTTAAATATTCCCTCTTTCCACCATGGACACGCAGTGGCAGCAGTGTGTCTACAAGATGCACTGCAGCAACTCACCAAGGCTCCTTTGACAGCACCTTCCAAATCCATGAATTTTACCATCTAGAAGGACAAGGGCAGCAGATACATGGGAACACCATCACCTGGAAGTTCCTCTTCAAGTCACTCACCATCATGACTTGGAAATATATCGCCGTTCCTTCACTGTCGCTGGGTCAAAATCCTGGAACACCCTTCCTAACAGCACTGTGGGTGTACCTACACCACATGGACTGCAGTGGTTCAAGAAGACAGCTTACCAGCACCTTCTCAAGGGCAATTAAGGATGGGAAATAAATATTGGCCCAGCCAGCGAAGCCCACATGCCATGAATGAATAAGTGGAAAAAAAGACTAAACTTTCCTATGGAAGGTCAATGATGGGCCATTTCTTGCAGCATTAATAACCAGTTGGCCAACATTTACACCTTTTATTCACATGACAGTGTTCTGAAGTCTCCTCCCTTACAGCCTTGCAAATCCTTCACCTTCCTTCCTCTGCCTGTGACCTGTATCCAGGGTGGCCCTTTACATCGGGCCTGAGCCATGAGAAGCCCACCACCTATTTGGGCTTGCCTCTGCCTCCAAACTGTTGCTAGGCTCAGCGGGCCTGACTCCAATCCATACCCACACCTCCAGAATGTGGTTCAAATCCCACTCCAGGACTTGAGCATGAAAATCTAGGCTGACACTCCAGTGCAGTACTGAGGGAGTGCTGTACCATCGGAGGTTCCATCTTTTGAATGTTAAACCAAAGCCCCATCTGCCCTCTCCATCAGATTTAAAAGATCCCATGACACAATTTCAATGAAGAACAGGGAGTTTTATTTTGTGTCCTGGTCAATTTTTATCCCTCAATCAACATCATTAAACAGATTCCCTGGCCATCATCACATTGCTGTCTGTGGGAGCTTGCTGTGCACAAGTTGGTTGTTGTGTTTCCTAAATTCTACGATTACACTTCAGTCAAGTACTTCACTGGCTGTACAGCAGTTTGGGATGTCCTGGGGTCACTGAAAGACACTCAATAAATGCAAGTCTTTCTTTCTTTTTCTCTTTGACTCTTCTGTCAGTTTCTCTCCTCTCACTCTCAAAGCTTTCTTCCCTTCTGTATGTCTATATTCTACTTGCTCATGTTCACTCCCTATGTGCTCTCTCCCAATTTGTATATAATCTTCCTCTGAATGTGGTCTGTTTCCCACTCTGTCATTATTGCCTTGTCAAGCTCTTTGTGAGTGCAGTCTGCTTTTTCTCCTCTCTTTCTGTCCCTCTGGCTCCATGGGTGTGCTTTATTGATCTCTCCTACTGAGTGTTCTGTCCCTAATACTGTCTTTCTCACCATGTGTATTCTCTGCCTGTCACTCGTGCTTAATTCCTTCCCAATCGCCAATGCCCTAACGCACCACACAACAAACAAGGGGTCAGTTTATGACAGCCATCTGCTAAGGATGCAGTGTGACCTCTATCCCCACTTATAGGGCCTATAGGATAGGAGGAAACTTAACTGTGTGGTTGGCCCATCGTTGCTGGATATGGACTTAAGCATTATCCCACTGGGATAGTTATTAGCCATTTTCTTTTTTGAGATGACCGCCAGGAATATCCAAGAGATGATCAGTTTGGGATGGTAGAAATGACAATACAGATAGTGACCCCGTCAAGAGTTCAGTTGCCAATGTGCCAGACCTTCATCAAAAAGAAGGATGATAGTGTTTTGGTGACTTCAGCAATGTGACATTCTTTGCAAATATGTTTGCATGTGGCACTTTCAAACTCTCGGTAAGCAAGCTTGTTTATATTGGTTGATTGGAAGCTAAATTCAGTCACTTCACTCTGCTGTGGCTTTGTGACATGAGAGGCAAACACATTGGAAACAAGCATCCACATCTTAAACGTATATTTAAGAAATCATGGTAAAGGGCCAAGGCCTACAACGTTGGGCACCATTAAGTTTGAAAAGAACAGGAAGGCGAAGATGAGGTAAATCGTAGTGGTTACTTGACATGAAGTTTGGATATTTCAGTGTCTTTACTGGGAGGGGCAAGAGATTATTTTATGGTTCTGGGAAAAAAATGGAGTAGAGTAAGGGATAGTGCAATGAGTTGAATCCTGCACTGTAAGGATGTAGGGTGGATGAAGAGCATGCAACATGGGATAGTTGTAGCGAGGAAAGACGGGGAAGAATTTAACAGAGAACTGACCATTGCCAATAAGATAAAAGCAGAGACTGTTATGAGAAAGAGATTAGAGACGTGAGAGGAGGGAAAGATTTTCTCTTTCTTTTTTTTCTGCCCAAGCTTATGAGAGAGTTGCTAGAAGATCTTGCTCTAAGATGGCAACTAACTGCTGAGGGGCTAATGTTCTTCGCCTTTCCACAGGGTGGGGGAAGTGAAAGTGGCCTATGGTTCAGACGTTCTTGCATGAATGAAGTGGGCTTGTTAGGCCAAAGGATCTTTTCTTGTTCCAACACTTTTTTTCACCTTCATTTGCCTTTCTGGGCCTGGTGAAATAGTGACAATCTCACAATACTCTAGATAACTCAATTAATGCCTTTATTCATTTTCTGCTTATCCTGGACCTTTGACTCGTGTTGATAATTCATGGTAGCATTTGACTGCTGCTGCCCTCTTCAGGAGATAGTGCCAGTTGCAACCATTCTCAGTTCACAATGGAGGCACAAAATGCCTTGAGAGGCTCTTTCAAAGTCGCAGGCAAAGCCAGTGGAAATGCTGCTCAATGTGAACCAATGTCACATGGTCTCAGTTAGCTCCTCCCTCCCCTCGAGTTGCCCCCACGCATGGGGACACTGCCGGATTGCAAGTGCCAACCCTCATTATCTCTCCCCACCTCACTCTTCACATCAGGAGACATGTTTGCTCAAGCATCACTAGACTGAGATACTTGAGCTAGGGCAGTTACCTAACTGGTCTCATGCTTCATGCAACAAAATGATTCCTGCGTTGCTGGAACTGAGAGTTGGGGTAGGAGAGAGGTAAGTCAGTTGATCCTGGAGACCATTGAGCCAGAGTTGCATAGTGGAGATGTACAGCTTGATGGCTATTACAGGGATTTTCTTAATTTGATTTGGAATCAGGGAATATTTATGTAACTCAGGAGCTTAAATGGATAGAGTAGGGTAAAGTGTATACGGGCTGTGCCAGGTGCTTAAGTAGGTGGGCACAGTCCATGACAGGGTAATGTGCATGACCTTGGGAAGAGGATTAAATGTTGAGGTGGAATCCGTGAAAAGCTGCCAATTTGTTGTTAAAACCTACAGGTTCCTTAATGTTCTTCAAGGAAGGGAACATGCCACCCTTACCCTGGTCTGGCCAGCAATTGGCACCAGTTCTACATTGGTTAAATGTGTTGAGTCTTAAGGCACTCAGTTGCACCCAGTAACTCAGGGCAGTTATGCCTATCAGTAAATGCAACGTTGCCTACAATCTGAGACCAAATTTTGAAGAATCACAGGTCATTTGGGGAGGGGTTGTGAGGGGTGCACAGCTTTCAATATGTGCTCTGGTCATGAGTTAGGATCTGTAAGAGGAAGTCCAATAGAGTTTGCTATGGTCCAGCCATGTTTGCTGGATGGCTAAGCCAATTGTGCGCCAGATATTAGGAAGACCAAAATTACATCCATATGTCAGAAATGGTCTCACCAAATGAATTCACTCTGAATAAAGGCTACCTAGGCAGCTGATTTCTGAGAGGAAATGTAGCAGTAAGATTGATTGAAAGAAATAATATTTCATATTAGAGGTCTGTAGATATTGCTTGCTATCTGAGTTTTTGTTTAAAAATTAATTAATGTTTTGAGGGAGTTGCTCCTCACAATTGGGAGTGAACAAACCATAAAGGCCCCGAGGTATTGGTGTGAAATCTTTTTCCAATTTCATACTTCCTAATAAGATCTCTTCTGAGCTGTGGTGTTGTATTGCTGATGCCTTGTAAATTGGATTATTATTTCCACTTATGCAAATCCTCTGTCCCACCAATAACATGTTCCTTAAAATTATTTGTTTGATTTCAGTACACAGTAGGACTCCAGTTATCGTTCAGTACACATGGTATTGTCAAAATGAGGTGACTGTAATGCAATATTTTTTATCACCTCAAACTTTGATTGAACTCAATTTAAGTGCAAATCTCAATATTGTAAAGCAATTCCAAAGCTTCTGGTTCCAATCAGACATATTTGCAATGCAGTATTGGCAGTGTTCGTAATCATCCAGTGAGGAAAGGTCTTCTTTCTGTTTTTCCCCATGTCTGCAGAGTTGTATTTAATCGATCCACGGAAAGTTAAATAAATTCTGTGCTCTACTGAAGGATGGGAATTTTATTTCTTCACCCCAAGGTTCCCATCTTTGACAAAGATCTTGAATTGTCACTTGCTCTTGATAATCCATCCTGTGGACGGCGGAGCTCCAAAGGTCTCCAGGGGACTTAAGATACAACGTCCATACACTCAACTCTTGATTTCACCACGGAAAGGAGACTGATGGTCTACCATTGAATTTTTTAATCTTGGAAATAGGCCCCTAAATTCCATTCTTTCAAGCTATTGGCCCTTGTTGAATGGAATTGTCTCTCTCTAACACCACAGGTACTAGTTCCTTTGAATGGGAGCCCAACATTCCACCAGTAGAGCACATATCCTCTCCCTGGAAGTGTAGAGTTTGTGAGAATGGATTTAAAAAAAAATATTTTTGGGGAATATTGCGTTATTCTGTGAGGAAGACTGTGTGTGTGTAGATGATTTGATTAAGCTGGGGTAAGGTTACTAGGGACAGGTTTTTTCGGGAGGTTTAAGACATGAAAGGGCAGGGGCATTAGGTTTGTGTATTTGTAATGAGATATTATTGTGGGTTTGAGGTGCAGGTAAATAGGTTGGATCTGACATTTGCATTCTTAGATAAGTTGAGAGTTTAGTTGTTGGCTGTTGGGGTTGGCTGTTGGCTGTGTGAGGAAGATGATCTGGAAACAGCTCTAGGCTGGGAGAGGATGCTGTTTGAATCAGTCATCCAGTCAAGCCAGAAAAGTCTTGTGCACAAAAAACAGTCTTGTTCTGAAGTCTTGGATTTCCATAGCAGAGTGGAAGAGATTTTAAGAGGCCACCTGGCCTTATTAAAGCCAGAGCAGCTTGCTTTGGGTAGAATTTCTGGGTTTATATAGTTAAACATCTATAAGGGAGTTGCCTGAAAGGTGTTTACTTGTGGGTCTGAGCAAGTAGAGAGTTAACAGCTGCTGTGGTCATAACAAGTTCTATCATAGAGCTTCTGACCCCATTAAATGGTAGTGTGTACTGGGCAGGTGGTGGCATATTGGTATTGTCACTGGATTAGTGCTCTAGAGACCCAGGGTAATGTTCTGGGGACCTGGGTTTGAATCCCACCATGGCAGATGGTGAAATTTGAATTCAATAAAAATCTGGAATTAAAAGTCTGATGATGACCAC
This sequence comes from Carcharodon carcharias, assembly GCF_017639515.1. Lineage (NCBI taxonomy): Eukaryota > Metazoa > Chordata > Chondrichthyes > Lamniformes > Lamnidae > Carcharodon > Carcharodon carcharias. The sequence goes on from NC_054479.1 coordinate 124,101,765, forward strand.
AAAACCATTGCCGATTGTTGTAAAACCCACCGGGTTCACTAATGTCCTATAGGGAAGGAAATCTGCCATCTTAATCTGGTCTGGCCTACATGTGACTCCAGACCCACAGCAATGTGGTTGACTCTTAAATGCCCTCTGAACAAAGGCAGTTAGGGATGGGCAATAAATGCTGGCCTAGCCAGAATTTATTTGTTCATCCCATGAGCAAATTTAAAAATAACTTCTAAAATTACTGGAACCTCTGGGAGTGTAGACCTCTGCTACAATGGAGGGTACCAGTCCCTCTAAAAGGCATTGGGTTCTACCAGCAGAGCTACCAGCCTCTCTGGGAGTTGGGGGGGCGGTGGGGTTGTGGGATGGGGATGGGGGGCATGGTTTAACAATAAAACTGTACCTTGTAGAGACCTTTAATTAAATAAAACGTTCCAGTGGAGAGAACAGACCAAGTGACAGAAAAATAATGAGTAGAGATGACTGAATAAAACCTTCAAAAACTATTTAAGAAGCTTTTGAAGGACAGGGAAGGAACTTGCATTTATATAGCCTCCTTAACATAGGGAAATGCACCAAGATACGTCACACGAAAGCTTGGTCAAAGAGTTAGGTTTTAAAAAATACCTTAAAGGAGGAGAGAGGGGTCAAGAGGCTGGGAGGTTTAGGTAGGAAAGTCCAGAGCTTTGGGCCTATGCAGCTGAAGGCACAGCCACCAATTATGGAGCAGTTAAAATAGGGGGATGTGCAATGCCAGGATTGAAAGCCTACAGAAATTATTTTTGTTTGTTCATGGGGTGTGGGTGCCACTGGCATTTATTGCACATTTCCCAATTGCCCTTTAGAGGTGGTGAACCACCTCCTTGAACCACTGCAGTCCGCGTGGTGAAGGTATTTCAGCAGTGCTGATGGGTAAGGAGTTCCAGTATTTTAACCCAGCGATGATGAAGGAACAAGTTCCAAGTCAAGATTGTGTGTTACTTGGAAAGGAATTAGCAGGGTGTTCCCTTTGCATGCTGCCCTTGTCTTTTTAGGCAGTAGAGATTATAGTTTGGAAGGTGGTATTGACAAAGTCTTGGTGAATTGCTGCAGTGCACCTTGAAGATGGAACACACTGTAGCCACTGTCTACTGGCTGTGGAGGGAGTAAATGTTTAAGGTGGTGGATGGGCTGTCAGTCAAGCAAGCTGCTTTGCCCTGGATGGTGTCGAGGTTCCTGAGTGTCGTTGGAGCTGTACACACCTAGGCAAGCGAAGAGCATTCCATTACGCTCCTGACCTGCCTTGTAGATTGTGAAAAGGCTTGCAGAATACCCAGGTCTGGGAGGGTTTTAAGGCTGGAGGAGGTTGGGGGGGTGGGGGGGGGGAGGGAGGGAGAGAGAGAGAGAGAGAGAGAGAGAGAGTGAGTGAGAGGCATGGTCATGGATGGATTTGAAAACAAAGATGAGGATTTTAAAATTGAGGTATTGCTGAGAGTCAATGCAGGTCAGCAAGATGGGTGAATGGGACTTTGTGTGTTAGGGTACTGGCAGCAGAAGTGGAAAGAGCTGAAGTTTATAGAAGATAGGAGACTGACAAGGAGAGTGTTAAAGTACTCAAGCTTACAGGTAACAAAGTCGTGGTTGAGGGTTTAGCCGCAGATGGGCTGAGAAAGGGGCAGAGTTGAGCAATGTTGTGAATGTGTAAGTAGTCTTGGTGACGGTATGGGTAAGTGATATTTTACCAAGGTGGAAAGGCAAGGAATGCAGAGGAGGCTAGAATTATAATTCTGGAGACCACAGACTGTTGTGTACATAGTGGAAGTGGAATTGGACAAATCCTTGGAAGCAAAGTGAAAGCTTTGGGATATAGGGAGCTCATGGAGGTGAGAACAGGAATGAAGGTGGCAGAATTTGGATGAATTGGACCTTGTCTTCAATCCATCTCAGAAGGGAATTGAGAGGTCAAGATTTTGGGCAACGAAAGCACGGACAAAGACTTTGGGGTGGGTGGGGATAGAGATGAGGTAAGAATGGATGCTAACAGTGTTGCTGAGCTGGAAATATACAGATAGGATATGGAGTCCAAAGTCTCTTAAGTCAGCACACCATCTACTCCAGCTTGAGTGAGCAGTGAAAGAGTTGGGCGGAGCTGTAGAGAACGGTATGCGTTTTTTACCAGGAGCTGCTTAAGTGCATATGAAAGGACTGGACAAGGAAAGGTATTCATTCCAATGGTCTCACTCAATCTGTGGTCCATGTCAGATCATTACACCACCACTGCTACTCCATCTACCCTCCATGTCTAATCATTCCCCCTCCACTCACGCTCCATTTACTGATTTCTCCCCCAGCATCTACAGTCCATGTCTGATCGTTCTATTGTGGGCCTTGATCCATGAATTTATGTTGATCCACTACCAGCTCCTTCACCCAATCTCCCCTGGAAAATGAATCAAGCCGTACTGTTAAATCTCTCCACCCCTAAGTCCCCCTTCTTGTCAGATATCAATCTAGCTCTGTTTTCAATGATAACAACAGATAACAAATCAACTCCCTTAATTAGAAATTCAGTGTTCATTTCTGAAACATCGACTCTTCTGATTGGGAGTTTTGTGTTTCATCCTGAGACAGCAGCCTCTCTGGATGTTCTGTGTTCTATTCTGGATTACTGGCTACTCTGGGAGTTTGGTGCCCTATCCAGAGATATCAATCCAAGATTGCAAGTTGAGAGACCTCAGTCCCCGAGGCTATTTTCTTTACCTCTTGGTGGGAATTTTAATAATCAAAAAAACCTTCAGTAGTTTTACATTATCTGTTGCTGATTATATTCTCCCCAAAAGATATCTGGCAATTTATACATCATTGATTCACAGTAAACACTTTCTGAACATGTTGAATTGGAAAAGAAAGCACATGAATAAATAAAAAGGCATTGCATTTCAAAAGTGTTGCAATCCTCATCAAATGATTGAACAGAGAATAATTCTTGTGTGCATCCATTACACACTAAACTGAGTCCAGTCGATTCTCTGCTCACCATCGCTACACAGTGGTTTGTCGACTCCAATTGTAGAACGGGAAAGAGGATTTGTTCGCTTTTTAATATGTGCCTACTGTGTTTGTGTCTTATGTGATGTGCAATTATAGATAGTACAGCCAGTTGAGTAAGGATATCACTGTATGTACGCAGTGATAGCTCTGGGATTGATGAATAATTTATCTGTATTTTACTGCTTGGCTTTCATGTAGGAAGAGAATGAATTCAAATGAGATTGAAAACTCTGAAATATTAACCTCACAACAGTCCTCGGTCAAAGCATTATTACCGGATGTGTACTGCCCTTTATCCCTGCTTGTTGGTAGGTTAACAACATGGCATGGCGGACTTGAATTACAGGTCCTCCCCTCCCCCACAACTCACGCAAAAGGAGGCTATTGTGACAGGATGTGAGACAACTTCTGTCCAAGGCTAGAGGCTGGGAGGATTCCTTGCAACAGCCCACTGATGGCCACTTCCTCTAACCAAAAGCAGACTGCACATGGAAACAACCATTGACTCAAAGTCACTGCTTTTCCAAGGCTAAGCTGTCTTATTGTCATAGAGTTTACCCTGGAGGGCAGGAGAAGCTTTAAACACTTCTTTCACAATAAATTCTCTCTAACTTCCACTGCACCCTCCATCCTCATTTCAGACACCAAATCCAGCAACTTAAGGATTTTCCAAGTGTGAAATGATGGTGTCGGCTCTGTTGTCTCCGCAGTTGCCAACCAGCTTTCCTTCCACACACTCCTCAGCTACTTCCTTTCTCCATTACTGTCTCCTCCAGCTCCTCTGCCAGCATCTCTAGACACATGGAACACCTGTCACCTAGAAGGACAAGGGTAACGGGTGCATGAGTACACCATCACTTTTAAGTTGTAACTTTCCCCTTCAGTTCTCAGACCAGCCTGATTTGAACATGTGTCACTGTTTCTTCATTGTCACTGGGTGCAAACACTGCAATTCCCTATTTTACAACATATTGAAGTGCATTCACCATACAGACCATAGCAATTCAAGAAGATCCACCACCATCTTTTCAAGAGGAACCATGGTTGGGCAATAACTGCCAGTCTTGCCAATGATGCCCACATCCAGAAATGAATAATAAAAACATTAGCTTGTTCCTAAATGCCCATCACTTATTCCCCTGATGCCTTTTAATTTCACCTACATTCATCCTTTTCTCAGAACCATGATTATCATCACGTCAACCCTTTTCTCTGCTCAGTACGTATACCTTTCAAAGGCACTGTGGTCTCATCCTCAGGAAAATACCCTCAACCCCTCCAGCCTTCCTTTTTACACTATCATCTCTGTCCCTACTCAAACACTGCAATCAGGCCTCAGCCCTATATTACTGAAACTAAAGTAACCAAGGTTGCCAATTATGACATCCTATCTGACTGCAATTTCCTCCTCAACATCCTCTGCCATTCACACTGCTTACCATTCCAAGCTCCTCAAACATCTCCCCTCCATAATCCACTCCAGTGAACTATACCTCCTGGCTCCACAGCTAACTGGCACATTATAGACAATTGCATCAGCATGACTGCTTTTGCCCACTGTTCCTGTGCATTCACACCTGTTATACTCCAGGATTTGATCTAGGGCCCTGTTCTTCTTTCCCATGCTACTGATATTATCAAGAAGCAAGCTGTCAATATTTGTATATAAGCTGATGGCACTCACTTCTACCTTGTCACCACCTGAATTGACCCATGACTCTGGTCACGAACCCGATATCAGGACTTGGATGAACCCCAGAACAGCTGAGCAGTGACAAAATGGCATCATTTTCTTCAGCTCCCATCCCATCGCTATGTATGTTCAGCCCCAAGCTCTCCTCTATTTCCTGTCTGTAACTTGAGGACTTTTAATTAAGCACTTTTTAAGTGTAGCCACTGTTGCGATGTCAGAAAAGGCAGAGTTCAATTAGAATACAGGAAGATAATTCAAGTCTGATTAAGTATTCCTTTTGAGGAATCCCAATGATTTTCCTCCCAGGCTGCTCAAAGCCATCTCTGGGAGATTAATCTGCAATTCCTGCCACTCCAGGATTATTTGGGAGGATTGGCAACCCAAGAGAGGGTACAAAACTTGCAGGGCCTTGCTCATTTAGGAACAGGATGATATGTATAAATTGGGTAGATCAGTGCTTTGCTGCCCTCCAGTGTATCAGTTGGAGAATCAGGTTGTGAGTTTGTACATGGCCAGTAAAACCTAGCCCTACAAATTTGATTGCACAGCTGCATGACTTAACACGATGTGAGCATGCTTGTTCCACATTGGAAGTGTGTCATGCACTATATTGATTAGGATGCCACAATGTTGGGCCCATTGCTTATGCAAATCAGAGGCCTACCTCCTGTTTCTGGGCCCTTTTGTGAACTTGTTTGTAGATAATGCACTGTCCCATTTACTCAGGCACACAATAACCAAACCAGTCATCCTTAGAGGGACCACTGGAGGCTCTCACTCAAAAGGTAAATTTCAAGTTTTTTTTTTACTCATCTTATTCTAGAATCATAGGTTCATGGTCACTTGCTATCCTCAAACATACAATTGTTGCATCATGTCTCAATGTATCCCACAATGTTATTATTCTGAAAACATTTATCCAATTTACATTTGAATGAATGAATACAAACTGCTTTCATCATCATCTGTTCCATAGATTGACCATTTGGTCGCTGAATTTTTCCAAAAATTAATTTGTAATTTACCCTCCCCCCCCCCGACCCCCGCTTTTCAAATTCTACTGACCTGGACAAAGTGAAACAGCTTATTATGGTTGACATTGCCATGTTCCTTTGGAATTCTTAAAGCAGCCATCATATCTCCACTCAATCTTCTCTTTTTCAGTGTCAAATTTCCATAATTGATTCTCATATTTCAATCCCTCCATCTCCTCTACAGACCCATAGAGTCATTGAGGTCTACAGCACAGAGAAAGGCCCTTCGGGCCATCAAGTCTGTCCCGGTCAAACAAGTACCTAACTATTATAATCCCATTTTCCAGCACTAGGCCCATAGCTTTGTATGCCATGGCTTCGCAAGTGCACACCTGAATACTTCTTAAATGTTATGAGGGTTGCTGCCTCTACCACCCTTTCAGACAGTGAGTTCCAGATTCCCACCACCCTCTGGGTGAAAAAATTCTTCGTCACATCCCCTCTAAACCGCCTGCCCCTTACCTTAAATCTATGCCCCCTGGTTATTGATCCCTCCACCAAGGGGAAAGGTTCCTTCATGTCTACCCTATCTATGCCCCTTATAATTTTATACACTTCAATCATGCCCTCACCCCCAATCTCCTCTGCTCCAGGGAAAATAACCCCAGTCTATCCAATCTCTCCTCATAATTAAAACTCTCCAGCCTAGGCAACATCCTGGTAAATCTCCTCTGCATTCTCTCTACTACAATCACATCCTTCCTATAATGTGGATTCCAGAACTACACACAATACTCTAGCTGTGGCCTAACCAGTGTTTTATACAGTTCCAGCATAACTTTCCTGCTCTTATGCTCTATGCTTCGGCTATCCCATATGCCTTCTTAACCACCTTATTTACCTGCTCTGCTACCTTAAGGGACCGGTGGACATGCACACCAAGGTCTCTCTGATCTTTGGTACTTCCCAGGGTCCTACCATTCATTGTGTATTCCCATGCCTTGTTTGTCCTGCCCAAGTTCGTCACTGCACATTTATCCAAATTAAATTCCATTTGCCACTGATCAGCCCATCTGACCAGCCCGTCTATATCCTCCTGTAATCTAAGGCTATCCTCCTCACTATTTTCACCAATTTTCATGTCATCTGCGAACTTACTGAACAACCATCCTACATTTAATTCTAAATCGTTTATATATATATATATATCACAAACAGCAAGGGACCCAACACTGATCCCTGTGGAAGCCCACTGGAAACAGGCATCCAGGCATAAAAACACCCCTCCGACCATCACCCTCTGCTTCCTACCACTCAGCTAATTCTGGATCCAATTTGCCAAATTACCTTGGATCAATGGGCCCTTACCTTCGTTATCAGTCTCCCATGCGGGACCTTATCAAAAGCTTCACTGAAGTCCAAGTAGACTACGTCAAATGCATTGCCCTCATCTACACACCTGGTAAACTCTTAGAAAAATTGAAAAAATACATAACTCTGGCTGTTCTCTTCTGTATCTTTTCAATAGGTGCAATACCTTTTGTGTACTGTGGCAAACAGAACTGTGCACAGTATTATAGATATGGCCACACCAGTTATTTAGAAAGTGGCAAGATGGCCTCACTATATCAGCTCAATATTGACTGGTTCATATATCTCAGCATCTGATTTGCATTCCTCACTGCTGCCGAGCATGGTTGCGTTAGCTTCAATTTACTGTCAATCAGGACTGTCGGATCTCTTTCACTTTCTACGCATGTTATTTTCTTTCCTCTTAAGTTCTACATGTAGTGTGGACTCCAACTGGAATGTTTTCACTCTCTTTCGGGCCCCATCCTGCTGCCCCTCCCTTCCAGGTTCAACAATATGAAGGTCAACTGTCAGGAAGGTTCTCAAAATCAGGATGTTAGGCAAGGCTAAATTCAACATGGTATGATCAGCTTCCTGTTGTGTAAAAAGAAAAAAAGATTTTGGGGCCTTGTTAGTAATTCTGCTTTTTCTTCCTACGTGTCTTCTTTTGATGGGTTTTCTTCTTGGCAGCACTGACTTTAATCTGGGCTTCTTTTCAACTTCCCTGTTGGCCAGACTGGGCTCAAGTATGAGCTCAATTTGAGTGAACTCAGTGGTTGAATCTTCCAGCGTTTCCTTATCTGTCAGCTCCTTTGAAAGCTCAGGGATCTCTATTTTTAATATTTCTTGGCTTCCATGTAGCTGATTCTTCAGTTCTTCCATTTCTTTTTTGTTTTTGTTAATTATTTCCTGGAGAATTAAGCATTGCTGTGCTTTCTCGGCTGATTGATTGTTTGTCTCGGCCAGAGATATGCTGAATTTTCTCTGTTCTTCCTCATATCTTTTTAGTGGTATAAATTGGGATCTGAGGGAATCTTGCAGTATGCATAAGTCCTTCAGCAGGTTTTCTTTTTCATTTTGGAGGTCACTGATTTCAACTTGTCCTGAAGCATCAGCTGTACGAGTTCCTTTTGTTGAGTATTTACATGCTCCTTTTTCCAAACAGCAACACTTCCTGCTTCTGACTGAGATCTCAGTAATCTCTCGAGATTGATCTCTCTTAACCAGTTTCTTCCGAACGACTTGGTCCTCTGCCTGCCATCATCATGAGGCGTAGGTTAGTAGACTGACTTCCATATTGTACTGAAACCTTGCATATACCTCTTACTCGTATGTCCTCGCCAGTATATGTCTTTAATTTAGCATCTGAATTTTCCAGATTTAGTGAGTGGCCTCCTCCATTCAGATATTTAAACCTATGTTCCCCTATAACTGTCAAAGATGTCCCTATATCCACCTCCATTCGTATGGGTTTTTCATTGACTTCCACTGTCACATAGGTTGGCTCTGTTTTACCTGTTTTTAAATTGTGTAGCAAGTAAATAACTGATTCTGGTTCTTCTGGTTCCTCCATTATATGGATTTCATGATTTCTGCCTTTTTGTTTGAAATTTTGCCTCAATCTGTCTTTGCAATATCACATAATGTGCCCATTATGATGGCAGTAGAAACACTCGGTCCTTTTAAATTGTTGTTCGTTTGCAGGCTGTCTGGTTCCATTTCTTCCACCATTAATGTAGGTTTTCTCTGTTAAACCATTCCTTTTTGCTGGTCTGTTAATTGTGGCTGTTTCCCGCCTTTCCGCGGAGCCCTGTGCTTCCGCGCCATTTCTAACCGGTGCTTCCCTTCCGACGCGATGGATGGCACCATTTTGTGCTCCCTTGATTGCTTCTGAATCCCTGACTGCACTCTCCATTGCGAGCGCCAACTCCAGCGCCTTGCTGAAGTCTAAATTCGTTTCTGACAACAACCTTTTTTGAGTGGCGTCTTTGTTAATCCCACACACTAATCTGTCTCTTAACATGTCATTAATCGATGTCCCGAGCTCACAATGCTCTGTCAGTTGTTTCACGTGGTCAAACTGCTCACATTCTCTTAAAGGTATATTGCACCTCAGATTACCACACTTTGCATTGCATTTATTCTGCCATCTGTCTGTCCAATTCCCAAATTTCTCCAATAGTTTATTCTTTGCTGTCTATCAGCTTCATTAACTTGATATCATCTGCAAAGTTAGCCACTCTGCTTGTGACTGACTCCTAGTTCCAAACCATTTATACAGATATTAAACAAAAAAGGACTGTAATAGACTACTGTGAAGCCTCACTGGCAATGCTTTCCCAGGCAAATGAAAGTTCCTATACCCCAACCCTCTGAATTCTACTGGTCAGCCAGTTATGAATCCTTGTAAAGTATTTCCATGCTTTCTTCATTTTCAGAATCTGTCTTCCCAGAGGAATTATATCAAAGACCATACTGAAATCTAAATAATGTACATCCACTCATTACCCCTATCAAGGTCCTTTGACTCATCCTTAACAAAAACCTAGTAAATTAGATAGGTTAGACCAATTTAACAGTAGAAGCTTGTAACTTTTATGTGACTGCTTCAAGTCTATAACTCCCTTAGGGAAATCTTATTCAATCTTTATGGGGAGGGTGTGGGTGAAAACAAAAATGGCCAATCTAATGGCATCACCTCACAAAAATTTTGTAGTCCATCTCCCGTCTGGAGATAGCCAAATGGACAGCCTGGTTGGAAGGAGTACCAGCAGCAACAGAGGTGTACAGCTGGTGACCCTTAGGGACATTCCCCAGAACTACATCATTATAAAAAAAAACACATAATTCAAGTGCTTAATCCCTTGTAAAAGCAAACATTGGCATTAATAATCCCACTTGAAAGAGTCTATATTCCCTTGGAACTGTCAATCTGTGAAATTGAAGGCACCCTGCTGTGATAATGGAAGGTTGTGAAATCATCATGCAGCACTAATTAGGTAATGCTAAACCTCAGGCTTATGCCAACAGAGTGAAATAGCAAGCAATATTTTTTTTAAATATTCCAGACATTTTTTTTTCAAACATTTAAAGGGCAGGGGTTTTAAATTCCATGACAGCTTGATAGTTGCCCTGACAGTTCATTTTGACACTTCGGACAGTTCCACTGAGCTTTTTTTTTAAATTATTCGTTCATGGGATGTGGGCATCACTAGCTAGGCCATGCTAACTTGTCCATCCCTAATTGCCCCTGTTCAGAGGGCATTTAAGAGTTTCTTCACTTTTTACTTGCACTCATGCCTACTTTTAACAATCCCAAGGTGCACCTTACCTCTCGCAAGGGGCACCTGACCTCTCCCAAAGGTCACCTTATGTTCCTCAAGGAGCACCTGACCTCCCCCAAATGCTTCCGGGACCATATATAAAGGGGTACTCTGTCTGTCCAAGAGGATACCCCACATCTCCAAAGGACTCCACAAAGTTCCGACCTGCTGCTACCAAGTCTAACCTGCACATGTCGTGTGTCACCAAAATTAGACACGAGTGGAGGCAGTTGCTGATTTATGCGGGCAGTTGCCTCTACGAAATGAGCTGCAAAAATCCTGATCTGGGCCCATTCCTGCCCCTGTGAAAATGGCAGGGGGCGAGACTTTTAATTTTTGGCCTCTTCCGCCATTTTCACAATGACAGAGAGGCTCTCCATCATTGCAAAGATCCAGGACATAGAGTCAAAGAATCATTACGATACAGAAGGAGGCTATTGGGCCCATCAAGTCTATGCTAGCTCATTGTTGTCAGTTCAGTTCTCTGCTTTACCCTTGTAGACCTGCAAGCTTATTTCACTCAACTGCCTGTCAATTTCCTTTTGAAATCATTGATCATCTCCACTTCCACCACCTCATAGGCAGCAAGATCAGGTCATTACCATTCAATGCCTAAAAAAATCTTCCCCATATCCCCTTGTATCTCTTGCACAAAACATTGAACCTGCAACCCATAGTCCTCATGCCATTAGCTAATGGGATCAGTTTTTCTTGTCTACCTGTTCTAAACCTGTCATAATCTTACACACTTTTATCAGATCGCCCTTAACCTCATTCGCTATAAGGTGAACACTCCTCGTTTCTCCCACCTGACCTTGTAGCTAAAATCCCTAGTTCCTGAAGCCATTGTAGTAAATCTCCTCTGCACCCTCTCAAGGATCTTCACATACTTCCTAAAGTGTGGTGGCCAGAACTGGACTCAATACTGTAGTTGTGGCCTAACCAGAGCTTTATTAAGGTTCAGGATAACTTCCCTGCTTTTATACTAAATAAGTCTATTTGTGAAATCCAAGATCCCATATGCTTTGCTCATTACTGTGTAAATCTGTCCTACTCCCATCACTTGTACACTCTTTCAAACTCTGCCATTAACAATATATTGCCTTCCCCCATACCTTCTGCCAAAATGCATCATTTCTCTGTATTAAAATCCATCTGCCACTTGCTTGCCCATTCTGCTAGCCTATCTTTGTCCTGTTGCAGTTGATTGGCATCATCCACAGTTTGCCACACCTCTAAGTTTGATAACATCAGCAAATTTTGAAGTTTTACTCTGTATTCCAATACCCAAGTCATTTACATACAGCTTAGCAAAAAAAAAGCTTTGGACCAAGTACTGACCCTGACCCTTGGGAAATACCACTGTCTCCCGTCCTCCAGCCTGAAAAACAACCATTTACCATGACTTGCTCATTTTCTGTCATTAAGCCAACTTTTTATCCAATCTGACACTGACACTTCTATGATTCTCATTTTTTTTAACCAGCCTTTTATGTGGTAATTCACAAATACTTTCTTAAAACATATTTAGGCAACACCTAGTGCATTCCCTTCTTCAACCTTCTCTGTTGCCTCACCAAAAAATTCAACCAGCTTAGGCAAACATGATCTGTCTTTTACAAATCCATGCTGTCTCACCGTAATTAACTCAAGCCTCTCCAATTGCCTGTTATTTTCTTTCCCCCCGACCATTGTTCCTAAAACTTTACCCACCACTGATGTTCAACTGATTGGCTTGTTGTTACTAGGAAACACTATCTCTTGAACAAGGCTGTCAGATTTTCTACTTTCCAATTTACTGGCATCTCCCTATATCTTGGGAAGATTGGAAGATGATGACAATCCTTTCCGTTATCTCCACCCCCACTTTCCTTAACAACCTGGAATGCAAGCCATCTGGATCAGGCAACTTATCCGGTATAAGCATATTCAGCCTTTTCAGTACATCCTGCCTTTCAGTGTTCACTCTATCCATTACCTCTACCATCTCCTGTCAGTATTTTGTCAGCATTCCCTTCCTTAGTAAACACTAATACAAAGTACTTGTTAAGTATTCTAGCCTAGCACAGTGCCTCTTAGCACGTACCATCTTCCTTTTCTGTAATTGGACTCCACTCTGCTGCCTCTTATTACCCACTCACTACTTGCATGTTCTTATGGTAATTGACAATGTATGAACTGGAATATGAAGGACTTGAAGTCATGCTTCAGCCATACAAATCCCCGGTTAGACCACACCTGGAGGACTGTGAACTGTTCTGAGCATTGCACCTTATGAAGGATATACTGGCCTTGGAGGAATTGCAATGTAGGTATACTAGAATGATACTAGGACCCCCAAGTGTTAAACTAAGAGGAGATGAAATAAACTAGGTTTGTATTCCCTGAACTTTAGAAGGTTAAGGGGTGATTCAATCCAAGTTTTCAGGACGTTAAGGGTATCAAATAGGGTAGATTGGAAGAAATTATTTCTGTTAGTTGTGGAGTCTAGGACTAGGGAGTATAGTCCAAAAATTAGAGCCAAACATTTTAGGAGAGAAATTAAGAAACATTTCTTCACTCAAAGGGTGATAGGAGTTTGGAATCTCTTCTGCAAGTGACAATTAATGCTGGTTGTTAATTTCAAAACTGAGATTAATAGATTTTTGTTAACCAAAGATATTAAGGAATATGGGGCAAAAATGGGTACATGGAATTAGACCACAGATCACCCATGATCTCATTGAATGCTGGAGCAGGCACAAGGAGTTAAATGGTCCACTGTTCCTATTTTCCTATGTCCTATGCACCAATTTTATGTCTTTGGATCCATACCCACTGGGAGTGAGATGGAGGTTCCCCAAAATGCAGCGCCGCTGTGAATGGTGGTGGACAATTAAATAACTCACTGGAGGAGGAGGCTCCACAATACCCCCATCTTCAATGATGAGGGAGCCCAGCACATCAGTGCATAAGATGAGGCTGAAGCATTTGTAACCATCTTCAGGCAGAAATGCCGAGTGGATGATCCACCTCGGCCTCCTCCGGAGGTCCCCAGCATCACAGATGCCAGACTTCAGCTAATTCGATTCACTCCACATGATATTAACAAACGACTGAAGGCACCGGATACTGCAAAGGCTATGGGCCCTGACAATATTCCAACAATAGTACTGAAGACTTGTGCCCCAGAACTTGCTGCACCCCTAGCCAAGCTGTTCCAGTACAGCTACAACACTGGCATTTACCCGGCTATGTGGAAAATTGCCTAGTTATGTCCTGTACACAAAATGTAGGACAAATTCAACCTGGGCAATTACCGACCCATCAGTCTACTCTCGATCATCAGTAATAGGAGGGGTCATCGACAGTGCTATCAAGTGCACTGTTGCTGGTTCAAAATCCTGGAACTCCTTCCCTAACAGCACTGTGGGTGTACATACACTACATGGACTGCAGCGGTTCAAAAAGGCAGCTCACTACCACCTTCTCAAGGGCAATTAGGGATGGGCAGTAAATGCTGGCCTAGCCAGCAACACCCACATCCCATGAATGAATTTTAAGAAAAACCTAGAAAGAACAGAGAAGGAACCTTCATTGAATGAATATCTAGGTTCCAGACCTCCTCAAAGTTGCAGCATTCACTTCTATACCAGTGACTTGCCTCGGTGCATAATACCATATACCTGTTACCAATGCCTTATGGACAATGCACAAAAGCTATTCGGAAAATTACACATAGGATGAAGGGCTAGTCTCAGGTTTCCCACAGCTTCATACGTACTTGAGCAACGCTTGTACCAAATGTTTATACTCTGTTTCACAAGCTACTCTTGAAAACTTAATGGAATTTTGTTAGCCATGAAATAGGTTTGATTTACTGTTGCAGTCACTGACAGCTTTTTATTGTGTGCTTGTTATGTTTTATTGTAACAGTGATACATGCTCTTTGAACAATTTTATTTAAATGGAGACTCTTTATCAGGAGGGCAACAGTGAAAGAGATTTGTACCATCTGAAAACTTCAAATACCAAAGGACTGGATAGGTCAGTGGGTCAGAGGCTGGCCATTCACATTTGAAAGCTGAGCTAACCCACACCCAGACAGAAATAAATAGGATTGTTTCATGGGATGGGGTAGAGTGAGCTTACTCTCTACTCTGCTGCACCTGTCCCAGGAGATTTTGATGGCATAGTGTAGAGGCAGCTTTAGTATTTTTATAATCCATGTTGTAATAGCCCTGGGAATGTTTGATGGCCCATTGTAGAGGGAGTGTTTTTTTTTCAGCCATGTCGTCCCAAGTTGGGAATGAGGCAGTGTCGAGGGAGATTTACTCTGTTTCTAACTCTTACTGTACAGGCACTGCGAGTATTTGATGAGATAATGTTGAGGGAGCTTTACTCTGTATCTCTGTTTTTATAATCAGCACAATGTGCAGTATCTCTGCATTTACAAGGTACTCACAGTGCTGTATGCTTGATCATTATGTTTACAGCCCAACAGGAAGGAAACATTGCTGGATCTGGTTCTGGGGAATGAGGTGGGTCAAGTGGATTCAGTGTCAGTAGGAGAATATTTAGAGAACAGTGATCATAGTGTTATAAGGTTTAGGTTAGCGATAGAAAATCATAAGGAACAATCTAGAGTAAAAATGCTTATTTGGAGGAGGGCCAATTTCAGTAGGGTGAGAACGAACCTGTCCCAGGTAAATTAGAATGAAAGATTGACAGCCAAAACTGTAACTGAACAATGGGCTGCTCTTAAAGAGAGAGATATTGGGGGACAGTTGAAGGGAAAGGTAGGGTAAACAAAGGCAGAGCTCCCTAGATGTTGAAAGGGATAGTGAATAATATGAGGTAGAAAAAGGGTGCATATGGCAGATGTCAGGTTGATAATACAAAAGAGAGCTAGGCTGAATATAGGGAGTTCAGAGGGGAAGTGCTAAGGGAAATAAGAAATGCAAAGAAAGAGTACGAGAAGATACTGGCAGCTAACATAAGAGGAATCCAAAAGTCTATGTAGGCTTAAAAATAATTAAGAGGTCATGGGCGGAGGGGTGGAACCAAAGAGGGGATCTATACATGGAGACAGAGGGCATGGTTGAGATACTAAATGAGTATGTAACATCTGTCTTTACCAAGGAAGAAAATGCTGTTGAAATTAAGGTAAAAGAGGAGGCAGTTGAGATACTAAATGGGCCAAAAATTGATAAAGAGGGAATATTCAGAAGGCTGGTTGTAACTCTTTCGAGCACAAACACGTTTCCATCTGTTTCAGATGAAGTTACATTGTTTCATAGTTTGCCATTGTGAGATTTGAACTCTTGATACTCTTTTGAGTAAACCTGTTTCCATCTGTTTCAGATGAAGTTACATTGTTTCATAGTTTGCCATTGTGAGATTTGAACTCTTGATCTCAGGGTTACAAACCCAGTACCATAACCACTTGGCTATTTAGGCCAAGCAGAAGGCTGGTTGTACTTGCATCACTTCCTGTGATGATGTACTATTATATGATTAGCATATTAAATGATTAAAATGAACCAATTAACAGGCCAATATCCAATATAACACATTAAACTACACAGGTCACTGGTCATAATCTTCTAATGCTCCTTAGAAATAGGTTTGGTGCCTGAGAACTGGAGAATTGCAAATGCTGCAACTTTTTTTAAAAGAACAGTAGAAGGATAAACCCAGCAACTACAGGCCAGTCAGTTTAACCTCTGTGGTGTGAAGCTTTAAAAAACAGCAATCTAGGACAAAATTAATGGTCACTTGGACAAGTGTGGATGAATTGAGGAAAGCCAACATGGATTTGTTAAAATTGCATTAAACCAACTTGATTGCAGTTTTTGATGAGGCAACAGAGAGGGTTGATGAGGGTAATGCAGTTGATGTGGTGTATATGGATTTTCAAAAGATGTTTGATAAAGTGCCAGAAAATAGACTTGCCAGCAAAATTGAAGCCATAGCATAAAAGGGAATATGGCAGTGTGGATACAAAGTGCCAGGAAGCAAAGTAGTAATGAAGGGTTGCTTTTTGGACTGGAGGAAGGTATACAATGGGATTGATCCTAGGACCAGAGCTTTTCCTGATATATATTAATGACCTAGACTTGCGTGTACAAGGTATAATTGGAAAATTTGCAGGTGGCATAAAACTCTGAACTATTGTGAACTGTGAGGAAGATAGTATTAGACTTCAGTAGCTCACATTAAGGCTGGTGGAATGGGCAAACAGGTGGCAGATGAAATTTAATGCAGAGAAGTATGAAGTGAAACAAAAGCGAAATACTGCAGATGCTGGAAATCTGAAATAAATACAGAAAATGCTGGAAATACTCAGCAGGTCTGGCAGGTTGAGAAAGTGGTTAAAAAAAAGGAATATGGGATCCTGGACTTTATAAATAGAGGCATAGGGCTGGATTTTCGTGGAGGAAGCAGGATAGTTGAGTTGGGAAACTTCTTGACCCGGTAGACCAGCCTGCTTAAACATATTTGCATTCAAGAGAGGCGGGGGTGGTATAGTGTCAGGCCCACCACCTCCATAGGCAGGCCTGAGGTGACAACAAAGGCCGGTGGATGGCCAGGTCAGCAAGTTGGAGCACCCAGCTCTGTTTACTGAGACATCAGCCCAGTTTTGATCATGAATGTCAGACCCTTAAACTGTCATCCCTCAACCCCACCCACTCCCATGGCCCCTCCATGCCACCCATATCCCCAAGTTACCTCATTTTAAAAGGACTCTGGGCATTTAAATCACCTAAGATTATTACACTAGAAATCCCAAGCAGTGTTTTTTTCAGTATTTTTAATGCATGAGTGTTTTTGCCAATGGGAAAACTATTGTAATCCATTCCCAACAGTTACACAATGCTGATCAATGTAATGGTCAACTTAACTTTGCAATGTAATTAATCATTGCAGTAAAAACACATCTAATTTACAATACAGCATCTAAATATTGAAACAGGATTTTTTTTGGATTTCAAAGACTGTCAATAAAAGAATTCCAGGAGTAGATGACTTTATATTTTTGGTTTCCCCACTTGGGACTGAGCTTCTCCCATGGTTCACACCTCCTTGGAGAGGCTGTGAACCATGTCTTTTTACTGAAGGGGCCCAACTCCACTAAAATATTTCAACACTGCAATAGAGCTGCCAAGGGTGAGGGTGCTGTGTACTGGCTGACTGTCCACGGCCTTATTACATGCCAGCGAATATTGTCGGAAATGGGAGAGGGGATCCTGGAATCGGGTCCTGCCTGCCATTTTTAAAGGGCTCCTAAATTATCTCGACTCGGCGAATATGCGGGCCGTAGAGTACAAAACCATGGAAATTACCATGAACCTTTTATAAAACACTGGTTCAGCCTCTGTGTCCAGTTTTGGCCACTGCACTTTAAGATGTGAAGGCTTTAGAGGGGGTGCAGAAAAGATTTATGAGAACAACTCCAGAGATGAGGGGCTTCAGTTATGTAGATAGATTGGAGAAACTGGGGTTGTTCTGCTTAAAGAGAAGGTTGAGAGGAGATTTGATAAAAGTGATCAAAACTATGAAGGGTTGAGACAAAGTAGATAGAGTAAAACTGTTCCCATTGGTGGAAGTAGATAGAGTGAAACTGTTCCCATTGGTGGAAGTAGATAGAGTGAAACTGTTCCCATTGGTGGAAGTAGATAGAGTGAAACTGTTCCCATTGGTGGAAGTAGATAGAGTGAAACTGTTCCCATTGGTGGAAATGTTGAGAACTAGAGGACACTGCTTTAGGTGATTGGCAAAAGATCTGGCTGTGTGCGGGAAAACATTTTTATATGGTGAGTAGTTAGTGTCTGGAATTCACTGCGTCAGAGTGGGGTTGAGTCATATTTAATCATGGCTCTCAAATGGGAATTGAATAAGCACTGTGGAGAAAACGTTTGGGCCAGAATTTTTAGCTCGTTGGGCAGGCGCTCGCCCCCGACCCAACCGAGCATAAAATGACGCGTGGTAACATCGGGCGAGCGTCCCGACATCGTTGCGCACTCGCACAATATTTCGGTGGGCGGGCGCACACCGGAGTCGGCAGTGTGCCCGCCAACAATTAAAAGCCTTTTCAGGCCACTAAAGTAATAATTGAAAGAATCTTTTTGCTGCCCTTCCAACCTTACAGTTGGCAGGCAGGTGAAAAGGCCAAGTGGCCTTTGCACTCTTTCGGAAACCTCATCCACGGGTGGGGTGAGGTTTCCAACAGCAAATTAAAATAAACTAAAAATTTTCACATTTTATTTATAACATGTCCCTGCTCATGTGACAGAGTCATATGAGGGGACATTTTTTATAACATTTTTAATATCTTTATTTTTAATGTATTAAACTGCTCATCTCCCTGAGGCAGCTCTGTGCCTCAGAGAGCTTTTCCAGAGCACACATGCGCGGAGTGCACACTCGCCCTCCTCCCTCTGCCCTGCCACAGGCAGCGCGCGTTTCACACTGGGCAGGCCTTAATTGACCCGCCAGGGTGAAATCGCAGTCCAGCCCCAAGCGTGGTCAGCTTTCCGCATTCGCCGAGCCCACCCAACGAGGGGGAGAATCCTCCCCTTGGGCTATGGGGAAAGGTTATGCCAGAGAGTCAACATGAACAGAACGGTCAAACGGCCTTTTCCTGTGCTGTAACCATTCTACGATTCTATGATTTTGTATTCATAATATAAATGCAGTGCTGATTCTTCGTATATATAATATATGCAGTGCTACATTTCTGTATTTTGAGAGATTCAGCAGAACGTAGTTTAGAATAATGAGAGGTGATTTCATTGAAGGTCTTGTGGTGCAGTGCCTCTGGGACAGAAGCTGCAGGTTCAAGTCTCACTTCAGGAATTGACTGCCACGGTCAGTGCATTCAAATTGTGGCCAAAGAGGTTGATTAGCAGCCTGTAAATCCTTCCAATACAGCGCCAAGTGTGGGAGAGTTTCCTGGAGGCAGTGGCAAACCATTGCAGTACTTGGCCAAGCATGATCATGGACCAATCCAATGGAAGTCTGTGGTCGCCAATGTCCTCTTAGGACATGGAACCTGAGGGAGGAGGAGGGTTTCATTGAAATATATAAAATTCTGAGAGTGCTTGACAGGCTAGATTCTGAGAGGCTGCTTCCTCTGGCAGAGTCGAGAACTGGAGCATCGCCTTTGGTTAACATGTCGGCCATACGGAGATTAGTGGAGGAGAAACCTCTTCACACAAGAGGTTGTGAATCTTTGAAATTTGCTGCTCCAGAGGATTGTGGGTACTCAGCCATTGAGGACATTCAAGCCTGAGATCGATAGATTTTTGAAGGAATAAGGGGATAGGGTGGGAAGGTGGAAGTTAAGTCCGTAGATCTATCATGATCTTATTGAATGGCAGAGCAGTTTCAAGGGGCTGTATGGCCTACTGCTGCTCCTATTTTGTATATTCTGCATGTTGCTGTGTCCCAGCCTGTTT
This sequence comes from Carcharodon carcharias, assembly GCF_017639515.1. NCBI lineage: Eukaryota > Metazoa > Chordata > Chondrichthyes > Lamniformes > Lamnidae > Carcharodon > Carcharodon carcharias. The sequence continues at coordinate 124,121,566 of NC_054479.1, forward strand.
GAAGACTGCTGCAGAGGGAAACATGGCTGAGCTCAATTCACTCATATGCTGTATTTTAAGCAAACAGATTTAAACTACTTGTGCTATTTGATTCTGCATTCAAGGAATTTACAGGGGAGCATGGGTTGAAGGCACCATGGGTAAAGTGATCTGTGTGTTACTGACTCACGCACAGCAGATGGCCTCAGGTTGCAGTGCTGGCCTGTGATGAGCTTAATAATATGTGTGTGTGCACGTCGGTGTGTCTGTGTGACTTGTGTGTAGTGAGGAACACAGTGAGTTCAGTTATCCTACCCACCCTTACCAACATAGACTGGCCTTCCCACAGTCACTGTCTGGGCTCTGGAGAATTGGTGAGCTGCTGGGGGGCAGACAGCTCACAAGGCAAGGAGTTTCCACTTCTGGAATGGGGAGAAGGGCATGGTGTGGGTGAGGACAATATTGTGCGAGTGTGAGGTTGGCTAGAGAAATCTGATGAGACGTGAGCTGCTTTATTAATTCTTTGCACCTTCTGTTTTCCAGAAATGTATGAGGTTCAACCTCGATGCTCCCGTGTGGGTGTCTAAGCAACGAATTCTGTGCACTCTCAACCAGACGCTGAAGGATGTACTAAACTATGGGCTCTTTCAACCAGCATACAACGGGAGGGTGGGGAAGTTTCTGGATGAAGAACGTCTGCTCCGAGACTACCCGACACCCCCTGACACTCCCATACCATACCTAGAGGTACTCAATTTAACTTGTGTCTGTGTACCTGGGGAACTGTGCTTTTTTTTTTTTCTGGCACCTCTCCTTTAGAGCGCAGAAAAGAAAGAAAAACTCGCATTTATATAGCACATCAGGACGTTCAAAAGCATTTTGCAGTCAATTAAATACTTCTGAAGTGAAGGAACTGTTGTAATGTAGGAAATTTGGCAACCAATTTATGCACAGCAAGCTGCGACATCCAGCAATGAGATGTGTGACCAGATAATCTGTTTTAGTGCTGTTAGGTGTGGGAGAAATATTGACGAGAACACCAGGCAGATTTTCCCTGCTCTTCTTCCAGTAGCACCATGGGATCTTTTGCATTCACCTCAAAAGAAAGGCAGGGCCTTGGTTTAACATCTCTTCCAAAAAACAGTGCAGCACTCCCTCAGTATGGCAGTTGAGTGTCATGTTCTCAAGTCTCTGGAGTGGGGCTTGAACCCATGTTCTTCTAACTTGCAGGTGAAGGTGCTTGAGCATAGGCTAACCAAGAATGCTCGCAGGTGAAGAAACCCTCTTAACCAGGCCCAAATTTCTTCACGCAGTGGGAGTCTGCAAGATGTTTGTGGAGTGAGGGTGGGTGGCACTCATTGTGAGGGAGAGGCAGCGTTTATTCCAATCATTTATTGTAGGCCTATGCCAAGCCTAAGGTGTATTGTTTTGGGGATCAGCGCAGGCTGTGCGCCACCTTCCCCCTCCAACCCCATTTTCACATCTCACGTCTACTTGTGTGCACTTATAGTACCTGAAATACATGCAGTTTTTAAAAATTCATTCAGGGGATGTGGGCTTCGCTGGCTGTGGGCCCATTTATTGCCCATCCCTAAAGCATATAGCATGGGGGAAGGTCATCACATCTGTGCTTACAGCAGCTTATAGTTATACGGTGCTATTAACATAGTGAACTGTCCCTAAGGTACTTAACAGGAGTATTAGCGAATAAAATTTGGCATTTTCTCCGGGAGGTTTTAGGGAGCATCTTAAAGGAGAAAAGAGAGGTAAAGAGGCAGAGAGGTTTCGGGAGCGATTGCTAGAGCCTAGATGCTTGGCAACTGAAAGCCACCAAGAGTGCAGCAGTTAAAATCAGGGATGCTCTAGAGGCAACAATAAGAGGAGTGCAGGTATCCTGAAGGGCTGTAGGTTTTCAGAGATTAGAGAAATAAGGAGGGGTTTGAGAACAAGGACGAGAATTTTAGAATTCTGTTGTTGCCAGACCAGAAGCTAAGATAAATCAGTGAGCACAGAGGGTGAAGGGTGAATGGGGCTTGCTGGGAATCAGGATATGGGACGCAGAGTTTTGGATGATCTCAAATTTATGTGGCATGGAAGATGGGAGGCTGAACAGGAGTATGTTTGAATAGCCAAATCTAGAAGCAACAAAGGCATGGATGATAGTTTCAGCAGATGAGCTGGGGTTGGGATGGTGGAGGTGCTGGTGATCAGGCCATGTTTTAGATGTGGTAATAGGCAGTGATGGTGCAAACATATGGTCAGAAGCTCATCTCTGGGTCAGATATGCTAAGGTTGTGAACACTCTGATTCAGCCTCAGGTAATAAACCTTACTCTCTTGATCTTTCTTCATAACCATTCCAGGTATCCACCTAAGAATTCATACTTTCTCCCTCTTTTCATCCTCCCTCCATCCCAATCTCTTCCCAATACCTTTTCTGCTCCACCCATTCCATCCTCTACATGCTCGCTGTTTTGACTCTCCTTCCTCTCCATTCCACAACTATGCTCTCCTTTCCACCATCCTCCTCTCAGTCTCCCTCTGCCTCATGTTCCAGAGTTGAAAGGACAGTATCTGATCTAGACCCCATCAGAGAGGAGATAACAATGCCCTTCTGTCTGCACAATGGATTTGAAGCTAACTCCCAGTGAGTGAAGGCTCACATCTGATCACTGTCCCACCCAATCTCCCATCAAAGAGAGGAAACCATTTCCCTTGTTCCTGGGCTCAATTTAATCCCACCTACCAGTGGGTGAAAAGACAGAGGGGTATAATTTTATATGTGCTGTGCCTGTTTTGTAGGTGTAAAATGGGCATAAGCCATACCAGTTTAGTAGTGATGGCCTCCACTCATCTGCTTAAGATTTGGCCCTATTACTATAGTCATGGGGCTTATTACTACCTGCTCAAGGCACGTCTATAAAAAGGGTAAATATGAACATATGAATTAGGAGCAGGAGTAGGCCACTTGGCCCTTCATGGCTGATCTGATTGTAACCTCTACTCCACATTCCTGTCTACTCCCAATAACCTTTCACCTCCTTGTTTATCAAGCTCTGCCTTAAAACTATTCAAAGACTCTGCTTCCACTGCCTTTTGAGGAAGAGAGTTCCAAAAACTCATGACCCCCTGAGAGAAAAAATTTCTCCTCATCTCTGTCTTAAATGAGCAACCCCTTATTTTTAAACTATAACCCCTAATTTTAGATTCTCCTACAAGTGGAAACATCCTCTCCACATCCATTCTGACAAGACCCCTCAGAATCTTAAAGGTTTCAATCAAGTTGCTTTTTACTCTTCTAAACTCCAGTGATACACACTTAACCTGTCCAGCCTTTCATTATAAGACAACTCACCGATTCCTGCTATTAGTCCAGTAAACCTTGTCTGAACTGCTTCTAATGCATGCACATCCTTCCTTACATAAGGAGATCAATAATGTACACAGTACTCCACATGTGGTCTCACGAGTGCCCTGTATAACTGGAGCATAATTTCCTACTTTTGTAATCAATTCCCCTCCCAATAAACAATTGCTTGCTGTTCCTGCATACTCGCCTTTTGTGATTCATGCACAAGGACACACAGATTCCTCTGAATCTCAGAGCTCTGCAACCTCTCAGTATTTAGATAACATGTTTTTTTATCCTCCCTGCCAAAATGGACAGTTTCACATTTGCCCACATTATACTCCATTTGCCAGATCTTTTCCCACTCACTTAACCTATCTGTCACTTTGTAGCCTCCTTACGTCCTCTTCACAACTTACTTTCCTCCGTATCTTTGTGTCATCAGCAAATTTAGCAACCAAACCTTCAGTCCCCTTATCCAAGTCATTTATATAAATTGTAAAAAGTTGAGGCCCCAGCACTGATCCCTGTGGCACACCACTCACTACATCCTGCCAACCAGAAAATGACCCATTTGTGGCTACCTTCTGCTTCCAGTTAGCTAGCCAATCTTCTATCCATGCCAATATGTTACCCCATACAACATGAACTTTTATTTTTTGCAATAACCTTTGATGTGGCACTTTATCAACTGCCTTCTGGAAACCTAAGTACAGTCTATCCGCCAGTTCCCCTTTATCCACATGTGATTCTTTCAAAGAACTCCAATAAATTGGTGAAACATGATTTCCCTTTCACAAAACCATGTTGACTCTGCCTGATTACCTTGAATTTTCTAAATTCCCTGCCATAACATCTTTAATAATAGCTTCTAACATTTTCTTTATGACAGATATTAAGCTAACTGGCCTGTAGGTTCCTGCTTTCCATCTCCCACCCCCCCTTTTGAATAAAGGATTCATTTGCTCTTTTCCAATGTAATGGGACCTTCCCCAAATCCAGGGATTTTTGGAAAATTAAAAACAATGCATCACTAGCCACTTCTTTCAAGCCCCTAAGGATGAAGTCCATCAGGACCCAGGGATTTGCCAGCCCACAGCTCCAACAACTTGCTCAACACCCCTTCCCTGGTGATTGTAATTTTCCTGAGTTCCTCCCTCCCTTCCATTTATTGATTTCCGGCTATTTCTGGGATGTTACTTGTGTCCTCTATAGTGAAGACCGATGCAAAATACTGGTTCAATTCATCTCCTTATTTTCCATTATTAATTCCCCAGACTCACTTTCTATAGGACCAACACACTTTGTTTAACTCTTTTCTTATTTAAATATCTATAGAAACTCTTACTATCCATCTTTATATTTCTAGCTATCTTTTTCTCGTACTCTAATCTTTCCCTCCTCATTAATCTTTTTGTTGTTCTTTGCTGTCCTTTATATTCTGTCCAGTCTTCTGATCTGCCACCCATCTTTTTGAAATTACATATCTTTTCTTTTAAGTTCAATGCTGTCTTTAACTTTTTTAATTAACCACGGATGATGGATCCACCCTCAGAAATTTTGTTTCTCATTGCAATATATATATTCTGTGTATTCTGAAATAACCATTTAAAAGTCTGCCATTGCATCTCTATTAGCCTATCCTTGAACCTCATTTGCCAGTTCACTTTAGCTAGCTTTGCCCTTATTTAAGTTTAAAATACTCATCTCGGACCCACTCCTCTCTCTCTTAGGCTGAATGTAAAATTCAATCATATTATGATCACTGCTACCTAGGGATGCCTTCACTATGAAGTTATCAATTAACCCTATCTCGTTGCACAACACCAGGTCTAGTATAGCCTGCTCTCTGGTTGGCTTGAGAATGTGCTGTTCAAAGAAACTATCTTTAAAACAGTCTATAAACTCCTCATCTATGCTATCTTTGCCTATCTGATTTTTCCAGTCTATAGATTTTAAAAACTCCCATGATTATCATTATACCTTTCTGACAAGCTTTTCCTTTTATACTTTAAACTAATTCTTGTTGAAGAACCTTTATCAAAATGAGTCAGTGGTAAATGGATCAGGCATGGGGCCTTGCCTGGAAAGCTGCTCCCACCTCCTCCTGGGATGTACCCGAGGGTCACCACCAGCATTGCAGTGGCCTGACATTGATATCTGCTTTTCCAGCACTTTAGGTGTCAATAGTTCATTGGTCTAATTTAAATGTGGCCTGAGGTCCAGTTGCATTCGGACCTTGGGCCCACCTGTTCTGGCTCAGCTGGTAATATTCAGGTTTTACCTCAGACGCGATGAAATTCATCTGGGGCAGCACAGGGAGATCAGCAATAGTAAATTAGCAGCCTGCTTAACATTCTGCCTGAAACTCTTCATGGAAAAGAAAATTGGATGGAAAGTAAAACGAGCTGCCAAGTCACCGTTGCCTGTTTTGTGTGGCTTCTCAGAAAGAATTTCATGCTCAATGGCTAATCAATGCTCCCCCAGCACCTTTATTAGGGAGGAGACCCCTGTTTGTCTGAATTTCACCCCAAGGGCCAGACTTTCCCCTTTGAGGTGGGAATTGCAAGTCGGGAGATTTTCCGATTTTTTTTTTTAATCCTGCCTCCTTCCCCTGCAGTGCCCGCTCACTCTAGTTTCATGATGGGGTGGTGGAGGTACGCTGGATCCAGGACCACTGCCTCCCAAAGCAGAGATGGTAATGGAGGCGGGCAGATGCTGAGGCAGACAGGTTAGATGGCCCACCTCCATTTAATGGGACACTGGTCCAGTTCTGTACATAAGTATTAGGCACCCTAGTCCTCAGCCCTCAACATCAGGCCCTCCCACAGACCCTACCACCCCCACTCATCCTCCCAAACTCCATGCCGCACCATGGTACCTGCATATCCCCCATGCCCCCATACTCTCCCATGCGCACTCAGCAGTGTCCACTATAGACAGACCTTGAATCCAGTAATAACATTGTGATGTCTTTGAGATACTCATGAAACCTTAAAAAAAAAAGCAATTCAAACTCCACTTAGAAAAAAACCTTAATCCCATTAAGTGGTCATAAAACTGTGAATTTAAACAAAGCTCACAGTCCCCTTGATAACTTTATTAAAAGCCCCTGATGATCTGAATCTAATAATGGGTTTGTAGCTCTGCCATGCATAATAAATGTGATTCCATTGCACAACTGTGTCAATAAAACCACCTGAGCTGAATACATTAAAGCCTTTCAAATAGCTAAACTGTTCCACTGCTTCAAAAGCTGAACAGGTGCCTGATCTGTCAGTCTATGAAAAGGTTAAAGCACAGGGTGCAATTGACATAGTGAAATCTGAATCTCAGTACTGTTGAATGCAGAAGAACACTTTTTCCACCTGACAAATTAATCTAATGCATCTGAAAGACTTGTCCACTTTAACAATGCTGTTCAATTTAAAGGTTTCTTTTAAACTTACCTGTCAAAATGTTCTGGATTCCAGAAATGGTTCATGGCACCTCTGAGCTGGTATGCACATATCACCTTATGAAGCTGGCCTGACTCCATGAAAATTGCAGGGGTCTGAAATCACCCCCCTCCTGCAAAGGAGCCGCAAGCATTGGGATTGCTGCTGTGGACTCAAGAGCTGCACCCTTATCCCGTGCCCTTAAAAATACTACATGCCTGGAAGGGGGCGCAGGAATCCTAAATTTGGATCCCGCCGTGCCCCTCCCCCGCATCCCCCTCTTGACCCTGTGATGTTGGGTTGGCAAAACCCATTCCCAGGTCTCAGAAGTGAAACTGGTACCTGGTCTGCTGCCTCAGCTGGTCCCTGCAAATAATGTTCTCTGCTGTGGGATCAGCTGTGTTGTCCTCACAGTTAGCACCGATTGGTGCAGAAATGGATATCAGGCTTCAGTGAGCTTCAATAGGAAGTGTCTGTTTTGTCACTGAACCAACAATTATTACCTTTATCTCAATTATTTTGTGACAACGAGTTTATTAAATGTTTTATCATGAGATGTCACTTATCTCAGCAGGAAACAATACACAGCAAAGCCAAACCTGTATGGTGTGCAATTAAAACCCGTCCCATTTGTTTAACTCTTGTGTTAATTTGCTACAGAAACAGAATAATAACTATTACGGTGCTGCGCTTGTGGTATCCCAGACCTGTACACAAAGTTATTGAAGGGGACAGATTATTTCTGCACGTTTATGCAATTATTCGTGAATCCTCACTGTCAAATGCAGTAAAAAGAATTTTTGTAGGAAAAAACATACGACCCAAGATAGATCTCATCCTCACTGGCCCATGTTCTCACCATATCCCTCAACTCTATGTTCCCACCTTATTCCTCAATCCTGCCTCCCTACATTTCCATGATATCCCCTCAGCCCTATCTAGTCATTTCTCCCCATATCTTTCGGTCGTCAGACTGCTATGGAGATATTACTCTGGGTTACCTATGGTCTGAGAGAAGCTGCCACGTTAAAGGTCCTCTGAGCCGCTGTCATCGGTTATTGAATCTTCTCTCCAATCGTGTTTGAGACTTGTTAGTTCTTTGTTCACGTCTTCGCTTGGAGCTTACAGTCCAACTTGAACCACTTGTTCATTTCTCTCAGTATTTTAAAATCGCTGGGTTACATCGATCTACGTTTAGTAGCAGGAACTTTGGGTGGGATTTCCTGCCCCCGCCTGCTGCTAGGATCGTCCAGTCCCGCTGAAAGTCAACGGACATTTGGCTGGGCCGCTGGACGTCTCGAAATGGGTCCCACCATGATGGGGCCAGAAAATCCTGGCCATTGAAAATTTATGGTCACAGAAGGAGGCCATTCAGCCCATCACATTGGTGCTGGCTGCAAAACAGCTATCCAGTCTAAACCCACTTTCCAGCTTTTGGTGCGTCATGTTATAGGTTTGTGCATATCGAACTATTCTTAAAATGCTGTGAGGGTTTCTGCTTGTATCATCCACAGGCAGCTCATCACCCTCTGGATGAAAAATACCCCCACAGCCCCCATCTAATCCTTCCTGCCTCTCAGCAAATTGTGGATCCTTTTTGTCTCTTTCCCTTGGATACCATTGCGGGGGGGATTTTCCCCTCTTTGGACAGGCCTGGGAGTAGCTGCGCAACTGTCCACTGCCCTTGACCGGGCCCTGACCGTGATTTCACATAGCTGGCCAGTTAACAGCCAGCCAGCCAGTGTGAAATGAGCGCTGACAACCTCAGCACTGCCGGGATGGGGGTGGGAGGACCGCGAGCGCTGAAGTCTGTGCATGCACGCAGGTACACTCAGTGAAATCTCCCTGAAGGCCCAGAGCTGCCTCAGGGAGCTGAGGATTTTTAACCGGAAAAGTAATGATTTTACATATGAGATAAATATGTCCCCACATGTGACTCAGTCACGTGAAGAGGAGCATGCAAAAAAAGGATGTTGAAAATTTGTTATTGTTGTTTTAGTATGAGGTTTCGTTAAAAATGCAAAGGCCGCCTGATCCCTTCACCTGCCCACCCACCAAACAGCTGAGCAGGCAGCGAAAAACCCAACGTTATTAACTACTTCAAGGCCTTAATGGGCCTCTTAATTGTCAGCGGGTGCACTGCCGACTCTCGCCTGCGCCGACCAACTGAAAGATCGTGAGAGTGCACGATGACATTGGGATGCTCGCTCGATGTTATCGTGCACTATTTCACTCCCGTTCAGGTGGGGTGTGCACCTGCCCACAGGACGAAAAATTCTGCCCCATGGAACTTTGCTCTTCTGACCAGTCTGCAATGTAAGATCTTGTCAAGAGCCTTGCTAAAATCCATGTAGACTACGTCACTGGCACTGCCTACATTGAGCGTCCTTGTTACCTCCTCAAACAAATTCAATCAGGTTAGTCCGCATGACTTTTCCTTAACAAATCCATGCTGACTGTCATTGATTATCCGTGCCTTTCTAAGTGACCACTGTATTTATACTGCCTCTCAGAATTTTGTCCAATAATTTTCTCACCACCGAGGCAGGCTGGACTGGCTTATAATTACTCAGTCTATATCTTCCTCTCTTTTTTAAACAGTATAATAACAGCAGTTCTCCAGTGCCACGCCTGTAGCTGGAGAGAACTGCAAAATGATGATCAGAACCTCTGTTATTTTCTCCTTTGCTTCTCTGAGTAGACTGGTACTGGCAATTTATCTAACTCCAAAGATACTAAATCCCTTTATATATCATCTCTCACTATATTCATCCTATCCAATATTTCACACTTCTCTTTAACTACAATGGGTTGAATTTTCAAGCTACCCAAAGCCGGAAACTGAGGCCAGAGAGAGGGCCTGAAAATACAGGCGCCAGCCAGCATGTCAGTCCTGGGCACTGGTCTTTTTGGGGAACCAGCTCAGTGCCTGGGAAACCTGTCCGCCCTCATGAGGCAGACAGGCAATCAGGCTCATCACGAGCTTTGTTAAAGATAAGTTTAGGAGGGCGACTGAGATTTTCCAGTTGGATCCCAGTCTCCTGATGTGACAGGGGGCAGATCAACTGCCTAGAGGTAGACACACATTGCGGTGCTGGCAGACTTGTCAGCTCTTCCTGCCTGCCTTGGTCGAAAAGGGCTTGTACTCGCAGGCTTCTGACTCAGGCAAGAGTGCTACCCACTGAGCATATGCTGACATATTTCACATCTGATGTAAGCGCATGAAAAGGAGGGTGCCAAGTTAGAAATCAGTATACTTCTTCCTTCACCCACATACTACCTGAGAGTTAGAAGGTGCCTGTGAGGAAAAATACCCACAATCCTCTTTTGCCAGTGATGGAAAAGCAACGGCCGCCTAGAATCCTTAGCCACCCAGATAATGAATTATGTAATGGAGTAAGTACCAATTGGCTCTTCTCCTTTCACCTGATCCTCATCACCCCCTCCATTTAAATATTTTAAGAAACACCTTGGACTTCTGGGAAAATGGTTGTGGAGTGGTGGGGTGTTTCAATGTGGTGACAATCCAATATGACATGCACCTGGCAACCATAGGAGCTGACAACATAGAAGGAGGCCATTTAGCTCAAGTGTCAGTACCAACCCTATGATAGAGCAATCCAAAGCCGATCCCACTGCCCTACACATGGCTTGTAAGGACACTACTCTTATCCAGAAGGGGAGCCTTACAAATAACTCACATAGTCACAAAAACTGTGCCTTTCCATTTCAGCATTAAAGGAAACCTACTTCCTTCATATCATTGATATTGGTGCGTGGCGAGTCCAAGTGAGGACAACATGCTTGGCAGCGATCCCCTCTGTGGTTGAATAGCCTCCAGACATTTGTAACATAGGCTCAAAAATGAGGAATGGTCAATTTTGTTATCGGTTTCGGCAAGAGGGGAAGAGGGAAAATGACATTGGTGGAAGTGATGTGGGAAAAGGATTGTAGTTAACATGCTGCAAATTAATTTAAAGAAAAATTCTCACTTAATATGGAATGTAATTAGATGTAAACAGAAGGGTTAATCCTCTCTGCAGAATAGATATCTAATTCAAAACAGATGACACGGGCACAAAGAATCTTTGAAGTGCTGGATCAGTAGATAATAGCTAGCCCACAATAACAATTAATGTCTCTATGCCAGAATGTAGTTGGGCCCTGACCTCTCTCCATATTAATTTATGTATATTGTCAGATTAATTCTGTTGTTAGTCCCAGGCATAGTCCCCTGTTTCCCATTCGCAGTGTGTTTGACTTGTATCAAGTCGGTCCACTCCTCTTCCCTCTCTTCCCTCACTTTTGGAATCACATAATTAAACTTTGCAGAATGCAACAGTTCAAACTTGCTCCATAGAATCTACTTTTTCAATGGTAACTCCACAATCATGACTTCCGTGGACTCTGTTATTGGTATAAAGATGCAGTTAGGTGTGTGGCAATGGTGCTGCATTAATAATTCAAAGAATGTGAGTTCATATCCCGCTGTGGCAGATCGGGGATTTGAATTCAGTTAAAAAAAACCTATCAAGCCACTCAGTCGTATCATTGGGTTGAGCAATAAATGCTCAGTGACACGCACGTCCTGAGAACAAATATTTATTAAATTAGTACACAGAGAGACATAGAAAAGGATTTGCAGTACTCAGCACAGTGTACAGTCTGGTGAAGCTATTAAAAAGCTAAAAGAATGCTGGATTCCCAAAGCAGAATAGTCAACAGGGCTTATAATTTTGCTAATTAATTCTGGGGATGTGGGTAAAACTGCTAAAACTGTATATATTGCTCTTCCTTAGCTTCTTGGTGATGGTAGTGGCCACCTCCTTGAGCCACTGTATTCGAAGGTCTTGAAGCAACTGAGAGTCCTCAGTGCTCGGTCACCTCAGAGGGAAATACGGGTTAACCACGTTGTTGTGAGACTGGAGTCACGTGCAGGCTAGATAGGGTATGGACTGCAGGTTTCCTTCTCTAAAGGAAACTTGTAAACCCGTTGGGTTTTACTGATATTTTAACAGCTTGTGGTCACTCTTACTGATCCCAGTTTTTAATTTCCAGACTTTTGACATGGAATTCAAGCTCTCAAACTCATATTCCCTGGATTACTAGTTCAGTAACATAGCGGAATTTAATGCCCTCTGCCTTGGCGAGTTTGGTAGGTGGGGTCATTTAATCAGGCGGGTGGGTGGCTGGAGGGAACTTTGCTGCCTATCCAACTTCACTGATTAAGTCTGTGGTGGGATGGCTCGTGGACGACCTTACCACCAGCACCACCAGCACCCCCAACTGCCAATTGAGGCCCTTAAGTGGACAATTAATGCCCACTTAGGGCCTCATCCCACTGCCAATGGTATTAACCCAGTGTCTGGGATGGCAGGGGGCTCGCCATGTGGACAGCATGACAGGCAGCCTTCTACGAGGTGGGTGGGACCCTCGTTCAAAGACAATCAAGTGCCTGATCGAGTGACTTGGCTCGGGGAGGGGGGGCTTCGCAGAGAGCCACCCCCCCCGTGACCTTGCCATGGACACCCACCTCCCCTGCAACCCACCCCCCTCAGCCTCCGTTCCACCATCACCTTCGTGGGACCCAGTGATGATATAAGGCCTCAGGTGGTGTCATACCAGCAAGAGCCGCTGCCTCCCCGTGCTGCTGCCATCCAATTGAGCTGCTGGCCTGTGATTGGCTGGCAGCTCTTGGTGGGCCCTTGATCCCGGGGAAAGCCCACTGCTGTCTAGTTAAGTGACTGAGTGGCACTTAATTCGGTGGGCCTTCCCTAAAAGAGGTGACACAGGGCATTTACTGGCTCTCTGGCGTGCAGGATAACCTGACAGCAAAGGTAGTTGAGTGCAAAAGCGAAATACTGTGGATGCAGGAAATCTAAAATAAAACCAGAAAATGCTGGAAATACTCAGCAGGACAGGCAGCATCTGTGCAGAGATAAACAGAGGTTTTCCTCAGGTCTCCTCCATTAAATACCACCTGTATTGACTATGAGATCATTTCAAAGCTATGTAATGTATAGGGAAGACTGTGCTTGAATACTGTGAACAGTTTTAGTCATCACACTTCAAAGGGATATAATGACTTTTATAGGGAGTGCAGAGGAGAACAAGAATATCCTCAGGTGTAACAGGGATAAGTCAGCAAGGTCAGCAGAACTCAAACATGCAGTCAAAGAGAAGAAGGGACTTCATTCAACAATCCTGCCTCTAGGATAAAAGACTGTGAGTCCAAATCCCACTCTAGGACATGGCATATATTTTGGGCTAGCAAGTCAGTGTTGTAGTCAGATAATGCTACATCTTTTGGATGAGATGTTAAACTGAAGCCCTATCTGTCGGCTCAGGTGGAAGTAAAAGATGCTGTGCAGGGAGTTCTCCTGGTGTCTTGATAACATTTCTCTCTCAGCCGACACGATCAAAATCAGATTAACCGGTTATTCATCTTGTTTGCTGTTTGGCAGACCCTGCTATATGCCAATTGGTGACTGCATTTGTCTGGATAACACTGCTTAAAGAGCATTTCATCGGCTGTGACACACTTAAGGCATTCTATAAATGCAAATCTTGTTTTCAAAGTATTAAATATGTGTTAAATAAGTAGAGAATGTGAATTCAAAGTAGTCTTTCACTGGCATTTAGAGCGAAGAGCATGCAGCTGGCTCTGACAGCTGGGATAGTTCAGTGCAAAAGCAAAATACTGTGGATGCTGGTAATCTGAAATAAAAACAGAAAATAGGCAGTAGCTGTGCAGAGATAAATAGGGTTAATATTTCAGGCAGATGACCCATCACCAGTAGGTAGCTGAGTGATTTATTCGGGAAGTTTAAATATATTTAGATGCTGGTTGAGTTGAATGCCATGCAGGGTTATTGAAATATTTGGCTGGGTGAGGCTAGTGCTGGATCAGACTGGTTTGGACAAGTTGGATTTCACTCTGTTTCCAATATGTACAATGTCATTGCTGGTGATTACAATTCCCGTTTCAAGCTATGGGTTTTTAAATGAGAAATGCCAAGGAATGAAATGAGCCATTTTAGCAGAATTCAAAAGTAAAGTCTTACTCATCAAACAGCAGCTATCTTGCAAGTTCCACTTTATACTAAGTACCTCATCAGAGAGGAGACTGGCAGCTTCTATGTAAGCTCAAGTTGAACCATGTCCCAGGAATATGAAGCAAGTCTCTAACCCACTGGATTATCCAGAACCCAGCAGAAGGCAAACCTTTGTAATGGTTAGGTTTGAAACTAGGTGTCCAGATGAAAGGTCAGCGTCTGACTCATGACACCATCAGTTCCCCATCACTTACTGGTGTAACTTTTTCTTCTTTCTCCTTTTTGCAGTTCCGGTATAAGAAACGAGTATACAGCCAGAGTCATATAGAAGAGAAACAGCTGGCCAAGCTGCACACAAAGGTAGGTGCCCCCTAGGTTCAGTGATGAACACAGGGATGGTTTAACAATCAAGACATTTGAGGTTTATTGCAACAGTCACTCCATTATCAAGGTACCATTCCTGCCTCAGCTCATTTTCTGCTAATACCCTCGCCCATGCTTTTACTACCTCTAGATTTGCCTATTCCAATGTTCTCCTGGCCTGTCTACCATCTGGCACCCTCCAAAAACTTGAACTCATCCAAAAACTTGGCTGCCTGTAGTTAAGCCCTGCTCACCATCATCCATGTGCTTGCTGATCTAGATTGGTATGGCAACACCTTCATTTTAAAATGTTCATCAGAGATGTTTTCAATATCTCTGTGACCTCTCCGCTCCATAGCTCTAATCTTTGCAGCCCAACAATCCTCCAAGATACCTGCGTTACTCCAATTCTGGCCTCTAGAGCATCCCTGATTTTAAGCCCTCCATCTTTGGCCGCCTTGTCTTCAGCTATAAATTCTGTAATTTGCAGTCTAAACCTCTTGTCTCTCTCCTCCATTAAGGCACTTCTGAAAACATTCCTCTTTGACCAAATTTTTGGTCATCTGCCCTGATACCTGCTCCTGTGGCTCATTGTCAAAGTTTGATTAATAACAATCTTGTGAAGGGCTTTGGGACATTTTGCCAAGTTAAAGGCAGTATGTAAATGCAAATGTTTGTTGTTGTTGAAGACGCCCTTCATTTTGTCTTTATCAAGATTGACGGTATCTGTCTGCTTTCTAACTTCAATATTAGCTTCAAGGACAGCAACTAATCACATATGACGACTGGTACTTTGTACAGCAGAACCAGATGCTCCCAGTTTTTGTACATTAAGAGTTATTACACCACAATGTAACCACTAGGGAGGCAGCTGGAGTGTACTGGAGCAATGTCAATCCAACTTTTAATCTTTCATTTCTTGTGACATGAACTTCATTGGCAAAGCCAGCATTTAGTGCCCATTTCTAGGTTGCCTGGGGATGGCAGTGATGGTCTGCCTCCTTGGTTTCTGTCACTAATTTCCAAGCCAGAAAGAACAATCCTTTATTAATCTCAAAACCTTTCATAATTTTGAAAACCACAATGATATTTTGATTTAACTGTCTCTGCTCTAAGGTGGAGAAAACAATATTCCAAGTTTTTCTTCTTCGTGGTATTCTACGCTAATATTATGTCAGCTGTGGTTCAATTGGGAGCATTCTCACCCCTGAATCTGAATGTTGTGGCTTTAAGTCACACTCCAGGACATGGGCACCAAAATCAAGGCTGTGCAGTACTGCAGGAGATACCATCATTCAGTTGAGATATTAAACCCAAGACCCTGTCTGCCCCTTACGGGTGGGTGTAAAAGATCATGTGGCACTACTTCGAAGGAGAGCAGCGGAGTTGTTCCTCACATCCTGGCCAATATTTATCCCGAAATGAATATCACAAAAATAAATTATCTGGCCATTACCACATTGCTGTTACAATATCAACATTCAGCAGTGCTGGAAATCTGAAATAAAAACAGAAACTGCTGGAAATACTCAGCTGGCCAGGTAGCCTCTGTGGAGGGCAAAATGGAGTTAACATTTCAGGTCTGTGACCATATTTATCAAGTGCTGGTTCAATGAAGTGACCTTTTGACTTGTTTGCCCTGTGAATTGTAATGAGAGGTTTAATGAATCCCTATTCCATTGCTTCCTGTTGGAATCATCAGCATCAGGAGAAGCCTGGTCTGCACCATCCCATCCTTTGAAATGATAGAGGGGTGGGTGTGGGTGGCTTTGGGTAATACAACACAGGATTGTCTGGTTTGCATGAGGTCATCACAGATGGTTACCCAGTATCAGGTATTTTGTGACTCCAGTGAATTTTCTAATATATTTGTCTTTGGAATAATGACAACACTTGACGGAGGGCAAGGAACCATCAGAGGAAGAGTGTGCTGTTATCAACAGTACTTTTTTTCCAGATTTTTCATGGGAAATGAACCACTCTCAGACATCCAGACATAATCTGTTTATTCAGGTGAGTGTAGACTGAGCCAGTATTTGGACATCAATCATTTTGGACAATGGACCCTGGCGGAGGAGAGGGCTCCACCAATCTGAATGAGGGATTCCGCAGCTTGCCAGGACTTATTTAGCAACTGGTTAGTTTGTGAATGGCTAATGCTAATGCTTTGTGCTAAAAAAGACACTGCTTTCCCAGAATCAGACTGACCATGAGTGGGTAGCAGTGAGAAGAGAACACATGGCCCCTCTCTCTCTCTCTAGCCATTCTTCAAGCATGTGTCCTGTCTGTATCTGACCCGCCAAACACCACAGGCAACATCTTCAATGTAAACCAAACAGCTGTTGACTTCAGATGAAAGGGCAAATTGTCCGTCAAGACTTTAAATCACCTTTGCATAGGATCCAAAAAAATCAGCGAACATGACCTGAAACCACCCAGTGATCAAGCTACGGGATTCGTATATGATTGACTTTCTTTTGGACACTGTAACGCAATTTAACCTACCCTCCCTCCTTATAACCTCCTCCTGTGAGTGTGAGAATCTCTTGGATGCACGTGTATGTGTTAGTTGGAGTGTTTTTATTATTTTTGATCTGAGGTGTTAAGGACAATTGACACCGTTTCCTTTTCTTTTAAAACTTATGGGAAAACCTGTTTGTGTGCATCACAGCACTTAAACAGTTAAATACTCACTAGGTTGGCAATCCAATTCTTTTAAAACACCTGTTGCGGTCAATCGAGAAGCAGAAAGAGAAGGAAACTATTCTACCACTTTTCAGCTGGGTGTAACAATATGGACACAGACTGTTTCAGTACGTGAGGAATCGCAAATGGTGCTGAACATTGTGCAATCATCAGCAAACATCCCCACTTCTGACCTTCTGATGGAAGGAAGGTCATTGATGAAACAGCTGAAGATGACTGGGCTGAGGACACTACCTTGAGGAACTCCTGCAGCAATGTCCTGAGGCTGAGATGACTGACCTCCAACAACAGCAATCACCACCATCTTCCTTTGAACTAGGTATGACTCTAACTAGTGGAAAGTTTTTTTCCCTGATTCCCATTGACTTCAATTTTGCAAGGGCTCCTTGATGCCACACTGGGTCAAAGGTTGCATTCATATCAAGGGCGGTCACTCTCACCTTACCTGGTAATGAGTGAGAGGTTTGACCTGATTCGAATAAACTTTTACTATCTCTTTCCCTGCCCCCAATGCGTTGTCAATCAAAACTCTGGGTTTAATTTCTAACAGGATCTTTTGCTTTCTCAGTACTATTTAATGTTACCTCTCTCGACTTTGCAATGAATCAATAGTGCTACCACCGGTTGACTGAATTGTGCAGCTAACTGTAAACAATGCTTTGGGATCCTTGATTATTCCAAGTTGTTACTATTTGAGTCAATTTTCTATCACAAAGTAAAAATATTTACAGAGAGACCGTTTAATTCTTTAAAAACCCATGGCACTTTAAAGATCTCAACCCCACCTGCTCACCATATCCATCAACCCCACCAATCCACCTTCTCACTG
This sequence comes from Carcharodon carcharias, assembly GCF_017639515.1. Taxonomy (NCBI): domain Eukaryota; kingdom Metazoa; phylum Chordata; class Chondrichthyes; order Lamniformes; family Lamnidae; genus Carcharodon; species Carcharodon carcharias. The sequence continues at coordinate 124,139,283 of NC_054479.1, forward strand.
CATTTCTCAACCACCCAACTGTCTTCTCACCATATTTCTCAACCTCACTAGCCACTTTCACCCCTTGTACTTTAATCCTTTCTCAATCCACAAACATATCTAAGTATCTTTTACAGGGTATGGTATCATCGTGGTTATGTTGATGGATGAGTAATCCAGAGGCTCAGACTAATGATACGGAGATGTGAGTCCAAATCCTACCACGCTGCTGGGGAATTTAGATTTAGTTTATTAAATATGTCTAGAGTAAATAGCGAGTATCAGTAATGGTGACCATAAAACTACCAGATTGTCGTAAAAGCTCATCTGGTTCATTAATAACATTTAGGGAAGGGAATCTGTTATCCTTGCCTGGTCGAGTGGATGATCCAGCTTAGCCCCCTCCTGAGGTCTCTATTATCACAGATGGCAGCCTTCAGCCAATTTTATTCATTCCACATGATATCGAGAAACAGCTAAGCACACTGGATACAACAAACCCTGCGGACCCTGACAACCTGCCAACTATTGTACAGAAGACTTGTGCTCCAGAACTAGCCCTACCCTTAGCCAAGCTGTTCCAGTACATATGCAACATTGACATACAACTTACATAATAGAAATTTGCCCATCTGTGTCCTGTCCACAAGAAATAGGATAAATCCAATCCAGCCAATATTGCCCCATCAGTCTACTTTCGATCATCAGCAAAGTGATGGAAGGTGTCGTTGACAGTGCTATCAAACAACACCTACTCATCAATAACTTTCTCATCAGTGCTCAGTTTGGGTTGCAACAAGACCAGCCAGCTCCAAACTTCATTACAGTTTTGTTCCAAACATGGACAAAAGTGCTGAATTCCAGAGATGAGAGTGACTGCCCTTAATATTAAGGTAAAATTTGACCAAATGTGGCATCAAGGATCCCTAGTAAAATTGAACTCAATGAGAATCGGGGACAACTCTACTGGCTAGAGTCAAATCTAGCACAAAAGGAAGAGAGATATTTGTGGTTGTTGGAGGTCAGTCATCTCAGCTCCAGGACATCACTGCAGGAGTATCTCATGGTAGTGTCCTAGACCCAACCATATTAAACTGCTTCATCAATGACATTCGCTTCATCATAAGATCAGAAGTGGGGATGTTTGCAGTGTTCTGTTCCCATTGTTTTTTCTTATTCATTCATGGGATGTGGGTGCTGCTGGCTAGGCCAGCATTTATTGCTTGTCGCGAACTGCCATTGTTCAGAGGGCATTTAAGAGTCAACCACATTGTTGTGGGTCAGACCAGGTAAGAACAGCAGATTTCCTTCCCTAAAGGACATTAGTGAACCAGATGGGTTTTTACAGCCATCGACAATGGTTTCATGGTCATCATCAGGCTTTTAATTCCAGATTTTTATTGAATTCAAATTCTGCCTTCTGCCATGTCAGGATTCGAAACTGGGTCCCCACTGCACTACCCTGGGTTTCTGGATTACTAGTCTACCACTACACCACCGCCTCCCCACAAATTATGACTGGTCAGGTAATGAAGCAGGCCTTGTCTACATGCAGCAAGGCCTGGAAAACATTCAGGCTTGGACTGAGAAATGCAAGTAACATTTGTGTCACAGAAGTGCCAGGCAATGCCCATCTTCACCAAGATAAGAGTCTTAAATGCCTCTCCTTGACATTCAACAGCATTATCATCACTGAAACTCCCATTATCAACATGCTGGGCTGGAAGCTGAACTGGACTGGCCATATTAATACTGTGACTATAAGAGCAATCAGAGGCTGGGTATTCTGCAGCGAGTGACTTAGCCCCTGACTTCCCAAAGTCTTTCCAACATCAAAAAGGTACAAGTGAAGAGTGTGATGGAATAGTCTTCACTTGCTTGCATGAGTGCTGCTCCAACAACACTCAAGTAGGTTGACACCATCCAGGGTCAAAGCAACCTGCTTGATTTGTACCATCCACCACCTTAAACATACACTCCCTCCAACATCTGCATGCACCATGTGTACTACCTATAAGATGCACCGCAGCAACTCACCTAAGCTTAGTTGACAACAGCATCTAAACCCATGATCCCTACTACCTAGAAGAGCAAAAGCAGCAGGCTCATGGTTCAGCACTACCTGCAAATTACCCCCCAAGTTTCTCACCATCCTGACTTGGAAATATATCACTGCTGGATCAAAATCCTCAAACCACTACCTGACTTCACCAATTGTGTACCTGTATCACATGGTCTGCAAGAATGAGGCCCCTTGACACCCGCTAAAGGGTAATTGGGGATTGTCAATAATTGCTTGCCTTGTCAGCAACACCTACATCCCAAAAACAAATGAAAAAGATCAGAATTAAATCTGCAGATTTTGTTTTTTAATGCTCACGTGTAACAGTTCAGCAAGGTTCTCTGTTTCCCTGTCATCCTCTAATCTGGTTGGAATATGAAATCTTTGCTGATCCACAGATAATCAATATCTGTACATCACTGATTTGTAAATCCTGTGCATTTTGATAGCTGTAATAGAAATTCAATTACAGACTTTCTGACCGATCTGTCACAGAGCAGACAACTAATAACCCCGTCTGGAAAAACATGGGCACCCAAGATCCAACAGCATCTGTGAGGAGAACGATGTTAGCCATGGACCATATGAAAGCTTTAGTGTTATGCTTAGTACAACAGGAGCAGAGAGAGAGGAAACTGGATGTGTATTTTATCAAAGCAGATTTGGTAGTAAATAGCTGAGGGGTCAGATTCTCTAGCTGGCAGCTGATCATGTGAATAAAACATCCCTTTGTTTTGCCTAGACAATGCCTCAGTCAGTAGGTTGATGGAACCAACACACTGTGGCCTTTGTAGGGAACGTTGCTAAAGTGCTGATGTCAGCTGCAAATCTGTCGCTTTTTCCGCAGGGAGGTGTCTGAGACTGATCGAATACATAAGCCATACAGATGGAAATAAGTCACTCCCTCGTGTTGCTAGCCTCTAGAACTCCATCTGCAACATGTTCTAACTCTTCCAGAGCTCCACATGCCCCCCAACCTATTCCCAATAATGTCTCTCACCCTGGCACCATTTTTAGTGCATATTTTTATTTCATGATCTTTGCTGCTGTTCATAAATCCCCCCCATGCTGTTGCTCCTCTCTACCGTGGCAATGTCCTCCAGCCCTGCATTGCAACTCACAGCCTCCTTCCTTCTGTTCTGGTACTTTCTGTCCCCTTCCCGCATAGCTACCATCAGGCTAGATCCTTTAGTTGTCACACTCCCATCGAACTCAATCCTTCCACTTGGCTATTCTTCTCCCGATGTTGAAAATTCACCTCGAAATCTCACTGTTCGTGCATCATCTGCTTCAACTATTCCTCTAATTCCTAATCTCTGTCCATTCCCCACCTCTCCTGAGGATACCTGGGATGTGAAAGGCACTACAGAAATACAAATTACTGTGTACTGACACTGAGACACACATTGGCAGTACAGTACCAGATAGGCATGCATCATTCCCTTTTACCCACTGTGTACAGTACATATATAAGAGCTGAAACTGAGACTTACATGAGATGACAGTACCAGATGGAAGAGAATAATTCCCTTTTACTCACTGTGGACTGAACATGAACGGGAGTATTAAAGATTGGAGTTATTACTTTATAAATCTGGTAATAAGTCTTTGAAACCTATGTGCAGGGTTAAGACTCTTAGTGTAGGAGACCAACAAGGTTGAAAAGAATTTTAAAAACAAGGAGGCAGATGAGGAAGCGGCCCACAGCAAGCCTGTTTTTAAAAGCACAAAGACTGCAGCACCTCAAGTCTAACTGACTTGTTATCAGCTGAATCTGCACGAGCTCGTGATGGATCCTGTTGCAGTGCTTGGTTCCTGGCTAGAGTGGGTGGGTGCTGGAGATGTGCCGACCGTGGAGCTATAGCCCACCTGCCCCATGCAAATTAGGTGCCCTCCAACTTACCTCCCAATCCCCAACACCAACATCCACAGGCCATGAGAAGGGTTGGGGGAGCTTCAGTTGGAAGATAGGAATAGGAGTGAGCCATTCAGTCCCTGGAGGGCTTTCCCCCTATTTAATGAGATCATTGCTGATCCATATCTTAGCTCCATATCCTTCTGTACCCTTGGCTAGCAAACATCAGTGAATCTCAGATTTAAAATTAATTGAGCAAGCATTGTCTCTTATTTATGGGACTGAGTTTCACATTTCTACCATCTTTTTCTTGAGGAACCGTTTCTTACTTTCTCTTTGAATTCTTCTCATTTTAAAGTGTAATAGAACCACCCACCCTGCCCTCTGCCAAACTAGCGAGAAAAGGTTTTCTCTAGATCCTATTAATTGCTTTCAAAATCTTAAAAACCTCAATTAAAATAACCCTCAACCTTTTACATTCCACAAGATACAAGCCTAGTTTATGCAATTTCTCCTAATAACCTGATGCTTGGAAGCCCTGGTAATATTTTGATGAATCGGTGCTGCACTCCTTCCAAAGCCCGTATTTTCTTTCTCATATATGTGGAGCGCCAAGAACTGTACACAGGTTTCCAGATGTGGTCAAAGCAGGGCTTTGTATAGCTATAGCAAAACCTCTTTTCCTTTAATACTCCAGTCCTCCTTATGATTATTTTGTATCTGACTACTACATTTTAGTGATTTGTGTACCAGGACTCTTAAATCTGTTTTGACCTCCATTGATTCTTGCTTTTAATTATTTGAATAGTACACAGATATCGATGCTATTTTTGTCCAAAATTTATGACCTCGCACCCACGTGCATTAAAATTAACCTGCCACAGTTTTTTTCACTCCATTAACCTATCAATTTCTGTTTGTAATTCTACGTTCCCGTTCACACTGTTTACTATGTCACCAGTCTTTGTGTCATTGGAATACTTGAATATGTGACTCTTTATTGCATTATTAAAGTTATTTCTAAATATTGTTATGATCCTGTTAGGAACCATTAACGTTTAAAGAAGAAACCCAAACACCCAGCAATTAACCTATAGAATTATGCCACAATATTTCAGATTTTTAAACAAAAAGAAACTTTGGTGCTGGGAGTGTTAATGGTGATGGTAAGGGCTAAAGGACATGCTGATAGCAGCATAAAGGTAAGAAGCAGAATGTGTTAATAGGAGAATAAGGGTAAGTACTCTGAAAGAAAAACATGGAACAAGTAACAGATGGGCCTTTTTGGGGTAGGGGAGGGGTCAGTGGTTGAGGAAAAAGGATAGAAAAAGGGATAAAAAAAGGGGATAAAACAATGAATAAAAATGAAAATAAGTGGATAAAAAGTAAAAATATATTTTTTTTTAAAAGGGGATGAAGATAGAGGAGAGAGTTCATGGTCTGAAGTTGTTGAACTCAGTGTTAAGTCTGGAAGGCTGTAAAGTGCCCAATCGGAAGATGAGGTGGTGTTCCTCCAGTTTGCATTGGGCTTCACTGGAACACTGCAGCTGGCCAAGGACGGACATGTGGGCATGAGAGCAGGATGGTGTGTTGAAATGGCAAGCGACAGGAAGGTCTCGGTCATGCTTGCGGACAGACCAAAGGTGTTCCTCAAAGTGATCACCCAGTCCGCGCTTGGCCTCCCCAGTGTAGAGGAGACTGCATTAAGAGCAACAAATGCAATGGACCATTGAAGGAGGTGCAAGTGAAGCATGACTTCACCTGAAAGGAGTTTTTGGGCCCTTGGACAGTGAGGAGGAAGGTGGTAAAGGGGCAGGTGTTGCATTTACTGCGATTGCATGGGAAGGTACGGTGGGATGGGGATGAGGTGTTAGGGGTGATGGAGGAGAGGACCAGATTGTCCCAGAGGGAACAATTCTGAAAGAATGCTGACAGGGGGTGTGAGGGAAGATGTGTTTGGTGGTGGTATCATGCTGGAGTTGGCGGAAACGCCGGAGGATGATCCTTTGAATATGGAGGCTTTTGGGGTGAAAAGTGAGGACAAGAGGGCAGGCCCTAATGGTTCTGGGAGAGAAGGGAAGGTGTCAGGGCAGAGATGGGGGAGATGAGTCGGACATGGTTGAGGGCCCTGTCAACCACAGTGGGTGGGAAACCTCGGTTAAGGAAGAAAGAAGACATGTCAGAAGTGCCATTTTGGAAAGTGACATCATCAGAACAGATGCGACGGAGGTGAAGGAACTGAGAGAATGGGATGGAGTCCTTACAGGAAGCAGGGTGTGAGGAGTAATCGAGGTAGCTGTGGGGGTTGGTGGGCTTGTAATGAATATTGGTGTGGTTAGTCTTAGATTCACTCCTCTCCCTCAAACTGAACGTGAACTTCAATCATATTATGTTCACTGTTACCTATGGGTGCCTTCACTATGAGGACATTAATTAATCCTGCCTCATTCCACATTACCAAATTTAGTACAACCTGCTATGGTTTGTACTAGAATGTGCTGCTCTAAGAAACAGTCCCAAAAATACTCTATGAACTCATCATCCAGGCTACCTTTGCCAGCCTGATTTGTCCAATCCATATGTGGATTAAAATCATCCATTATTATTGCAATACCTTTCTCGCAAACCCACATTATTTCTTCCTGTATGCCTCATCCTACAGTGTGGTTACTGTTCGGGGGGCCTATAAACTGCACCCACAAGTAACTTCTTACCTTTACTGTTTCTTGTCTCTGCCCAAACTGATTCTACATCTTGAGCTCCAGAACTAGGGTAATCTCTCAATATCATTGTTAATCAACAGAGCTACCACTTCACCTTTTCCTAGCTTCCTGTCCTTCCGGAATGTTATGTACCCTCGAATATTCAGGTCCCAGTCTTTGTCATCCTGCAGCCATGTCTCTGGAATGACTATCAGATTGTACATATTTATTTCCATTTGTGCTGTCAGTTCATCTGCTTTGTTACGAATGCAACCTGCATTCAGACACAAAGCCATTAGTTTTGTCTTATTACCATTTCTGTAACCTCTAGCCTTATCTGCTGGTGCACTCTTAAGGTTTGTACACTCTGTCTGTTCCTGCCATGCCCCGATCATCATTTCCCTTATTCCAACTTGCTCTCTTGCTTTGTCTTCCCTATTTAATTTATCACATCTTCCCAAGTTTGTTTCGTCACCCCCACTATTCAGTTTAAATCTTCTCTATCCACTGGTCATACGACTCATTAGAGCACTCATCCCAGCACAGTTCAGTTGAAGCCCCAGAGAGGAATGAATCTAAGACTAACCACACCAATATTCATTACAAGCGCCAGTGCCCCATGAATCAAAACCCATCTCTCCCACACGAATCTTTGAGCCATGCACTTAACACACTAATCTGCTTTACTTTACACCAATTTACTCATGGCTCCTGAGATTATTGTCTTTGAGGCTCTGTTTTTTAATTTAGTTCCTAGCTGCTCATACTCCCTCAGCAGATCCACTTTCCTACTCTATAACAAAGGGAGATAGGGTGAATTGACCTTTTTTCCTTAGAATGTTGAGGGTTGTTTTACTTAGAATATTGATAATTATTTTAAGATGTTGTGGATTGTCTCAGCCACTGTGGTGGAATTAGTTACAGCTGTTGGAAATGCAAGCAGAGTTTTCAGAGCAGGCTGTTGGATGTGGATTGGCCTGTAGCCTCCTCAGTGAGATGGAAGCTCTTAATAAAAATGTTTTTTTCAGGTTTGTAGTTTCAGAGCATCAACCAGGCAGAAAAGCCTCAAGGAAAAGCTGCATAATTGTAATAATGTTGAGTTAACACAGCGTGGCAGAGGTATACTCTTTACTGAGTGACATTTTCACTTGTTTCTAATACTGTTTTCTTGCTTACTTTAATTTTAATGAGTTCCGGTAATTGATTCATTATTAGCTTCTTTGAAATGTCAGGTATCATAACCTCTTCCTCGACTGTGAAGGCTGACACCAAGTAATCATTCACCCGGTCTGCCATTTCCTTATTGTTATTTGCAGTATTATCCACATAGAGACCACAGAAAATTAGAGCATGGGAAGAGGCCAGTCAGCCCATCGTGTCTGCGCCAGCTGGAAAAAAATTAGCCACCCATTCTAATCCCACCTTCCAGCATCTGCTCTGTAGCCTTGCAGGTTACAGCACTTCAGGTGCAGATTCGAGTACATTTTGAATGAGTTGAGGGTTTCTGTCTCAACCAGCAATCTGGGCAGCGAATTCCAGACACCTACAACACTCTGGGTGAAAAAAGCTGCCCTAATGTCCCCACTAATCCTACTACCAATCACCTTCAATCTGTGCCCCCTGGTTATTGATCTCTCCTGAGGAGGAAGAAAGTCTTTCCTGTCTCCTCTTTCCTAGGTGTCTCATAATTTTATACACCTCAATCAAGTCACCCCGCAGCACCCCCTGTTCTAAGGTAAACAATCTCAGCCTACCCAATCTTTCCTCATAGCTGCAATTTTCAAGCCCTGGCAACATACTCGTAAATCTCTTCTATACTCTTTGCAGTGCAATTACATCCTTCCTGTAATGTGGTGACCAAAGCTGTATGCAAACCTCCAGCTGTGGCCTAAGCAGCGTTTTATATAGTACCAACGTTATGTCCCTGCTTTTGTATTCTACACCTCATCCAATAAAGAAAAGCATTCCATATATCTTTACTACCTTATCTACCTGTCCTGTCAGCTTCAGAGACCTATGGACATGCACTCCAAGGTCTCTCACTTCCTCTACCCCTCTCAATATCCTGCCGTTTATTGTGTATTCCCTAGCTTTGTTTGCCCTCCAAAATGCATTACCTCACACTTCTCTGGGTTGAATTCAATTTTCCACTATTCCGTCCACTGAGCCAAACCATTGATATCATTCGGGAGTCCGCAGCTATCCTCTTCACTATCAACTAACTACATGGGCGATTTTTGCGTCATCTGTAAATTTCTAAATCATGCCCTCAACATTTAAGTCCAAATCATTAATATATACCACACGCAGCAAGGCTCCCAACGCTGAGCCCTGTGGAACACCATTGAAAACCATGTTTCCTGTAACTTAGCCAATATTGGATCCAACTCACCACCTTCCCTTGTATCCCATAGGCTTTTACTTTTCTGACCAGTATGCCATGTGGGACCTAGTCAAACGCCTTATAAGATCCATGTAGACCACATTCACTGCACCACCCTTCAACGCTCCTTGTTGCTTCCTCAAAAAAAATCAATTAAATTAGTAAGATATGACTTTCCATTAACAAAGCCATGCTGACTATCCCTGCTTTATTCTTCCCTTTCTAATTTATCCTGGCTCTCCAAATTAATTCTAATAATTTGCCAACCACCAAAGTCAGACTGACCAGCCTATAATTATTTGGCCTATCTCTTGCACCCTTTTTAAACAATGGTGCAACGTTCGCAGACCTCCAATTCTCTAGTACCTCGCCTGTATCTAGTAAGGATTGAAAAATGATCCTCAGGGTATCCATTATTTCCTTCCTGGCTTTATTTAACATCCTGGGACACAATCCATTCAGCCCTGGTGGTTTGTCCACCTTCAAGGATGCCAGTCCCTCCAATGCTTCCTCTCTCACTATGCTCATTGTATCTAATATTTCACACTCCTCCTTATTAACTAGAATGTCTGCATCATTCCTCTCCTTAGTGAAGACAGAAACAAAGTACTCATTGAGAACCCTGCCCACATCTTCTGCATCAATCCACAGGTTACCATGTACATCTCTGATAGGCCCCACCTTTTCCTTAGTTATTCTCTTGTTCTTAATGTACTGATAAAACATCTTTGGGTTTTCCTTGATTTTACCTGCTAATATTTTTTCATATCCTCTCTTTGCTTTCCTGATTTCCTTTTTACTTCACCCTGTATTTTCTACACTCCTCTAGGCTTTCTAACACTTTTTTTGTGACTGTCATAAGCTTTCTTTTTCTGCTTTATCTTATTCTGCATGCTTCTAGATAACCAGAGGGCTCAAGATTTGGCTGTCCCACCCCTTTTCTTTTCGAGGACACGTCAATACTGTGCATGTATGTCTTGAAAGGGTCTGTGTTAGCCTTGACTACCTTTTTTTTAATGATATAACTGTAAAAATGTTTTGTATCAATCTTGATGTCCCTTGCAAGTTTCTTTTTGTATTCCTTTTAGGTGTTTTAGTAGGGTGGGACATCCACTTGCACCTGCCCTCCCAACCCATGTTTACCTGGGCTAGGAATCCTAATCCTCTCTGGAATGACTGAGAGTTCTCAGAACTGGGATTGCTGCAGCACTATCTCTAGCTGCCCAGGAGATCAGTGCTTTAAATTTCCTGCCATAGTGCGCCCGCATGAATAAGACATTTAGGTGAGGTACTGTATAGAATTGCTAACAGTGTGAGAGATGGAACAAGGCTAGATTGCATTTATTTTAAACAATAATTTCCCAACCAAAGCTCACCAGTGGCTGCTGCTGCTCGCTTCCATTACCTGCAGGGTGCCACAACCAGCTGGGGCAGATTCTGAAATAAGGGGTTGGGGAAAAGAGCAGGAGGCCAAGAAATGCAGTGGGGCAGAATGGGGGGGCGGGCGGTGGGGAGTGGGGTGGGGGCAGAGATAGAAATGGGAATGGGGGCATGTGGGAGAAAGGGAGACTGGGAGTCATACAACCTGCATTGGCGGTGAGAAATCATTCCCAGCGGGACTCACACCATTAACAGGTAGTTCACTTGGAGCTAGTAAAGAAACGCTGACCTTTCTTCATTACTCGAAGATGAGCTATGGGCACCTTAAAGGGGAGGAGAAAAGGAAGGAATCTCAGCTGAGACCAAGTCAGAAGGTGAGGTGGCAATCAGCCTCACCACCTGAACTCCTATTTTGTGGGAGAATTACAGAGACTGCCCCACCCATTGGAAGGAACATTTAGGTTTGGCGACCTCCAGAATCAGTGAAGCAATTTCACATGTAATTTGCTGAATTATGTGCTATGAAAAAGGAGACCTTTCCATTCTTTTAACATTGAGACACTGTTTTAATGTATTGTCTTGCTTAGTGGGCACTCTTGTCTTAGTCAGAAGGCTTGTGAATTTCAGACCCACTCCAGAAACTTGAGGACACTCCAGTGCAGTACTGAGGGAGTGTGGCACTGTTGGAGGTGCTGTCTTTCAGAAGACACGGCAAACTGAGGCCCTACCTGCCTACCCAGGTAAAAGATCCCTTGTTACTATTTGAGGAAGAGCAGGGAAGTTAAGTGTCCTGGCAGGAACATAGGACTTAGGAGCAGGTGTAGGCTATTTGGCCCTTCGAGTCTGCTCCACCATTCAGTAAGATCATAGCTGATGTGGTTGTGATCTCAACTCTACTTTCCTGTCTGCCCCCATAACCCTTGATTCCCTTGCCTAACAAATATCTAATTCAGCCTTGAATAAATTTAAAGACCCAGCTGCCACTACATTCTGGGGAAGAGAATTCCACATCTAATGACCCTCTGAGAGAAAAATTTCTCCTCATCTCTGTCTTATCCCTAAACTATGTCCACGAGTTCTAGTTTCCCCCACAAGAGGAAGTATCCTCCTAGTATCCAGCCTCTCCAGTCCCCTCAGGATCTTTATATGTTTCAGTAAGATCACTTCTCATTCTTCTAAACTCCATTGGGTATAGGTCTAACCAGTTCAATCTTTCTTCATAAAATAAGCCCTTCCATCCCAAGAATGGGTCAAGTGAACCTTTTCTAAACTGCTTCTAAAGCAATTGTATCTTTTTTTTCAAATAAGGCGACCAGAATTGTACACAGTACTCCAGATATGATCTCACCAAGGCCCTGTACTGCTGCAGTAACACTTCCCCACTTTTATATTCCATTCCTCTTGCAATAAAGGTCAACATTCTATTTGCCTTTCTAATTATTTGCTGTATATGCATATTAACTTTGTGATTCATGTACCAGGACACCCAGATAGATCCCTTTCTACCTCAGAGTTCTGCAATCTCTCCATTTTAATAGTATACTGCTTTTCTATTCTTCCTGCCAAAATAGACACGTTCACACTTATCCACATTATACTTCATCTGCCACATTTTTGCACACTCACTTAATCTGTCTATATCCCTTTGCTGAATTATGTGATCTTATTGGATGGTGGAGCAGACTCAAAGGGCCGAATAACCTACTCCTACTCCTAAGTCTGATGTTCCTATGTTCCTACCAGGACCCTGAGCCTCCCTGCTCTTCCTCAAATTGTAGCATGGGATCTTATATATCCACCCAAGAAGGCAGGTAGGCAAGAAGGCAGTGCTTCAATGATAAAAGAATGGAAAAGTCTCCTTTTTTATAGTACATAATTCAGCAAATTAAATGGAATTCTCTACCTCCTCTTGACAACTTAAATTCCTACCTATCTTGGTGTCATCAGCAAATTTAGCTACCATACTTTCAGTCCCTTCATTCAATTCATTGATATGGATCGTAAATTGTTGAGGACCCAGCACTGATCCCTGTGGCACTCCACTAATGACAGCCTGCCAATCCAAAAAAGACCCTTTATCCCTACCCTCTGCTTCCTCTTAGATAACCTTTATCCATGCTAATAGGTTACCCTCTACACTATGTGCTCCTACCTTGTGTAGTAACTTGTAATGTGGCACCTTATCAAATGCCTTTTGGAAATCCAAGTACACCACATCTATCAGTTCCCCATTATCCACCTTGAATGTCACTTCATCTAAAAACTCTAATGGATTAGTTAAACACAATTTTCCTTTCACAAAGCCATGTAGGCGCTGCCTGATCATGTCATGATTTTCTAAGTATCCTGCTATTAGCTCCTTGATAATAGATTATAGCACTTTCCCTATGGCAGATGTTAGATCAACTGGCCTATGGTTTCCTGCTTTCTGCCTCCATCCTTGAATGAAGGTGCTACATTAGCTACTTTCCAATCCTCTGGGACCCTTCCAGAATCCAAGGAATCTTGGAAGATTATAACCAATGCATCTACTATCTGTGCTGCCACTTCTTTTAAGACCCTAGGATGCAGGCCATCCAGTCATGGGGACTTGTCAGCTTTTAGGTCTAATAGTTTTCCCAGCACCGTTTCCCTGGTGATGTTGATTGTTTTAAGTTCATCGCTCCCTATCACCTCTTGATTTTCAATTATCTTTAGGAACTTTTCTAAGTTTTCTACCATGAAGACAGGCACAAAATACCTGGTCAACACCTCGGCCACTTCCTTGTTTCCATCATCAATTCCCCAGACTCCCTCTCTAGAAGACTGACACTAGCTTTAGTTACTCTTTTCTTATTCAAATATTAGTAGAAACTCTTACCATCTGTTTTTATTTTACTAGCTAGCTTTCTTTCATTCCCTGCTTTCTGCATCTTTATTATCTTTTTAGTCATTCTTTGCTGGTTCTTAAAGTCTGTCCCGTCCTCTGACCTACCACTAATCTTTTCAGATTTGTACAGTGTTTCTTTCAATTTAAAACTATCCTTGAGTTGCTTATTTAGCCATGGATGATGCATCCTTCTCAAAGAGCCTTTCTTTCTCACTGGGATTAATCTTTGCCAAGAGTTATTAAATATATCCTTTAAAGTTTACCACTGCAATGCTACTGTCCTACCTTTTAACCTAGCGTTCTAGTTCACCTTAGCCAACTCTGCCTTCATACCATCATAGTTACCTTTATTTAAGTTTAAAACACCTAGTCATGCATCCACACTTCTCCATTTCAAACTGAACATGAAAATCTATCATGTTGTGATCGCTGTCACCTAGAGGTTCCTTTACCATGAGGCTATTGATTAATCCTTTCTCATTGCGCATCACCAGGTCTAGGATAGCCTGCTCCCTGGTTGGCTGTAGAACATACTGCTCTAAGGAATTATCCCGAAAACACTTTATGAACTCATTTTCTAGGCTATCTTTGTCAATCTGATTCTCCTAATCTACATGTAGATTAAAGTCACCGATGATTATTGCAGTACCTTTCTTACATGCCTTATTTATTACTTCCTGTATTCTCTGCCCTACATTGTAACTACTGTTAGGGAGATTATAAACTACTCTCACAAGTGACCTCTTAACTTTGCTATTTCTTATCTCTAACCAAAATAATTCTACATCTTGATCTTTCAAGCTAAGGTTGTCTCTCAGTTATGTCTCCTTAATTAGCAGAGCTACCTCGTCACCCTTTCCTAACTTCCTGTCATTCTGATATGTCAAATATCTTCCAAAATGTAGACCCCAGCCTTGGCCACCTTACAATCATGTCTCTATAATGCCTATCAGGTCATACATATTTTTCTGTGTTAACAATTCATCCCTTTTGTTACAAATACTGTGTACAGTCAGATACAGAGCTGTAACTTCTTTTATTTTTACCATTTTTGCAATCTCTGGCTTTATCTGCTAGTGCAATCTTACGATTGTACGTTCTGTCCCTTCCTATCACTCTCTGGTAATCATTACCCAAATTGTTTCCCTGCTCTATTACTTTGTTGTTTCCCTTTCCTTTCCTTCATCTCCTCTCACATGATCCCTGTTAGGTAAAGAAACAGTTAAAGAAGTTCAATTGCTAATTACTAGGTTGTTTATCTAAGTGCCCATTTGGTTGAAAAAAGGGATAACAGCTGAGATTAGTTAGCTCAGTGGAAAGTTTTGTGATAAGCAATAAAACTCTGCCTGAAGGAGCGTGTCTTGGTTTTGCTCTTCATTTCTCAACAACTATTGGAACTTAACAGTGGTAGCAGAGGATGGTTGCTGCTTGTAAGTAAAAGATTGGAAACTAAGCTTTCTTCAGACAAAAGACTGCATTTGGAGTTAAATTTCAGAGCAGAGTGGTTTGGAGTCACTCAAATGGCTGAATCAAAATGTAGAGTTTCAGGGTATGATTACCCACTGGTGTTTTCTGAGAGTGAACCCTGTGAGCAATGGAAGAATGAAATAACTATGTGGACACTGGTTACATCCTTGCCGAAGGAAAACAGGGAATGGCCTTGACATGTTCTTTACCAGTCAAAAGCAAAATAAGATGCAAAGTATCTTCAGAGTTGGAGCCTGAGTATTTGGACATGGATGGAGGTTTGGAAACATTATTAGATTTCATGGATAAGATCTATCAAAAAGATGATTTATTAAGTGCTTACAAAGCATGGTCAGATTTTGACAAATTTAGAAAGTTGGAAGAAAGTTCCATAGAAGATTAAATAATGGAATTCAGGAGACTATATGCACGATTGCAAAAGTTCAGTCTAGAAATTCCCTAATCGGTGCTGGCATTCAAGTTACTAGACTGTGCCAGACTATCGAATAGGGACAAGCTTCTAGTTCTGATGGGAGTTAAATTTGCAGAAAGCCACTAACTGCTAGAAAAGATGTCAGAAGCTCTTTTTTAAAAAAAAAAAGTCCTCTGAAAACATCCTTTTCTGGCAGTATTCATGGCGCAAATGGGTCTTTCAACAGTAAGACAGAAAATGGAGGATACAGTTAATGAGATGGTGAGATCGTTTAGAAGCAGGACGCAGGTGTCAGTATGAAAGGAGATTTGTAACTAGAAGCAATGGGGACAGAAACAGAAGTTTCATGCCGGTGATGAATGTCTTGGTGGCAGAATCCTTCAACTGTGTGGCGCTAGATAGCGGATGCACGTCTACAGTCTGTGGAATAGACTGATTAAAATGCTACCTGGACTCCTTCGATGACAAGGACCAGAATGACGTTAAAAAATTGAGAGTTCTACCTAGTTTCAGATTTGGAGATGATACCCTGAAATCTTTTAAAAAGGTAGTGGTTCCCTGGAAGATAGCTGGAGCCAATCATTTCATCAGCACAGACGTAGTGTCTAGCGAAATACCATTACTGTTGAGCAGGACATTGGTGAAGAAAGCACAAATGAAGCTGGACATGGGAAATGACGAGGCCATTATATTTACAATTTACACAATCTGGACACTGTTGTATTCCTTTAATGAAACCTAACTTTTCTACTAAGGTGATTAAAGAAGTGTTATTAGCATCAGGGGATAGGAATTTAGAAGACAAAAAGCAAATTGTGTTAAAATTGCATCGGCAGTTTGCCCACCCTTCTTTGCAAATATTAAAAATTTTGCTAAGGGATGGAGAGTACACTAAATGTTTAGAGGAGATAAGCAAGATATGTAAGAAATCAAGAAGGACACTGTCATGGCCGATAGCGGGTCTACCTTTAGCGAGGGATTTCAATGATGATGTGGTGATGGATTTCAAGGTGTGGAATAAAGAAAAGAACATTTTTACTTTACATTTTGTAGATTTGGCAATCATATACAGTAAAGAAGATAATTGCGGATCAGGTAATGGAGAAGTGGATAGGGTCCAGATTGGGACCACCAACAAAATTCCTCACTGCTCAAGGGGGATGGGGGGGTGGTGGGTAATGTTCGCTAATGACAAGCTCTGGGCTGTGTACAAAGACATGAACCTAATATGGATACCGCAGCTGAAAGCCCCTTTAGTAACAGTGTGTGTGAAAGGAACCACACAATTATAGGTGAGATGCTTCATAAAATACTGGTGGATAGACCAAGCTGTAAATTAACATCAGCTCTAGCATGGGCTGTACATGCCAAGGATCCACTGCAGATGGTTAAGGGTTATAGTCCATATCAGTTGGTTTCTGGTAGGATCCCAAAAATTCCTTCAGCCCTGAACGATCATCCCCCAGCTTGGGAGGGAGTTACAATTAGCTGTACCTTCCCTGAGCATTTAAATGCGCTACAAGTGGGCAGAAGAGCATTCCTTAAAGCTGAAGTTTCAGAAAGAATTCGGCGAGCTCTAAGACACAATGTATGACCATCGGAAACTATTTTCAATCCATGGCGTCATGGTATACCATAAAAGAGTGGAAAGGCCCGGGAAAGATTATAAGTAAAGATGGTAAGCAGCCATTTTACAACATGGGAACCAGACTATTCGGGTACACTCATCATGGTTAGTTGGCTTGGACTACAAATTTGTGGGTTCGGAAAGTGTTGTAGGAAGGGACGAGGAACCATGTACTTCTCATACCCATGTGTTGCATGATTGTGAGGACCAGATAGCTGAAGTTGACAGGGTACCTGAAGATGGAGACAGTAATTCGAATGAAGAAAAGACGATTTGTCCCAGAGGACAACTGCCGAAAGCTGGCAGTTACATACTGGCCAGTCAATGGCGGGACGCGATTATTGTAGGTAAAACAGGGAAGGCCACTGGAAAATATCAAAACTGGTTAAATGTACGAGATAAAGGACAGGAGGTTAGGCCTATGGATTGGGAACATGAAGTACAAAAATGGAAGGCACGGAAATGTAGTATCAGTTCAAACAGTGGGCCCGGGAATAAACATGCGTCTAGGAAGAGAGTGCGAATAGTTGAAAGAACATCTATAAATGGGAGAGGAAGATCAAATGGTTACAGTCTAGAGCGTGATAGAAGGCAGGATAGAGGGCATAGCTTAACAAGGCCAAGGAATATGGCACAGACTGGTAATGCTACAAGAAGCAGAAGCCCATGTGATCGAGAAGTCTTAATTGCTTCAAACAAATTAGATGGATATGCATGGAAAAGGTGCTTCCTGATGGGACTTATAAAACTAAAGTCAGGCTAGTGGCACAAGGGTTTGAAGAAGGATTGGGTGACTGGGATATGAGAGTAGATTCGCCTACAGCAAGGAAAGTTATGCTGAAGATCTTTTTGGCTCTATTAGCTACGAAATACCTGGGACTGTTATTCCATTGGTATTTATTAAAGTTGCTTTTTTGTAGGGACACCAACTTCAAAGGGAAGTTTTTCTCTGTCCATCAAGAGAGGTGCCAAATGCGGAGGGGATTCTCTGGAAGCTAAATAAGTTTGTATACGGTTTAAATGACACCTCCAGATTTTGGTATTTCTTAGGTCAATTTTGTTAAAGTTGGGCTGTCTTCAGTTGGAAGCAGAACAGAGAATGTTTTATTGATATCATTGAGGGAAAATGTTCACTCCTTGTAATGTATTAAAGAGCAGAGATTGTGAATTGATATGCAAGCTTAAAACAAATGCTAGAGAATAAGGAGATTGCCAAGATCAAATGGATTGATAGCAGCTACTAATTGTTTGACTGCTTCACCAAAAGAGGAGTGAGTTCCAAGAAGTTATTAGAGATCCTCAAGGAGGGACATCTTTCTCTTTTCAAAAAAAAAACTCCTTTTCTGTGGGAGACAAATCAAGGAGGGAGCCTAAAAGATCTGGGCGTAAGCAAGTTATGGGCATGATTGTAATGCAATCAAGTATCCTGATTCTTTCACACTCACCTATTGACCAGTCAGCCTAGAAACAAGCACCCACTCCCAAGTTACAAAGCCTTGTATCCACACTTGTTCAGTGGTTCTTTTTAAATTGAGCCAATTTTCAGAAATATCAAAAACCAAAGTTCCATTGCAATTCCCTCTGGACTTTTTTGGTTTGATTTATCCTCACCAAGTCCTGCTATGTATTTTCTGTTCCTTCAGTGGGGGTCTTACAGCATCAGTGCAAGTCACATTGAAAATTGGAAAAGTTTTCTCAATTACAATTTCTTAAACATGCTGTGCATGAAGGATGGTGGAATTATTTGAAACTTTAACCTTCATACTTGAAGAGAAATATCTAGTGTCAGTTTACCATTTATCCTAAATCCAGATTATTTAAGCTGATCTACGCCAGTCTTATATTTTGGGATAAAAACAAAAACAGAATTACCTGGAAAAACTCAGCAGGTCTGGCATGACCCCACCACTGCACATCAAGCAAAAAATAATAAAGCCAGACCTGAGTTTTTCCAGGTAATTCTGTTTTTGTTTTGGATTTCTAGCATCCGCAGTTTTTTTTGTTTTTATCTCTGTGTTATATTTTGGGATGTTGTGATAAAACCTAAACTTACCTTAGTCTGAAGTTCGGAGATTGGGAACTTCAGTTCCAAATGAACCACGGGTCTCTAGCGCATGCGCTAGCCGGGAACTAGCCACACATCTGCAGTTTGGTCATGTTACACTCTTCAGGCTGAGGATTGGACCTGCGCGCTTGTGCAGAAGAAAAGGAAAAGTAGGTCAGATGATCTGATATGGAGTTTGATTACCTAGTAGGTGTCGCAGGGAGCATGATACAGGAGGGGTAAAGGGAGAGGTCCCAAACTAGGGAGGGGACAGGGAGTGGTCCCAAAAGGAAGTCCCAGGCAAAGGATTAAAGACAAGGGACAGATATAGGTCCTGTTAAGTCTAGTTTTAAAAAAAGAGCAGAGACATAGGCTCCAAATTAAAGAAAGAGCTGCAGGGAGTAGACTTTGCATGAGGTGGGCACAAGAGAAGCCCTGAAGATCCAAGAAGGCAGCTGAAGGTTGGTGACTGCACACTGTGGGCCCTTGGGACAAAGGTGTTCTTTGGAGCTGTGGTGTTCTGCTTGGTATGGCTGAAGATCTGAAATTGTGCTTGAAAGGTGAAGCTTGAGTGTGCTTGGAGATCCAGGGGAAAAGAATCTCGGAAGGTGAGATTTGAAACCCTGTGAGATGGGTCATTGTTGAAGCTGTCAGTGGGTGAGAATTCAAAGGCAAGATCTTCAGGTGTGGAGATTGGAAACCCTAGTGAGAAAGATGAGCTTCAGTGATATTGGCTGGCTCACAATGTGTCAAACATCGGGGTGGGTTGAGAAACCTATGGAATCTGTTTTGGTTGCATCTGTCATATTATGTAGTGTGGCGTGTCTGACCTCAGTTTACCTGTTAATTCACCTGTGCCCTGAATGTTGGAGTATAAGTTAGATATTGTAAATTGTTTTATTTTTCTGAACTTGTATAGTAAAGTTTATTTTTGTTAGTTCCAAACCTGTGGAATTTTGTAGCTTTATTCACTTAGTAAGTGTCTTGAATCTCGAACTTTATCTACTTTAGACGAAACGTTATTGGTCCCTAACCAGATCTCCCCCCCACTATGATCTGAGATCTGGTCAAGGAACATAACGATATTCTAAAATGATTTGCAGGAAATTTGCGTTTAACTTGATGTTGCCAACTGGACACAAGACGGAAGCTTTTTTGAACCTAATTTCTGGATTGTGTAAAAGGAGACAATTTGAGGCCCTGCTATTTGTTCATTGACTTTCCCTTAATCATCCGCACAGGGGAACTTGTGGCTTCACCTTTTAAGTGGGACAATTACTGATGTCATCATCAGCTTTGCAATGAGGAAAAGCCAGTTATGACAATTTCCTTTGCAACGCGGTATGGCTCATAACGACTGCATTGCTTTGTGGAGTAGGCTGGAGGCAGGGAGGGACGAGTTGGGTGTGTGTGAGGTGTGGAGGAGGAAAATGGGAAGTAGGGTGTGAATGTGTAAATGGGAGGGGGCTTTCCCCCTCAATTTCAATTTCATGTCATTGTCCAAACGGAAATTCATTTTGGATTCATTGCTCATTTATTCACAAATTACATATAAATGAATAATGACAATAATGAATCTACTCTATCACAGAGGTCTAACTTGAATTGAAATGTATCAAAAGCAATTCCAATGCTTAAAATAATAAGACAGTGAGTTTCACCGTAAGTGCATATCCTCACCTATTCATCAAACTCTTGTTAAAAGTTCTTATAGAGAAGGTCACAAATGAGTTCAGAAACTGATTTGCCTTACATCTGATGAATTATAGTCTTTTCCCTGAACACATTCAGCAGTAATACTGAGACAAGGGGTGATTCTCATTGTTCATGACACTCTCATCAGAATTCTTTGAGAATAGATTTCATCAAGAAAGATATCTATCTGCTCATCAAATACCCTTCCTGCCTGCTTCAATAATCTCTGTACCCTTAAAGAGTCTACTTGCCTAAGACCACTGTACCAGGAAAGAGATCCAAAAAGGTTAGCACTCTCAGCTGCAGCCATATAGAAGAGTTTTTTGATTGTGGGAGCTACTCAAAAGGATTTTAATTTTCTGAGATAATATAATTGTGTATATCCCTTGGCTAGCACATCTGTTCACTGTTTCCTTCAGAGTGGATGCATATGTGTATATGTCTGTTATGTGTTTGATGTGTATGTATATCTATAAGCAGGAGAATTAGATGCGGTACTGGAGTGAGAGAGGATTGAGGGCCTATTGGATTTTGTTATGATCCCAGCTGATGTTACTACTAGACAAGACAGATCCCAGGGTGGAACCTGGGTTGATAGATCCTAACTTTTATTTTTTGTTTCATTTAAATTTTTTTGCAAATTGGCATATGGCAAATAAGATTAGAGAGATGAATGCGAAGCTCAAAGACTGATGTGGGAGAAGTGGGTTCCAGTTTGTGGGGCACTGGCTTCAGTACTGGGGAAAGTGGGGCCTGTTGAGACAGTTTACACTATACAGGGACGAGTGTCCTCACAAATCCCATAACTGGGGAAGTAGAGAGGGCTTTAAACTAAGCAAGAGGCGTAAGGGATCAAGGTTGGGTAAAGGTAATAATTCAAGGTGTAAGAGTTAAGACAGGAGAACAAAATAGTAATATGAGAAATGAGGGCTAGAGAATGGCAGGAAAGGACCGGGAGAAAAAAAACCTAAGAATACATCAACAGTCAAGACTAGATGTTACAAAGGTAACAAAAAGACAAAACTATCTGAATGCATGTAGCATTCATAACAAAGTAAATGAATTAATGGCCCACATTGAAGTAAATAATTGTGATCTGATAGCAATTACGGAGATGTGGCTGGAGGACGACAAAGATTGGGTCCTTAATATAGATAGGTACGTGGCATTCAAGAAGAATAGGAAGCCAGGTAAAGGTGGAGGGGTAGTTCTGTTAATCAGAGGACATTGGTGCAATAGTTAGAGATGACCTTGGTTCAGGAGATCAGGATGTAGAATGGGTTTGGGTGGAGATGAGGAATAATAGGGGAAAAATCATTAGTGGGTGTGGTCTGCAGACCCCCTAACAGTAGCCACAGTATAGGAAAAAGTATTCAAGAGAAAATATTGTGTGCTTGAGATAAAGGGGCTGCAAAAATCATGGATGATTTTTAGTCTACATATAAACTGGAAAAATCTGATTGGCAGTAATAGCCTGGATGAAGAGTTAGTTTCTTAAAGCAGCATGTTCTGGAACCAACCAGAGAGCAGGTTATATTAGACTTGGTATTGTGTAACATGATAGGATAAATTAATGACCTCAGAGTGAAGGCACCACTAGGTAGCAGTGACCACAATATGATTGAATGTTACATCCTGTTTGAAAGGGAGAAGAGTGGGTCTAAGACTAGTATCTTAAATTTAAAAAAGGGCAATTATGTGGGGATGAAAGCTGAGCTAGCCAAAGTGACCTGGGAAACTAGGCTAGAGAATAGATCAATAGAGAAGTAGTGACAGACATTTAAGGGGCTATTTCAGAGTATTCAGAATAAGTACATTACTACTATAAAGAAAATTTCTGAGGGGAGGACCCACCACCCATGGTTAACTGAAGAAGTTAAGGAAAGCATCAGACTTAAGGAAAAAGCATACAACTGCGCAAAGCTGAGTGGCGGGACAGATGATTGGACAGAACATAAAGAATGGCAGAGAATGGCTAAAAGGTTAATCAGGAAAAAGAAATTAGAGTATGAGATGAAGCTAGCTAGAAATGTAAAAACTGATAGCGAGAGTTTCTACTGGTATTTAAAAAGGAAAAGAGCAAGTAAAGTGAGTGTTGGTCCTCTAGAGAGTGACAATGAAGAGTTAATAGATAATAAGGAAAAGGTGGAAGAACTGAACAAATATTTGGCTTCTGTGTTCAGTATAGAGAATACAAAAAAACATTCCAGTAATAGCTACAAATCAGGACATGAATGGGAGAGAGGAACTTGGTGAAATTAAAATCACAAGGGAAACGGTACTGAGTAAATTGATGAAGCTGCAGGCTGGCAAGTCTCCGGGGCCTGATGGATTACATCCTAGGATCTTAAAAGAGGTGGCTAATGAGGTCGTCGATGCGCTGGTGTTAATTTTCCAAAATTCACTAGATTCTGGAAATGTTCCTTCAGATTGGAAAGTAGCAAATATAGCCTCTCTCTTCAAGAAGGGAGGGAGGCTGAAAACAGGAAACTATAGGCCAGTTAGTTTGACGTCTGTCGTGAAGAAGTTATTAGAATTGATCATTAAGGAAGTTATAGCTGGGCACTTAGAAGAGGCAATTGGGAAGAGTCAGCATGGTTTTGTGAAAGGAAAATCATGTTTACCCAATGTATTGGAGTTTTTTGAAGGAGTAACATGCAGTTGATAAAGGAGAACCTGTAAACGTACTATGCTTGGATTTCCAGAAGACATTTGATGAGGTGCAACATGAAAGATTATTATGGAAAATAAAAGCGCATGGTGTAGGGGGTAACATAATAGCGTGGAAAGAAGATTGGCTGGCTGGTAGAAATCGGAGGTATACATAAATGGGTATTTCCCTGATTGGCAGGATGTGATGAGTGGAGACCCAGAAGGGGTCTGTACCGAGGCCTCAACTTTTTACAATTTACATTGATGACTTAGATGAGGGGAGTGAAGACATGATAGCTAAATTTGCAGATGACACAAAAAATAGGAAAGTAAGTTGTGAAGAGGACATGAGGTTGCAGATGGATACAGATAGGTTGAGTGAGTGGGCAAAGATCTGGAAAATGGAGTTTAATGTGGGAATATGTGAAATTCACTTTGGCAGTAAGAATAAAAAAAGAGGGTCACTTAAATGGAGAATGGCTGCATAATTGAGGTGCAGCGGGATCTAGGTGTTATAGCACGAGTCACATAATGTTAGTAAGCAGGTTCAGCAAGTAATTAAGGCTAATGGAATGCCATCCTTTATTATGAGGGGAATTGAACATCAAAGTAAGGATCTACTCCTGTTCCTTGTTCTTATGTTGTGTTCTTATGAAATACAAATACAACTCACTTAAACTATCTCTAGTTCCTAACAACAGTTTTTCCTGTACCAGCCATTATTTGTTTTCAAGAACCAACTTACTGCTGGTATGTTTGAATATGTACAGGATAGGGTGCTAACTCTGGTTGGAGGTATTTGTGCCTTGCTCAGTTAAACAACCTTTTAGGTAACCTCCAAAATCTTTATGACTAGTAAAGTATTTAAAGAAAACAAAGGATTATTTGAATGACTAAGATTTTTCTCCTGATTTTCTCACAACTGTGACTAAAAGATTAATTTCTCTAAATTCCATGACAATTCCTGTAGGGCTGGAGTGAAGGGAGACATGTGGGACTCAGTAAGGTTACTTTAAAGGATCATGAATTTACTCCCAACCCTAGGCTTTTCTGTGCCATGATCTATGATTTGCCCAATTGCAGATTCTCCCATACAGGTTGAAGTTCAATGGTTTTATGTGCATGTATTGCTTTGCTTATATTTGGGCACTGAAGGTGAGTAGCCTGTGGATTTAATTGTACTTTTAAGTGGTGTCACCTGCTCGCTGTTTCCACAGTGACTTAAAGATATTCTCTGCAGATCCAGTACTTTACCATGAAAACAAAATAACTGATTGATTTTTCAAACAAGCAGATCAAAACACTTATTCTTTCTAGCAATCCAGTACTAACAACAAGGAATACCTTAACCCTATGCAGTCAATTCTAGGTATTATGAGTACCTGGGCATCAAATCCCACTGGACCAAATCTCTTCTCACCCCCTCCCATTGCATAGAATGCCACTAGACCAGATACTTTTGCATTCATTTCCATGTAAAGAATTCCAATGGATCAAACTCTATGTGTATTAAATCCAAATGGACCAAATCCAGTCTCTTTGAGCCCAATTATTTAGTCTCATTGAAACCAATATTTTGAAGGAGCCGAGTTAACATCAATACAGATACAATAAGTAACACAGGGATGTTAGGAGAGAATGGGAGAGAGGATACTGAGTATCAGTGTGAGGGAGCTGGATTAAAATCAGCAGGTAGACAGTCACAGAGTATTTATTGGGAGGAAGTTACTCAATGACAGCATCAGGGAGTTGAATTATCAGCAGCGATACATTCCACAATATAGAGCAATGGGGGAAGTGGTTACTGATGGATTGTCATCAGTGATGATGCAGTCAGTAACACAAGGCACTGAAGGGAGGTATTACTGAGGGGACAAATTGGGAGAAAAAGCCAGCAAACCAAAAAGCCAGGAAAACCAAAATATTCTGCAAGAAACACGTTCAGAATAAATGCCTTCAACAGAGGATTTGATGGCCAAACACCAAGGTTTATTACACTGTCAATCATAGAACATTATTGACTAATAGTTAACAATCCAACTTGACAGACTGCCAACTCTTGACAGTACTGCTGTGACAGCCAGGTTATGAAAATAGACAGCAGTTCTATTAACATGAAAGAGTTGCATTAACCTTTTAAAGGGTGACTCAGGTCTTCACAAGAGCATCGTGTCTCTTACAGACATTGAAAAGGATATTCCAGCATTAGCTTTTTCGTTAGTGCAGCTCTAACCCAGAAGGAAGGGTTGAATGTTTCTGCAATAGGAAGCCTGAGTTGTGACAAACTGGGAATAACTTAGTGCCAGTATTTGTATAAGAGGGTCCAGGACTTTAACACACTGAGAAATGGTTTGTTAAGAGTAGGGTACTTGGTGCAAACTGTAAACAGAGATCTAGATGGTATAGGTTTACCATTTCAGACTGTAGATAACATGCACCCCTTACCCTGTCCGTAAAGTGGAACAGGCTGCCAGCAAAAAAAAAATCTCAACTGTCAGTATCAAAGAAATTTGCATCTCGTTATCCCTAATGAGACACTAATGACCCCTGTGGGCTGCAGAGACCAAATTCAAATGGCATTTTACAAATGCCATCTATATTTCAGTTGGCCAGGCCTGGCTTATTAGACTTCTAGGACAAAGATCCCTACAACCATCCTTTCAAATTCTTAATGGTTGGAACATTAGCAATCTCAGGAACCCAGGCAAAGGAATATACACCCTTTGTGAAAGCGAAATTGGAGAGGTGTGCATCATGTGACATGACCCCCCCCCCCCCACTCCCCCCCAGCTGGGAGAACCAGTTACACTGTCTTTTTGGGCTGAAAAGCAGTCTGCCACCTTCCATCTACCAAGCAGCAGCTCAGAAAAGGAGCTGTGTCCAGGTTTGAATGCCTGCCCCCATCTACACCATTTCTACTGGAACTTCTGAACTTCTAAACCGTCGCCTACAAGACTAATTCATTTCTATGTGTCCATCTCATTATGGAAGTCAACCTACTGGAAAAACAAATTATTCAGCATCAATTCAGCCTGCCAATTTCTGTGAAGGAATTCACCATCAGGCTTTTGATTCTGGACTTTGGACTCACGTGAAACAATAATTCTTTGCCCTGACATCTTTCTTTCTCCATCCCTCATTTATTGTATGAATCCAGAGGGGGCTATGTAGCGACACTCCCACCCGTATTTTGAGTGTGTGTGAATAAATTAACCCCGGGTTCACCCTATCTCAAGTTAGCTGTGGGATTATTAATAGAAATTGGATCACACCAAAAGCGAGGGGTTGGGAAATACACTTTATAAAGTGGGAAATCAAAATCAAAACACCTTTGTTTATGGACGGGTGGTGAGAGGAGAAATTGGGGCTGTTTAAATTAAACCCCCTCTTGTCTGTAACACTGAGGCTCAGAGAAATTTTAGTTCCAGGCCTCATTTTCTATATCAGGCCCTGAGCCCTGCTTGAATCTGGCGTGAGTGGAAATAATAGCAACAGGAGACCATCACCGGAAGCAGCAAGGACAGTCCCCAAGCAATCAGGTAAGTCTCGTTGAGGGAGGTGGTGGGTGGAAATGGTACAGGGAGGCAAGGGAGGTACAAGGTTTCCTAGTGGGACCAGGAAGAGCACTCCTGCTTTTCTTTGCCAACCAAGAAATTGAAAGCAAAACAATTGCATTACTGAACCTTGCCTTCTGTTTCCAGCAGGCTTGGCTTAGTAAGGGAGCTCACCACTGCTTTCCAGCTCTGACCTGAAGGTAATATTGCAGAACATGGTCTGGTGATGTCATCAGAGCCTGATCTGCATATTTCAAGATCCTTGGAGAGAAAGGCTGAATGAGAGGAATTAAAAACTTGTGTTTTGATTGTGATCTTGGTGTCAGACAGCAGAGTTATAGCACATTGGAAGGTTGGAGTTTAGGATTAGCTGGCTAAGCGTGGAATTGGATCAGATCTACAGCATTAAAAACAGGCCATTCGGTCTACCTGGTCTATGTTTCCGATCAATATAATGACCTCTTCTCACATTCGCACCCCTATTCCTCTTTTTCTTCTTCTCTTTGAGTCTTCTCTTAGTGCATCAGTGTTGTCTGTGGCAGAGTTCCACATTCTCATCACTTATCACGTATAGAAAGTCTTCCTAAATTCTTTATCTGGTATGTTAGTGACCATCCTTATAATTATGTCTCCTTGTTCTGGGCTCCCAAACAAATGGAGACAGATTCTCCACACCCACCCTAACAAATCCCTTCAAGATTTTAAAGGCCCCTATCAGGTGTCCTCTTCACAAATGATACGATACTTACTTAACCTCCACGTTTCCGGAAAACAGACCATCGTGCTGATAAATCTTTCCTGAGCATCATATCCTCAAGTCATTAGTTGAGCTGCTTTGACTGGAAGGCTTCTCTTCCTGGTCTGTCTTGAGTTATCTGAGTTCATCCGAGGAGAGTGATTTGAAAGGGGTGGCAGGGATCTGGTTGGCCCAAGTTGCCTAAATTATTCTAATGAGTCCCAAGGGCAAATTTACTTTGGTCCTTGGACCTCTCCATCTTGGCCATGCTGGTCTGGGGTGCTAATTGGTAGACCCATTATTTAGGGTCACACCTGAAGAAGTGTCACAGGAGTGCAGGAGCAAGAGCACATTTGGAACTGCACCCCAGAGACAGTCATTGCCTTATGGAAAGGAGGGGTAAAAGTATGCCACACTGGCTGATATTTCCCCATACCAAAACATTCCTGTATGCTAAGAATGTTCCATTTCTGGACTTGAGAAAATTAACAAGGAACTGAGAGGAGAAAATGCAAAATGGATCCATAATTCCAGAAGCAAGAGATCAGTGTCCAACATATTTTGAAGCAAGTTCTCAATGTGAACCTCATTGCACCTACTCGGTGCTTCTGACAAACGCTGCTGCCGTTCAACGCTCGGTCCTTGGAGTTCACATTTGTATGTTGTGTGTTTATAGCCATCCACACTTTTTACAGCTCCGCAGGCTCATACAATCTCTCACTAATAGCAGTGTTGCTAAATGCAAGTCCATCAGATTTTGACTGAGAGGAGTACAGTTTTCCTCCTGTTATCACATGCAAAGTGCTTGGCTAATAGAGATTCACTGGTGCACCCGTGTGATAACTGGGTAAACAAGTCAGCTGATAGAACAAGGCTTGTTTTGATAGTTGTATGTGATAGTTGTCTGTTGGTGCTGCTGATAGCTGGTCAGAAAGTGACTGGATTGACGCTAGGGTGGGGAGGGGGGTGGGGAGAGCTTGACTGTGTGACGGGCAAGTGTGGAAAAGCCTGTCACTGATGAGAGAGAGAGAGCCGTTTGTGACTGAAGTCCCACCGAGCCTGGAGTGTTTTAAACTAAAGGCAGCTCGGATGAAAGCAGTACGTGTGTGCCCAGCTCTCTGAGTGTGGAGAAGCTTGCTGTGAGGATGGGATCAGTGCTAGGCAGAAAGGTAACTCCAGAGGAGATAGAGCAGCGAACACAAAAGCAGCGTGTGGCCAAGATTAACAGTAAGGTACCCTGCTTTATATGAAGTGAATAACTGATAATTCTAACCCCAATACAGGGTGACTGGGATGTAAGAGAGCCAGGAACAGGGCCAATCCTGATCTTGTGGGCTGACTGTTTTACCATTTACATGGGGGTAGGGGGAGAGAGTGGAGGAGGGGTGGGGATATCTTTCTCAATGACCCATGTTTTTCATTCAGATTGATCCTGACTATATTTATCTGGCAAAAGAGATTAAGAGTGCAGGATGGTGATTTATTTTCAGCTCCCGTCAGTTAAAAGTGCTTCTTCTTCAATGTCTTGCTTTTGGGGTTTGAGGAAGGAAAGGAGCCCATTTAAAATCTTATTTGAAAGGGATGCTCACTAAAGACATGTGCTTGTCTCTCCCTGCATTGGATTAGAACGTGAGGTAGAAAACCCACTTCGCTTCTGATTAGGGTAGCTTTTCAGAAAAGAAAACAGGAAATAAATGATTGGGACTTTCCAAGATTATGGAATTATTGCTCCCAGGATTAGTGGGACTATGGGATTGTGGAATTTTGGAACAGGAGACTCGGACTTTGAGAAGGTGGGGCAGTGGAACTGATAATCAGTGAATTCATTGTAGAGTGCGAGAAAGTCTTCCCAGGAGGGTAATGGTGGCAAAACCCTTGGAATAATTTTAGAGACACTGTTAGCATCTCTTTGGGTTGATTTAAAGAAAGTAAAGTTGAATGGCTTCTCTCCTCTGCTGTTATCTTGTGATCTAGTAATTGAGAACTCGTACAAAGTGTTCAGCAGTATGTAGTCATGAACTGTTTGGGCCATCTATTATAGGAACTAAAAGCAATGAGAAGGTAAAGTATAGATTCACTGGAATGGGACCAGGGCTGAGGGATTGCAGTTATAAAAACAGACTTCAGAACTTAGGAGCTTAAGAAGGCTGACTTGAGAACTTAAGAAGGTTAAGAAGTGTTCATAACGAAAGGGTTAGAATAAGACCAACAATGAGAGAACATTCCCAATTAGTGAAAGTACAGGAATTAAAGGGGAAGTTAGAAAAGTTCTTTACAGAGTGATAAAATATGAAAATTTATGTAAAAACTATTGCCTTCATTCTTCCCATTCTCTTTATTATGCCCTATGTTATGTCTGTCCCCATTTAATCTTTCCCTGCATTATTACTTCCTACTGTCTTTCCTCACTCTCTCCATTGCTCCCCATTCTTATCTTTCCTCCCCACATTCCCTTTTTCTTGCCCCTCTTTCTTTATCTCTGCTTGCACTCCCTTTACCCTTCCCCACTTTATTTCTCTGTCCCTGCTGTTTATCTCTTCTCCACTTCTAGAGGGTGAAATTGAACTTTGTCAACCATGCCAAATAGTCTCATGGTGAACTGGCAGCCCTTTTTACACCTTACTCATTTTTTCCTGTTGACTGAAATGGCAAAGCAAATCCAGTGTGGTGAAAAAAGGGCCTGCCAGTTCACCATCAGCCTGCCACACAATGCTAGCATAAGCCAATTGCGTCCCTTTTATTTATCTCTCTCAATATCTTTATCTCTTGACTTAATATTTCTTTATGTTGCTCAGTGTCAATTTTTGTCTGACAATACTCCTGTGAAGCACCTTGGAATGTGCTCTGTAAATACAAATTGTCTTCATGATCATTGCTGAGGGTTTCACATACACCTGATCCATTCCCTGGGATACTTGCAAGCATGTAACCAATGTGATTATCATAAGCACAACTCATTGTGCACACACTTAACATTGGCCAGAATACTCTAGCCTATATCTTCAGACCTTTAGGTGACTTCAAAGGGGAACAAATATAGAAATCAATTGCCTGTGAGGCACATAGCTCAGTTTTGGGATTATATTGGCACAACATTGGGACACTGATGTACAGTGTTGAAACACTGCTGTACACTGGCAGACATTGACATAATTTTGACATGCCAATGCACAGTGGCAGATGTACATTATTGGCATACATCACAAGAATTTTAATAAATTCATTCATGGGCTATGGACATCACTGGCTCGGCCAGCATTTATTGCCTATCCCCTAGTTGCCTTTGGGAAGGTGGAGGTGAGCTGCTGCCTTCAACTGCTGCAAGCCATGTAATGTAGGTACATCACCATACTGTTAGGGAGTCCCAGGATTTTGACCCAGTAACAATGAAGGAACAGCGATATATTTACAAGTCAAGATGGTGTGTGGCTTGGAGGGGAACTTGTAGATGGTGGTGTTCCCATACAGCTCCTGCCCTTGTTCTTCTAGGTAGTAGCAGTCATAGGTTTGGAAGGTGCTATCTAAGGTGAGTTCCTGCAGTTCACCTTGTGGATGGTACACATTGCTGCCACTGTGCATTGGTGGTGGAGGGAGTGAATGTTTGTGGATGGGGTGCCAATCAAGTGGGCTGCTTTGTCCTGGATGGTGTCAAGCTTCTTGTGTTGTTGGAGCTGCACTCATCCAGGCAAGTGGAGAGTATTTCATCGCACTCCTGACTTGTGCCCTGTAGATGGTGGACAGGCTTTGGGGAGTTCGGGAGGTGAGTTACTCGCCACAGAATTCACAGCCTCTGATCTGCTCTTGTAGCCACAGCATTTATATGGCTAGTCCAGCTCAGTTTCTGGTCAATGGTAACCTCCAGGATGTGGAGGATTCAGCGATAGTAATGCTATTGAATGTCAAGGGGTGATGGTTAGCTTCGCTCTTGTTGGAGTTGGTCATTGCCTGGCGCTTGTGTGGAACAGATGTTACTTGCCACTTAGCCCAAGACTGGAAATTGTCCAGCTCTTGCTGCATTTGGACGTAGACAGCTTCAGCATCTGAGGATTCATGAATGGTGCTGAACATTGTGCAATCATCAGTGAACGCACCCAGTTCTGACCTTATAATGGAAGGAAGGTCATTGATGAAGCAGCTGAAGATGGTTGGGCCTAGTACACTACCCTGAGGAACTGTTGTAATGATGTCCTGGAACTGAGATGATTGACTTCCAACAACCGCAACCATCTTCCTTTGACACGACTCCAACCAGTGGAGAGTTTTCCCCCAATTCCCATTGACTCCAGTCTTGCGAGGGCTGCTTGAAATGCACTGCTGTACAGTATTGCTACACTGTAGTACATTTTTGATTAAGTTGAGGTTGATTTGTATATTGATTGGATGTTAAATTTGTGATGTTCAAACACGTTGGCCCTGACAATGAGAAGTGTGTAGTGAGTGCTAAAGTGAAGGGAAAACCCAGCAAGGCCAGGAATGTGGAGACCTCATTGATCTGAACAAAAAGGCCTCATTTAAATAACCTCCTGCAGACTAGAGTCTGATTATTGACCAAATTGACAGTGGGGCCACTGAGCTGGGTGCAAACGGACAATGGGGAAGTGGGTGGACATCTGAGGGAAATTGGTCAGTGAAGTGCATGACTGGATAAGTTGGTTTCGTGTTGGCCTTTGAGAGAAGTTTTAGAACAGACAGATTTGGTGGTTCAGGTACATAGTTGACAAAGAAGCTTGACAAATGGCAAATGACAGGAAAATGAGGTTGAATTCACAATTGGCACATGTGCGGAATTGGTCAGATGGTAGTCATTGACAATAATATTTTCTTAGGATTTTTCCAGTGTTCCCATTGGCTACGATGTACTTTGTCTTTGGAAGATGTAATCAAAAACCTCCCTTAAGATGGCGGGCACTCTTTTTTTTGCCTTTTGTGCCATGACACATTTGTAATTTAATCTCCCCTGACCCACCCCCACTTTTCCAACAGCACAAAACCTATCACATTTTTGCCCCTCTTCAGTTCCGATGAAGAGTCATATTGGATATCAAACGTTAACACTCTCTCTCTCTCTCTCTCTCTCTCTCTTTCTCTCTCTCTGTCTGCAGATGCTGCCAGACCTGCTGAGTTTTTCCAGCACTTCTGTTTTTTTTTATTTCAGATCTTCACAGTATTTTGCTTTTAATAAAATAAAGGATACAATTCTAAAGGGGGGTACAGGAGTAGAGGTTTCAGAGGGTATATCATTTATGGTAGCAGGGCAAGTTGAGAAAGCAGTTAATAAGGTTTAAGGAATCCGATGCTTCATAAATAGGAGCATAGAGTACAAATGTGAGGAAGTTATGCTGACCCTTTATAAAGCACTGATTCGGCCTGAACTGGAGTACTCTGTACAATTCTGAGTGCCACACTGTAGGAACGATGTGAAGGCTTTGGCAAGAATGCAGAAAAGATTCACGAGAATGGTTCCAGCGGTGAGGGACTTCAGTTGTCAAAGGGATGTAAATAGAAGGAAAGACACCTGTTGATTGAGAGAGGGAGGGCAGACAATTCTCGGGGGACGATATTGTTATGGGGGGTGGAGAGTAAGTAGGATAGAAATTCCTTTCTGGCACAACTAAAGCAGGTGATATTGGATCAGCTACCTGTTAACATAGCAACTGATATGTAACTTCATTGACCTCAGTGGAATCGGATGTCAGGAGTTGTGTATAATGGACAGATGATCTGATATAACGTTTTTTGTGCAACCACCTGAGATGACTTTCTACCCCAGAGAGACTTTAAAAAATTTTGATCATGGGTTGTGGGCATTTTTGATGAGGCCAACATTTATTGCCCACCCCTAATTGCCCTTGGGAAGGTGATGGTGATCCGCTTTATGAACAACATCTGATGTAGGTACATTATTGTTAGGTAGGCAATTCCAGGATATTGACCCAGCAATGATGAAGTAACCATGATATATTTTCAAATCAGGTTGGTGTATGAGTGGGAGGCGAGCTTAGAGGTAATGGTGTTCCCAAGTGCCTGCTGCTTTTGTTCATCAATGCATTAGAGGTTTTGAGGTTTGAAGATGCTACCGAAGTAGCCTTGGTGAGTTGCTATAGTGTGTTTTGTAGATGCCACATACTGCACCCACTGTGTGCCAGTAGAGGAGGGAGTGAATGTTTAAGGTGGTGGGGAGATGAGGTATCAAATGGGCTTTGTCCTGCATAGTGAAGGGCTATTTTGAGTTTTGCTGGACTTGCACTCAAGGCAAGTACTCCTTCACACTCTCCACTTTGTGATGACGGAAAGGCTTTGTGGAGTCAAGAGGTGAATTACTTGCCACAGAATATCCAGCCTCTGACCTGCTCTTGTAGCTACAACGTTTATGTGGCAGGCTTTATTAAGTTTCTGGTCGATGATGACCCCCAGGATGTTGATGGTGAGGTATTCAATAATGTTAATGCCTTTGAGTGTCAAGGAGAGGTGTTTAGATTCTCACATGTTGGAGATGGTCCTTGCCAGGCACTTGTGTGGCATGAATGTTAATTGCAACTTGCCACTTAACAGCCGAAGCGTGAATGAGCATCGACTGTTAAATATGGAAGACCTTCTTGAACAGAGTGAGATGGTATTGTGTTTTTGACTCTGGTGATGGGAGTTAGTCGGCCTGTATTGTCACAGCATCTTCAACTCCGAGCCACCAGTAAATTTGTAAATTCAGCAGCACATTATATTATCAGCAATAGCCTACTACAGTATTATTTTCAAAGCGATACACTATGTTTGTTTTGGTTGAATTATCAGTCACTTCTACTCAGTCTCAATACTAACGCAAGCAAAGTGACTTCTAAATCACCCTATAGATTACATCCCCAGGCTTCAAATGTAATTATCTTGACTTTTAAATGAGTAATTATGAAAACGGTCATTTATCTTTTTTTGTCAGACATTCCCAAGGCATTTAAAGGGTCTGAATTTTATTATTGCATTGGTGTGTGAGGGACAAAATAATTGAATAGAATTGTTATGTAAGTGTG
Source organism: Carcharodon carcharias (assembly GCF_017639515.1). Taxonomy (NCBI): domain Eukaryota; kingdom Metazoa; phylum Chordata; class Chondrichthyes; order Lamniformes; family Lamnidae; genus Carcharodon; species Carcharodon carcharias. The sequence continues at coordinate 124,173,743 of NC_054479.1, forward strand.
TGTGTACAGGTATCTGTGTGCATGTGAGTATGTGTATTTGTGAGCATGCTGAGTTGATGAGAATACAGCTTCTTTACCCCCATGGTTACATCTGGTATATCCCCAGGCTTGATGTGTGACCCCTTAAATTCTTCTTTGCCTCTGCCCACTTTATGACATTGATTGTGACTCCCAATTCCACCAATCAATGGTGCACAAAAACAACATTCAGTTTGACCTTGAGCTGAGTTTTCAACCACAGCCCATCCATATGATTGTATCCTTCCACCACTGGAGTGTTGCTTGGCTGTACTCGTAACTCACTGGCACTGAAAACTATCCATACCTTCATCACATTGCAGATCAACATCTTCATCAGCCACAAGCACCACCTATTTCAGAATTCAATTTCCAGCTTCGGCTCTTCCACAAAGTCACTTTCTCCTATTTATCCCATTCATTCCAAGCTCCATTAACCTTTGTATCACTGGATGTTAATTTCATGATCTTCTGCCCCATTTTCCCTCCAAGACGGTGCCTAGCTACCCCCGGCAACATACTCGCAGAGCATATACATCACATGCTCTGAAGAAGGGTCATACAGACTCGAAATGTTTAACTCTCTCTCTATGCAGATGCTTCCAGACATGCTGCGTTTTCCTGGCATTTTCTGTTTTTGTTTCAGACTTCCAGCATTCACAGTATTTTGCTTTTATTATTATGTACATCTCAGATTAGACATGGAGTAAAGCTCTGCCTACACTGTCCAATCAAGCACTCCCAGCGCATGCACATCACAGGTTATATACAGATTGATACTCCCTGTACAGAACCTCATCAAACCTTTCCAAGGCAGATACAGCACTGGTTAACTATAGAGTGATGCTCCCTCAGCGCTGTCCTATCAAACATTCCCAGGTCAGGTACAATGCGGGATAGTTGGAGGGTAAAGCTCCCTCTACAATGGCTCCTCTAACACTCAGGTACATCATGGGTTAGACACAGCAACAATAACAATTTGCTTTAATGTAGGACTGCTGATGCAGTAAATCATCCCAAGGCAGTTCACAGGAGTGTTATCAGATAAAAATTTATACTGAGCCATATGAGGTGACATTAGGACATGAATGAGGTAGGCTTTAAAGAGAGTCATAAAGGAAGAGAGACAGAAGGGTGTAGAGCCAAGTAAGGGAATTCTAGAGCTTAGAGCCTAGGCATGAAGACACAACTATCAATGGTGGAGCAATTAAAATGGGGATGCTCAAGCCAGCAACACCCACATCCTGAGAATGAATTTTTTTTTTTTACAACTGTGCATGTTTGGGTACCTGAGCCATTTGACTCCTGCCAATCATTACAGTTTACTGAGAGAATAGAATTTCATCTTATAAAGTGTGGGATTGTTTAAGCAATGGTGCTCAGTAATCTTGCTTTTTTCCTCCTATCTCCAGTAATTTGTAAGTTGCAACACAGTCCATTGAACCAGATTGGGTGAGGGGGATACATCATCTTCTTGCTAGGGTCTAACACTATATGTTTCAGGTCTCAAGTGAAATTATCCCCTAGGAAGAAATAAGTATGGGAAATGCAAGATATAAGAAGACCAAAGTCCATCTAGCCTTTCTTCTACTTTTCATTTCATTTCATAATATTTGACTAGTCATGGCAATCAATCTCTGTCAAGTAGTCCACAATGTACCCAGACATGATTCACAGGAACCTCAGTGTGAGTTAAACCTCGAGAGTGACTGATTGAGGGGAAGATGGGCATTATAGGACGTAATCGTCTATGCTTGACAGGTTACGGTTTGGATGTAGGAATTAAGTGGAATAAGACAACACTCAAAAGTCCAAATTAGTGACAAATATCTTTACTTGATTTGGTAGGAATACCAGTTTGCAATATAATAAGCCCAGTAGTCAGAAATGTTACATACGTTATGCATAACCAGTGAGCGGTCACCTCCTTTTGATTATACTCTTCAGCAACTGACCAAGTTGCCCTCTGCAGCAACAAACCTTTCTTTCCAAGGTGAGCAGTATGTTCTGTTCATAGGGTCATACTATCCTATCAAAATCCACCTTGAGCTACAATTGTTCAATGGGGCATCTAATTCTTTGTTCAAACCATGGCATTAGAGACCGACTTGACGTTGATGGTCTGCTTCCTTAAACTTAATTTACTGGTCACAGATCCCAGGACCACCAAGATAATTAAACAGAGTCCCTCAAATTACTGACTCCTTAAATCACTACACAATGGATTAAAAACAGAGTTAACCTGATAAAGCATAAATTTAAAAAAATCATCTTGTGGAGTTAGCTTCTCTTCATTTCAAAAGAAGACAAACCCTGAGGTCATCAATCAATATCAGCTGTGTCATTTTCTCAGGACTTTTGAATAAGCTTTACACCGCTTTAATTAGCCGAATCTCTGTAGATTGGCTTTTATAACCTCCCATAAAATAGAAAATTTGTCTCCATCCAGCTTCATTGCATATCAAGCTTATTGAAACATAGGGTGGAATTTATTGCTTTATTGAGGCAGAGGTGAGGCCATAAAATGTGGCATGCTATTCAAAAGCCCATTACCTTTGGTGGGACTGAAAAATCCCAACAGCACAAAATTCCGCCCTTAAAGTTTTGCTTAGGTTCTAACTTTGTATCAAAGCAAAACACAGCTTTGAAGCATGATCATTTATTGGTTTCAGCCCATTATGATCCTTGGGCTTCTCAGCCAGGCAAAATATGGCCTGAAAGTGTTTCTTTTCATCACAGTGCAGTGGCTTTGTTTTTCTGTGAAAATGGCAGCCTGGTGACTGGCTAAAACAAAAAGCACTTCACCTTTTATCAGAACTATCGATGCCCCCTGGGTTGAAAAGCTCTCTCAAATCTCAACCACAAATTTCACTTCAAGTATGATTAAGTTAGTCAGCCTCTTACCACATCCTGCATTTCCATTGTCTCCAGCAGCCAAAAGGAATGTTGGTGCTGGTTTCTAGAAAACACACCTATAATGTGACCAGGCTGCCATTAGTCAAGTAACACACTCACCTCTGAGCCAAAAGATCGTGAGTTTGTCCCACACTCCAGAACTCGAGCAGAACTCATGAACGAATGGGAAAAAAAAGCTCAGCCAACACGCCAATACGGACACAATGGCAGGAATTTTATGGCCCCATCACAGTGGGGGCAGGGCCTTGAAATGTGGCGAGCCATTATAAGCTCCATTGACGTCAGCAGGAACATTAAATCCCCTGTTGTAAAATCCTACCCAATACTTCCTTCTTGAAGATATTTTCCTTTGGGTAATTTGTTCAGTCAAGGCCCATCTCTGACTGTTTGGATGGATATAAAAGACTCCATAACACTGTTTGAAGAAGAGAGAGTTTTTCTAGTGCCCCAGCCAATATTTTTCTCTCAACCAACACTTGAAACAGATTCACATATATATGTATAACTGAAGTCTGTCTTATCAGGAAAAGCATATTCTGTCAAACTGTGTTGATTCTCCCTGCTTGTCCACCTGAGGTTGAGTTGTTAGAATTCTGTGTGTTATAGTCAGAAAAATTGCATTTATCCAGGGTCTTTGCACAACTATGAGACATCTGAAAGCATTTTCTATGGAATAAATTTCTTTGCAACACATATCACTGTGATGTAAGAGAGCTTGAGATTCATTAGCTTCAATATTAACCCCTTGCTTTACAGTGGATGGAAAAGAGTTGGGAGCTGGCTGGGTGGCAGTGGTTAAAACCTTGAATATGGACAATGTTTCCCCAAAATGCTGTGCATGCTGCCTTTCTTATGGTGTTGGATATTGGACGCTTGGGTGTGTTGGCGGTGTCAGGACATTTAATTGGCATATACGAGTAAGGATGTCACGGTGCAGTTGATGGGAGCCCATATGCAAATTTGCTGCTGCTGCACAGGTTCCCTAGGGGTCGGAGCCTCAGCAATGGCAGAAGCTGCTGACTCCACAAGTTAATTGGCTGTTCCAGCTGTCCATTTGTGTACCCTTGACTTTGCCCTCCCTACCCACATCACATACCCCATCCCACAGGTTGTGGTCTCTCTCATCCCGCAGCTGCCTTTGCCGACCTCCTCCCTGCCCTCCCAGGCCCCAGTGTTCTCCCCTTCTCTCAGCCCCAGTGGCCTCTCTCTTCCCCTAGTCTGGAATGCCTCTCTTTTCCCCACCCCCACACCTCCCAATTCCAATTGCCCCTCTCTCCTCCCCCAGCCCTGATACCTTTTTTCCCTCCACAACCATGGGATCACATCTCATTCATTCAGTCTTGATCACCCCTCTCTACCTCCTCAGCCCCCATTCGCCCCTCTCTCCCTCACACAGTTCCAATTGCCTCTCTCCTGCCCGTTCAATCCCATCTCCATCTCCACTCCCAGCCATAATGGCCTTGTGCTCACCTCAGCCCTGATCACTGACTTTTCTCCTTCCGACTATTGGGAAGTTCCCGACTGTTCCAAGCTGCGGCCTGCTGCCAACAGCCCTCCTGCTCGGCTGCCGGCCAGTCTGTCAATTTGACCAGCTGCCGGGCAGAAAGCAATGCCAAAAAATTACAGTGCAGCAGCCCTCCTTTTAAGCTTTGCAGGATCTTTGAGTTCCTGGCCTTTCCATGTTGGGAACACTGGGAGAACATCCTGCCATTCTTCACATGGAAACAATCCAGCTCTAGAGGTAGAAGGAGAAACCTTAGCCCAATGTGTTGTGAGCTGAAGTATGAGACACAGCTGGAAAATGTACGATAGTCATGAAGAGATGAAATAAAGAATCTAGGAGGACTCCCCTTGCATACGATGAGAACGTGGAACTCGCTACCACCGCCTGATCTTCCTCAGAGTGGCAATCTGACTGATTGCCACTCCACTCCTAGCTTTCCACTTTAAATTTTTTTCGATCCTACCTAGCCCGACCTTCTGACTCAGGCTGGGTGAAATCTGGGCAATGCAGTGTGTCCTCGGGGTCTAACACTGACGGCAGCTCTGTCGGATGGAAGGAGGCCACACCCCCTTTTTTGCAGCACTAGCTTCCATAAACCAGGTAAGCTTAAAGGTCAAACCAAGCTTAAAGGTGCTTGACAGGCCAGAGAAAAGGCGAATGTTTAAGGTAAATGGGTAGTATTTGGGTGAGGATTTTTGGTGGGGGCAGGGGGATCAGGTCAGACCTTGGTTGGTGGGGTAGGGTGAGGGTTGGGCCTTGGGGAAAGGGGTGGAGAGAATTAGGCCTTGGAATGGAGGATTGGGCCTTGGGCGAGGAGGAGGTCCAGGCTGTGGTGGGAGGGAGGGCAGGGCTTCAGTGGGAAGGGGGGAACAGGCTGAGCCTGAGGGGAATGGTCAGGTCAGGCCTTGGTGGGGGTTGGGGGGTGAGTCGGGCTTGGCTGTAAGGTTGGGGAAGGAGTCTCTGTGGGGGCGGGGGGAATCCTTTGTGCTGGTTTGCTCTCGCCAGTGTGTGTAGACCCTTGGGGGTGGGGAGGGTCCCGTGGTGGGTGGAGGGGGTAGTGGGGAGGTGGGGGAAATTCCCCTGGGGGCTCGGGGTGTGAGCAGAGTCCCGGGGAAGATCCGTCTGGGACTGCGCAACAGTTACCCAGAAGTGAGAAGTGGTTTTATTTCTTCTAACTTTTTCTGAATAACAATTGGTATAACCCTGGTGGAACCATTCCAAGTTTGCGATATAAATTGAATTTTTGGATTGTTCCCAACGCAGAGCAATTGCCCAGAGGAACTTTTCACTTCAGGCCAATTGTCATGCAAACCTTACTTGTGAATTTCCAAAAGGGATTCCCCAGCGCATGTTTGGGGTACCTACCCCTCCTCTCCCCCGCCCCCCCAGTGGAGCTTGGAAGTTATGGCCCAATAAATAATCCTGGGATTCCCCCACAACAGAGTGCCTAACAATCACAAACATCTAAACTGTATTGAAGAGTTCAGAAGTAGAGTCATACGGACTGGAAACGTTAACTCTGTCTTTCCCTCCACAGATGCTGTGGGACCTGCTGAGTTTCTCCAGCACTTTTTATTATTTTTTCGGATTTCCAGCATCCACAATATTTTACCCTTATTCTAAACTGTATTCTTGTACAACAATGGCTGAGGGTTAAATGGAGCTTGCACCTTTATGAATGAATTAGCCTGCATAGACTTTTGGTTGTTCATTAACATAGAATTGAGTGGTGTAACTTGGATATCAAGACACTCAAATATTGAAATATAGTGTGAGCCCACTTAAGATGTGACTCTGCTTTATTAATCCAGTAACAATTTGTGTGTGACTAGCACCTTTGATATCCATCCTGAGGAAGCTTGAGAAAAAGATATTAGGAGAGATAACTGAAAACTCGGTCAAAGAGGCAGGTGTTAAGGAGGATCTTAAAGGGGGAGAGAAATGTGGAAAGAAGTACGAGTATGGAGAGGAATTCCAGACAGTGGGGTCTGGATGGCTGAAGGCACAGTTACTGGTTGTGGGGTGAAAGGATTAGGTAATGCTCAAAAGGCCAAAATTGGAGGATCATGGAGTTCTTGACAGATTTGACCTGGAGGACAAACAGAGCTAGGGAGGGGTGAGATCATGTAGGGATTTGAACATGAGTGTGGATGTTTTAAATTGGAGGCATTAGTGGATGGGCTCAAGGTAGGCCAGCGAATATAGGAGTGAGCGTGACTTAGTGTGGAATGCAGATGTGAAGTAAAATCTTCCAGTATTCAGAAGGAGAAAAGGAAGTCTTATAGTTTATTCCATCCCTCAGAAACATAGAATCACAGAATCTTTACAGTGCAGAAGGAGGCCATTCAGCCCATCGAGTCTGCACTGGCTCGCTGAAAGAGCATTCTGCCTAGTCCCACTCCCCTGCCTTATCCCCGTAACCGGGGTTTCTTTCTTTTCAGATAGCAATCCAATTCCCTTTTGAATATCTCAATCGAACATGTCTCCACCCTTTCAGGGATTTTGTTCCAGACTCCAGCCACCCTTTGGGTGGAAACATTTTCTCTCTCATCACTTCTACTTCTTTTGCCCATTATTTTGAATCTGTGCCCTCTAGTTCTTGTTGTGCTCTTAAGTGGGAACAGTTTCTCACTATTTACCCTGCCCATACCCCTCAGGATCTTGAATACTTCTATCAAGTCTCTTCTCAGCTGCCGTTTCTTCAAGGAAAACAGACCCAACCTCTTCAATCTATCCTCATAGTTACAGTTGTTTATCCCTGGAATCATTCTTGTGGATCTCCTCTGTATTCTCCCTCCAATGCCTTCACATCCTTCCTCAAGTATGATGCCTAGAACTGGACCCAGATGAGGCATAATTAGTGTTTTATGCAAGTTTAACATGATCTCCTTGCTCTTGTATTCAATACCCCTATTAATAAAGCCTAGGATACCTTATGCTTTATTAACCGTGCTCTCAACATGCCCTGCCATCTTCAATGACTTTTGCACATATACAGCTTGTTCCTGCACCTCCTTTAGAGTTTCTCCCTTTATTTTATACTGCCTCTCCACATTCTTCCTGCCAAAATTAACTTCTCTACGTTGAACTTCATCTGCCAATTATCTACCCAAACCACCATTTTGTCTATGTCCTTTTGAAGTTCAAGACTATCCTCATCACAGTTGACGATGCTTCCAATCTTCATATCATGCACAAATTTTGAAATCATGCTCTGCATACCATAGTCTAGGTCATTTAATATATATCAAGAAGAGCAAGGGTCCCAACACTCTCCCTTGGGGAACTCCTATGGACCTTCCTCCAATCTGAAAAGCAACCACTTATCACTACTGTCTGTTTCCTATCACTCAGCCAATTTCTTACCCAAGTGCCTATTTTCTCTTTTTTATTGTATGGGCTAGAATTTTGCTCTCAAGTCTATTGTGTGGCCCAAATCAAATGTGTTTGAAAATCCATATACACCACATCAGCATTGCCCTTATCAATTTTCTCTGTTACCTCCTCAAAAAAAAACTCCAAGTTAGGTAAACATGATTTTCCCTTAATGAATCCATACTGGCTTTCCTTAATTATCCCACACCTGTCTAAGTGACTATTGATTTTGTCCCAAACTATAGTTTCCAGAATGTTCCCGATCACTGAAGTCAAACCGACTGGTCTGTAGTTGCTGGCATTACCCAGGCACCCCTTTTTGAGTGTAGCATTCACAGTTCCCCAGCCCTCCGGCACCGCCCCATGTCTAAGCAAGTCTGGAAGATTATCACCAGTGCCTCTGCAATTTCCATTCTCACCACCCTCAGTATCCTCGGATGCATCTCATTCGGGCCTGGTACCCTATCAATTTTAAATAAAGATAACCTTTCTGATACCTCCTCCTTCTCAATTGTAAATTCCTCCAGTTACCTCCTCTCTCTCTCACCTCAGCCTGGGTAGCATCCTCTTCCATTGTAAAGACAGATAGATGCAAAGTACTCATTTAATACCTCCGCTGTTACTTCTGCCTCCACATACAAGTCTCTTCTTTTATCCCTAATTGGCCCTACCCTTTCTTTTACCACCCTTTTATTATTTACATTCTTACAGAAGACCTTGGGATTCCCTTTTATGTTAGCTGCTAGTTTCTTTTCATGTTCCCGCCTTGCTTTTCTGATTAGCTTTTGCACTCCCCCTCTGGTCCTGATTCCCCATTGTATTTTCTACCTGATACCTGTCGTACGCGCACTACTTCTCTTTCATCTTCACCTCTATCGCTCTCGTCATCCAAGGTCTTCTAGATTTATTTGTCCTATCTTACCCCTTCAAGGGAATATCTCTTGACGTTGCCTTAAATACTATCTCTTTGAAGATAGCCCAATGTTCAGCCACCGTCTTTTCCGCCAGTATTTGATTCCAACTCGCCCGACTCAGATGCATTCTCATCCCATCGAAGTTGGCTTTCACCTAATTGATTACCGCTGCTCTGGATTGCTCCTTTCCTTCTCCATGGACAAGCTAAACCTTATGATACAATGGTCACTGCTCCCTAAATGCTTTCCCACTGTTATTTGATCCACTTGGGCCAACTCATTCCCCAGAACCAGGTCCAACAGTGCCTATCCTCTCGTTGGATTGGAAACATGTTGTTGCAGGAAATTATCTTGAGCACACTCCAGGAACTCTCACCCCTCTTGTCCCTTTACACTATTCCTATCTCAGTCTATATTTGGATAATTGAAGTCCCCCATTATAATTCTATAATTCTTGCACCTCTCTGTAATTTCTTTGCAAATCTGTTTCTCTGCATCCCTTCCACTAGCTGGTTGTCTATATACTACACTAATAAATGTTATTGCACCTTTTTCATTCCTTAGCTCTAGCCAGAGAGATTCCATCCTTGACCCCTCTGGAACAACCTTTCTCCCTTTAATATCTTTAATTAATACTGCCACTCCCCCGCCTTTTCTTCCTTTGCTGCCTCTCCTAAATACCTTGTACCCAGGAATATTTAATGTCTAGTCCTGCTCTTCTTTGAGCCAGGTCCCTCTCATAGCAATAATAATTATAATTCCATTTGTCAACCTGTGCCTCTATGTCAAAGTGAATGAATTACTTATATCAAACTACATCAAGTCTACAGTATAGAAACAAACTTTTCAGCCCACTTCAGGGCACCACACTAGGACGTGAAGACTTTGCAGATGGTACAAACAAGATTTATTCGAATAGTCCCATGGATGAGAGATTACAGTTTTATTGATAGACTGGAAAAGTTGGAGTTGCTCTCCTTGGAGCAACGAAGGGTAATAATTGGGGAAATCAGAGAGAAATTTCTCCACTGGTTGACATCATGCTTACCACAAGATGTTTGTGGTTTTTGGAGGTCAGTCACCTCAAGCCCTGGACCACACTATACATGTTCCTCATGGCAGTGTTCTAGGCCCAGCCATCTTCAGCTGCTTCGTCAATGATCTTCCTCCATCAAAACGCTAGAAGTGGGTTGTTTGCTGCTGATTGTACAGTGTATAGTACTATTCGTGACTCCTCAAATAACTGAAGCAGTCTCTGCCTTCATGCAACAAGACCTGGACAACATTCAGGCTTGGGCTGATAAGTGGCAAGTAACATCTGGATGACACATTTGGCAGGCAATAACCACCTCCAATGAGAGAGAATCTAACCAACTCCCTGTGACATTCTGTGGCATTATCATCACTGAATCCTTTGCCATCAACATCCTGGGGTTGCCATTAACCAGAAACTTTACTGGACCAACTACATAAATACTGTGGCAACAAGAACAGGTCAAAAGCTGTGTGTTCTGCAGCAAGTGACTCATCTTCTGATTCCCCAAAGCCTGCTCACCATCTACAAGGCACAAGTCAGGAGTGTGATGGAATACTGTTGCCTAGATGCGTGCAGCTCCAACAACATTCAAAACGCTCTACACAATCCAGGACAAAGCAGCTTGCTTGATCAGCACCCTATCCACCACCTTAAACTTTCACTCCCTCCACCACCAATGCAGTATTCCAAATCAGGATGGTGTGTGCATTGGAGGGGAACTTGTAGGTGGTAGTGCTCCCATATGTCTGCTGCTTTTGTTCTTATAGGTGGTAGAAGCTGTGGGTTTGGAAGATTCTGTCATAGAAGCCTTGGTGAGTTGCCACAGTTGATCTTATAGATGGTACACAAGGGGGATGTGAACATCCCACTTCTGATTTTATGATGGACCGAAGGTTATTGATGGAACAGCTTAGATGTTTGAGCCAAGGACATAACCTGAGGAACTACTGAAGCAATATCCTGGGGCTGAGATTGACCTCTAAGAACCACAACCATCTTCCTTTGTGGTAGGTGTGATTCCAACCAGGGGAAAGTTTTTCCCAATTCTCATAGAATTCAGTTTTGCGAGGGGTCCTTGACACCACACAGTCAAATGCTGCCTTGATGTCAAGGGCAGTCACTCACCTCACCTCTGGAATTCAGTTCTTGTGTCCATGGTTGGACCAAGGCTGTAATGAGGTCAGGAGCTGAGTGACCCTGACATAAACCAAACTGAGCACTGGTGAGCAGGTTGTTGCTGAGTAAGTGCTGCCTGATAACATTGTCAATGACACCTTTCATCACTTTGCTGATGATTGAGAGTAAAGTGATTGGACAGTAATTGGCAGGATTAAATTTGTTCTTTTTTTTTATGGAGAGGACATAACCGGGCAATTTTCCAAATTATTGGGTAGATGCCAGTGTTGTAATTGTACTGGAGCAACTTGGCTGAGGAAGCATCACAGGTCTTCAGTGTTATTGCCTGGATATTGTCAGGGCCCATAGCCTTTGCAATATCCAGTGCCTTCAGTCATTTCTTGATATCATGTGACGTGAATTGAATCGGCTGAAGACTGGCATCTATGATGGTGGGAATCTCAGGAAGAGGCCGAGATGGATCACCCACTCTGCACTTCTGGCTGAAGATGGTTGCAAATGCTTCAGCTTTATCTTTTGCACTGATGTGTTGGATGAGGATGGGGAGTTTTGTGAAGTTTCATTCTCCCGTTAGTTGTTAAACTTGTACCCCACAATTCATGGCTGGATGTGGCAGGCCTGCAATGAGCTTTGATCTGATCCATTGGTTGTGGAGGCACTTAACCTATTAGAGCATACTGTTTTCACTTTATAAGCATGCATGTTGTCCAATGTTGTCCTTCAGCACTTTGGCAACTCATTTTTAGGTATGCCTGATGCTTGTTCTGGCATGCTTTCCTACACTCCACATTGAAACAGGATTGGTCCCCTGGCTTGATAGTAATGGAAGAGTGAGGGATTTGCTCGTGAGGTTACAGATTGTGGTTGAATAAAATTGTGCTGTTGCTGATGGCCCACGGTGCCTCATGGATGCCCAGTTTTGAGGTGAGAGGTCTGTTCTGAGCCTATCCCATTTAGCACAGTGATAGTGCTACAGAAGACAAGGGGAAGTACAGAAGGCAAGGGGAAGTACAGAAGGCAAGGGGAAGTACAGAAGGCAAGGGGAAGTACAGAAGGCAAGGGGAAGTACAGAAGGCAAGGGGAAGTACAGAAGGCAAGGGGAAGTACAGAAGGCAAGGGGAAGTACAGAAGGCAAGGGGAAGTACAGAAGGCAAGGGGAAGTACAGAAGGCAAGGGGAAGTACAGAAGGCAAGGGGAAGTACAGAAGGCAAGGGGAAGTACAGAAGGCAAGGGGAAGTACAGAAGGCAAGGGGAAGTACAGAAGGCAAGGGGAAGTACAGAAGGCAAGGGGAAGTACAGAAGGCAAGGGGAAGTACAGAAGGCAAGGGGAAGTACAGAAGACAAGGGGAAGTACAGAAGACAAGGGGAAGTACAGAAGACAAGGGGAAGTATCCTTAGTGTGAAGACAGGGTATTGTCTCCATATGGACTATGCAGTGGTCACCCTGACCAATACAGTCGTGAACAGGTAGGTTGGTGATGATGAGGTTAAGTAGGCTTTCCCTCTTCTTGGTTCTCTCACCACCTGCTGCAGGCCTAATTTGGGAGACATGTCCTTCAGGCCTTGGACAATGCAGTTAGTGGTGGGGCTACTGAACCACTCTTAGTGAGGAACATTGAAATCCTCCACCAGAATGCCTTTACACCCTCAGTGCTTCCTCCAAATGTTGTTTGACATGGAGGAATACTTATTCTTCTGACCAGGAAACACCAACGCGGTTACAATTGTGTGGTCAATGTAAAAATGAATAGCAAGAGTTTCTACAGGTACTAAAAAAGGAAAAGAGTAAGTAAAGTGAATGTTGGTCCTCTAGAGAATGAGAATTGGAGTTAATAGTAGATAATAAGGAAATGGCAGAAGAAATGAACAAATATTTTGCTTCTGCGTTCAATATAGAGAATACAAAAAACATTCCAGTAATAGCTGCAAATCAGGCGGTGAATGGGAGAAAGGTACTTGATGAAACTGAAATCACTAGGGAAATGGTACTGAGCAAACTGATAGAGTTGTGGGCTGACGAGTCTCCAAGCCCTAATGGATTACATCCTAGGGTCTTAAAAGAGGCAACTACTGAGGTAGTTAACGCACTGGTGTTAATTTTCCAAAATTCGCTAGATTCTGGAAAGGCTCCATCTAATTGGAAAGTAGTAAATATAAACCCTCCATTCCAGTAGGGATAGGGAGGGAGGCAGAAAACAGATCAGTTAGCTTGATGTCTGTCGTGGGGAAGTTATTAGAATTGATCATTAAGGAAGTTATAGCTGGGCACTTAGAAGAGCTCAAGGCAATTGGGAAGAGTCAGCATGGTGTTGTAAGAGGAAAATCATGTTTAACCAATTTATTGGAGTTTTTTGAAGGGGTAACATGTACATTGGATATAGGGGTGCCTGTAGATGTACTATATTTGGATTTCCAGAAGGCATTTGATAAGGTGCCACATGAAAGATTATTATGGAAAATAAAAGCACATGGTGTATTGGATAACATACTAGCATGGATAGACGATTGGCTGGCTGGCAGAAAGCAGAGAGTATGCATAAATAGGTCTTTTTCTGATTGGCAAGATGTAATGAATAGAGTCCCACAGGGATCTGTACTAGGGCATCAACTTTTTATGATTTACATCGATGACTTAGATGAGGGGAGTGAAGACATGATAGCTAAATTTGCAGATGACACAAAGGTAGGTCAGAAAGTATGTTGTGAAGAGAACATGAGGTTGCAGATAGATACAGATAGATTGAGTGAGTGGGCAAAGATCTGGCAAATGGAGTTTAATGTGGGAAAATATGAAATTGTTCACTTTGGCAGGAAGAACAAAAAAGCAGAGTATTACTTAAATAGAGAATGGCTGCATAATTCTGAGGTGCAGAGGGAGCTAGATGTTCTGGTACATGAGTCACAAAAAGTTAATATGCAGGTTCAGCAAATAATTAAGAAGGCTAGTGGAATGCTATCCTTTATTGCGAGAGGGATTGAACATAAAAGTAAAGATGTTATGCTTCAGTTATACAGGCCATTGGTGAGACCGCACCTCGAATACTGTGTACAGTTTTGGTCTCCTTATTTAATAAAGGATGTAAATGCATTGGAGGCAGTTCAAAGGAGGCTTACTAGATTGATACCTGGGATGAGTGGGTTGTCTTATGAGGAAAGGTTGGACAGACTGGGCTTGTTTCCACTGGAGTTTAGAAGAGGGGTGATTTGATTGAAGTATACAAGATCCTGAATGGCCTTGACAAGGTGGGTGAGTCCAGATCTAGGGGGCACTGTTTTAAGATTAGGGATCGCCCTTTTAAGACAGAGATGAGGAGAAATTTTTTTCTGAGTGTTGTGTGACTTTGGAACTCTGCCTCAGAAGCCTGTGGAGGCAGGGTCATTGAATCTTTTTAAGGCAGATTCTTGTTAGGCAAGGGAAACAGAGGTTATTGGGGTTAGATGTGAATTTGGAAATCGAAATGAAAGAAGATCAGCCATGATCTTATTGAATGGCGGCGCAGGCTCAAGGGGCCGAATGGTCTACTCTTCTTCCTATTTCTTATGTTCTTAACCTAGCGTAAACAGGATAGACCCCAATTAGTCCCGCACATCCCAATGACATCCCTGAGATTTAAGGCCTGAGGAACCAGGACCACAAGTTCTTGGCCTATTTCATCAATAGAAATAGGGCTATTTTATGTGACAGGACCTATGTTTATTAGCCACACATTTAATTGGCTGTAAAGCACTTTGGGACTTTCTTTGATCATGAAAAGCATATATAAATGCAAGTCAGTCTTGCTTGCTTCCTTTCTGTACACAAATCCATTGATTTCTGAGATTCTGTCCCAATGTTAACCTCCAGGCCCTTGTTTTGGGCTCTCCAACTTTGTGCTGGTTCCTTGCTCTAATATTTAAATAGCTTGAGTATTTCCAAGGGTGGGTAGTTTGTGGTAGTAATGACCTTTGTGCTGTTTTCTTAGTCAGTGCACTCTCATGTCCTTCTCATTTTTGTCTCGGACATTGTGAAAAACATTATAGGATGAATAATATCCTTGTTCACACAGCAACTGCACCCAAAGACTGAATGGAAAGTGCAGCTGTTGTTGATGACTGTGTAGATGGGGGTTTGGTTGTGTGTTTTACAAGTCCTGAAGGAGAAGAGGTGTTTAGGTCAGTAAAGGTGAGTATAAAGTGAGCCACACTTCTCGGAAGGAATGATGCTCGGAAGGCTTCATGCTCTATTTTGATCCTAGCCACAGCCGAGTTGACTGGTTTGGGATTGTACAACAACCATGTTCCATACGGCAGAGTCCCTGGGTTAGGCGAGAATGAATTGCTCAGGGTTCCTGCTCCTGACTGTGTGCACTGGAAGTGTCTACTAGGCTAGCGCCAAATCGGGCTAGTCTGAGTCATCTACTTAAACTCATCTATCATCAGACCTCCTGCTTGCACCTTTGGTAAGGAACCAGGAGTTGTGATTGAAGCTGAGAGAACAGTAACCACTGAGGGAGTGGACACTTTCAGACAAGGAAGGGCAGGAGGCAAGTTAGTTGAAGGGGGGCCCCTCTCACTCTGGATACCCCTTCCCCTCTATGTGCCACATATATGGCCCCTGTATTATTTCTCTAACCTCTGTGCTGAGACTAATCCAGGAGCCATAAGGTTGTTGACTGGACTGAACTGTCCATAACTGAACAATAACGTTTCTCACTTGCATACGTTTTGATGTTAGTTTCTCCCAACTGATGCTGTGGTCTTAATAGCTCGAGGAAGGATTTGAACGACTGCCAGAAGTGGCTGGCTCTGCTGACTCTCTCTTTTTATGAATCAATCTCATGGGATCCTCGCATTCCGGAGCATTTGGTGAAAGGCTGGAAGGGCAGCTGGTTAATTAATTTTGTGTTTTCAATGATTAATGTGCAAGGGCTCTTCTCTTGGTCCTGTCTTCCCCTTGTACTTTTGACAAGACTTAAATATTAATTATCATTTGTAATTCGCTGTTTCATTTCCTTTTGGAAGAATAAATATATTAAGGCATGCTCTGATAGCAGAGCCTGTCTACCATCCTGCTTGAATTAGGGACTAGATTTGATTATTGACTTCCTGGGCTCATGTGACCATTTTCTCTCAAATTGAGAAACCACAGAGAAGTGAAAAGGCCCCAGGATGCAAAAGGTGAAAAAGTGTGCGGCAGAAGATGAGAGAAATCATCATAGACTGGATAAGTAAAACTGAGTTTAGGATTTTGAATCAGGAGATTCACATTTTGAGGTCCTGTGGGGGGAAAAAATTAGTCATGGAATGTGTATTGACTTCAAATACTGGAAATGTAGGAAGGAGGTATAGTGTGTGGGACAGTGCGTTTAGAGCTTAAAAACAATGGAGCAAAATTCAGGGCAATTGATTAAAGAAAAACAGGCAAAGTAGCATATGTCTCCTGTTTAGGAGTATGGGAGAGGGGTTAGAGGGGCCTCCCTGGAATTGTGTGAGAGAAAGGAATAGAAGGTCTTTCCCAGATACTGGATTGTGAGAGGAGCGCCCAGGTAATTTTGGTTTGAACTAAAAGTAATGAGTGCAATTGGATCAGTTGCCCATTATGCATCTCTCTGCTTTTCATGAGAAAGGGAGCATTAAAGGGATCTCAAAATGAAAGATGGATTAGAGGGGCCTTTCCAGATATGGGAGTGAGATGAGTGAGGTTCCAAATTCTCTGATACTCTGCCATTGGGACTTACTGCCCATTCTAGACAATATCACCAGTGCCCCTCTTTCTAAAGTTACACAGGTCAATTGGCTCTGGTTCTGAGTTGATTCTGTGATTCTGCCTCTGTTCTCTTTGTTTCCAGCTGTGTCTTGTTAGGTCACCTGTTATGTAACAGGATAAGCAACACTTTTATCTCGTGTTGTAGGCAGCAGTGATGTGTCAGGCCATGTTGCTCACATCTGGTAGTTGTCCTGAGTGGGTTGTATCGATATAGAAATAGAGCACTGATAAGCCACTTTTCTCTGGCCTCCAGTGATTAGCCTGTATCTGGAGATTCAGGCCCTTATTGTGCTCTGATATTCTCCACTGGAGGAACAGCCATGGAACTGGCATGTTCGAAGTTTAAAAAGTGATAAACTTGCTTTCATCTAGTATCTTTCACAATCTCAGGGCATCACAAATTTCTTCACAGCAAACTAAGTACTTTTTGAAGTGGAGCTACTGTTGGTAATGTTGGAAACAAAGAACCCAATTTTCACACAGCAAGATCCCACGAACAAGTGCAAAGATAAATGGCCAGGTAATCTGTTTTATTGGCGTTGTTTGAGTTGGTTGATAAATATTAGTCAGGCCACTGGAGAACTGCCTTGCTGTTCTTTGAATATTGTTGTGGGAACCTTAACACCAGGTGAGGCCCCAGATTAGTGTCCTATCCAACAATGCAGCACTGCACTAAGCTGCCAGTTTGAATTCTGTGATCAAGTCTCTGGAGCAGGGCTTGAACCCATGACCTTCTGACTCAGGTGAGAGTGCTACACTTTAACATGCACCTGACAAGCAGTGGAGAAACCTATAACCCTACATCGGCCATAATACCTCCAGCCCTGCTGCAATCTTAGTTGCCTGCCTCTTCTGTTTCCTCATTTGGAGGAGGTTGGACTAATGCCCAAAGCACTAAGTACTAATGTCCATGTGCTACTGTGCCTGGGCCTCCCTCAAGCAGAGATTAAAGAAAAGGAGGCAGGAGGCATGCTGATATCAATCCACTTAATTGCCATTAATTTATTCTTGCATGGCATATGAGTGTCACTGGCAAGGGATTTATTGCTCATCCCAATTTGCCATTAAGAAGGTGATGGTGAGCCACATTCTTGAGCAGCTGCAGTCCATGACATGTGGGTAGACTCTCAGTGCTGTTTAGAAGGGAGTTCCAAGATTTTGATCCAGTGACAGTAAAGGAATGGCTATATAGTTCCAAGTCAGGAATATGTGTGGCTTGGAGGGGAACTTGCAGATGGTGGTGTTCCTATGCATCTGCTGTCCTTGTACTTCTAGGTGTTAGAAGTCACGGGTTTGGAATGTGCTGTCGAAGGAGCCTTGGTGAGTTGCTGCAGTGCACCTTGTAGATGGTACACACTGCTGGCACTGTGCGTCGGTGGTGGAGGGAGTGAATGTTTGTGGATGGGGTGCCAATCAAGTGGACTGCTTTATCCTGGATGGTGTCAAGGTTCTTGAGTGTTGTTAGAGCTGCACTCATCCAGGCAAGTGGGGAGTATTCCATCACACTCCTGACTTGTGCCTTGTAGATGGTGGACAGGCTTTGGGGGGTCAGAAGGTGTGTTACTGCCTCAGAATTTCCAGCCTCTGACCTACTCTTGAAACCACAGTATGTATATGGCTGGTCCAGTTCAGAGTCTGGTCAACGGTAACCCACAGGATGTTGATAGTGGGGGATTCAGCAATGATAATGCTATTGAATGTCAAGGGAAGATGGTTAGATTCTTTCTTGTTGGTGATGGGCATCACCTGGTATTCATGTGGCGGGAATCTTACTTGCCACTTATCAACTCGAGCTAGAATGTTGCCCAGTTCTTGCTACATATGGACATGGATTGCTTCAGCATCTGAGAAGTCACAAAGAATACTGAATATTGTGCAGTCATCAGCTAGCATCTCACTTCTGACCTTATGGTGGAAGGAATAACATTGTTGAAGCTGCTCAAGTTGGTTGGGCCTAGGACACTATCCAGAAGAACTCCTGTACTGGGACTGAGATAATTTGCCCCCAACAATGACAGCCATCTTGCTCTGTGCTAGGTATGCTACCAATCAGTGGAGGGTTTTCTCCCTGATTCCCATTGACTTCAATTTTGCCAGGGTTTCTTGATGCAACACTCAGTCAAATGCTGCCTTGAGGTCAAGGGCAGTCACTCTCATCTCAGTTCTTGAGTTTATAATGTCAGGAGCCGAGTGGCATTGATGGATCCTAAATTGAACATTGATGAGCATTGCTTTGAAATGCTGTTTGATAGCACTGTCAATCATCACTTTAATGATAGAGAATGGACCGGTAATTGGCCAGATTGGATTTGTCCTGTTTCTTTTGGACAGGACATAACCTGGGAAATTTTCCACCTTGTCGAGGAGATGCCAGTGTTGGAGCTGTACAGGAACATCTTGGCTAGGGGCACAGTTAGTTCTGGAGCACAAGTCTTTAATACAACAGCCAGGATGTTTTCAGGGCCCATAGCTTTTGCAGTATCTGGTATATTCAGATGTTTCTTGATTGTCATATGGAGTGAATTGAATTAACTGAAGACTGGTAACTGTGATGCTGGGAACCTCAGGAGGAGGCACTTCTGGCTGCAAATGTTTCGGATGGTTGCAAATGTTTCAGCCTTTTGCGCTGACATGCTGGCATCCCCTATTACTGAGAATGGGGATATTTGTGGAGTCTTCTCCTGTAGTTAGCTTAACTGTCACCATGATTGGATGTGGCAGGACTGCATAGCTTTGATCCTATCTGTTGGTTGTGGGATCGCTTTGCTCTGTCAATAGCATTCTGCTTCCACTGTTTGACATGTATGTAGCCCTGCATTGTAGCTTCACCAAGTTGGCATCTCATTTTTAGGTATGCTGGGTGCTGCCCCTGGCATGCTCTCCGGAACGCCTCATTTACCTGGGTTGGTCCTCTGGCTTGATCATAATGAAAGAGTGAGAGATATGCAGGGTCATGAGGTTACTGATTGTGGCTGAATGCAGTTGTGCTGCTGCTGCTGGCCCACAGTGCCTCATGGATGCCCAGTTTTGATCTATTCCAAATCTATCCTATTTTGAATGGTGGTAGTGCCACACAACAAGATGTATTATATCCTCAGTGTGAAGACAGGGCTTCACCTCCACAAGAACTGTGCGGTGATCACTCCTACCAATACTGTCATGGACTGATGTATTTGTGACAGGTAGTTTAGTGAGGATGAGATCAAGCAGGTTTTTCCTTCTTGTTGATTCCCCCATCACCTGCCTCAGGCCCAGTCAGGCAGATTTTTCCTTCAGGACTTGGCTGTCCCCCAGACTACGCGAGCAACGCCTGAGCTCAGTCAGTAGTGGTGCTATTGCGGTGCTACCAAACCACTCTGGTAATGGGCATTGAAATCCCCCACCCAGAGTGCATTTCATGTCCTTACTGCCATCAGCGCTTTCTCCAGGTAGGAACTTGGAGGAGCACTGATTCATCAGCTGAGGGAGGGTGAGAGTTGGTAAACAGCAGGAGGTTTCCTTGCCCATATTTAACCTGATGTCATGAGACTTCCTGGGGTCTGAGTCAATGTTATAGGCTCCAAAGGTAACTCCCTCCTGGCTGTATTCAACTGTACAGCTGCCTCTGTGGGTGTCTTCCGTCAGTGGGACAGGATATACCCAGGGATGGGGATGGTGTTGGAGTTGTCTGGGCATTGGCTTTAAGGTATGATTCGGTGAGAATGACAATGTTGGGCGGTTTCTTGACTGATCTGTGGTACAGCTCTCCCAATTTTGGCACAAAGCCCCTGAGGTTAGTAGGGAGGACTTTGCAAGGCTGGGCAACGGTGTGCTGTTGTCTTTTCCGGTGCTTAGATTGATACTGGGTGTGGTGTGTTTGTTTTTATTCCTATTGATTAACATGATCCCATTCATTCTGATCAAAGGTGTTTCAGCTCCCCATTGAGTAAGTCCCAGAAATGCATGTGAAGTACAAAGAGGTCGGAGACAATGCATCCAACCCTTTTTCTTCTGCATTGTGCTTGATAACTAATCATGCTAAGGGCTTGAAGCAAAAAAATATTTAATTTCAGTTTACATTCAATAGGTTATCATGGTCTGTCTTGGATATTGCATATAACTCTGATTATATGTTACATCTAATTTCTGAAACTGATCGTTTCATGAACTGGGCACTGGTAGAACCCATTTTATGAACTGGGCAAACCCATTGCACGGGTCATGAAATAGACAGTTTGACTGCTCATTTCATTGACTGCTCATTTCATGAAATGGCCAGTGCTATGTACCAGTTTTAAAATCTTATTCATGAAATTGTTGCCCAAGCGTGTTGCAGTGTATAAGCTTAATATCATGTACTAATTTGCTCAATAACAACATGAACATTGTAAATTTGGGAAAGCAAGTTATGCTGGAAGTGCAAATAACATGGTATTGACTTCAAAGGCTCATATGGAAAGTAACATTTAACAGTTCATCTCTCCTTTGTTGTACCCAGATGAAAATATGATGGCATTCACACCTATTGTAGAACCAGTGTATAAGCATAGAAATCTATACTAATCAGCATACAATGTACTTACCATTGCTCTTGGTAACCTTGTCCACGCCACCTAGAGATGTCAGCAGGAAAGTTTTCAGCATGTGATATTCATCTCTTGGGCGTTTCTATCCAGTTTTCCCACATTTCAGGACAGCAATAACCTTCTGTTCATATTCAGCAGACCACAAAACAGCACATCTCTCAATACAGTCATCCATCATCAGTGTTTGCAGGGGTTATGAAACAATAACTTCCACCCTTCATAGTCTGCATGTCAGCCAGGTCTTCTTGTCCATGTTCATGTCACAAAGTATGCAAACATACCCCTGTATAGCACAGTACATCAGGCTCGGTGAGAGATGCATAGGAAAGTGTTGCAGGCAGGAGACAGCAACAGGATTGGTTAGGAGACCTCTGTCTGTCAACGACTTGAATGAACGTGGACAAGAAGACCTGGCTGACATGCAGACTATGAAGGGTGGAAGTTATTGTTTCATAACCCCTGCAAACACTGATGATGGATGACTGTATTGAGAGATGTGCTGTTTTGTGGTCTGCTGAATATGAACAGAAGGTTATTGCTGTCCTGAAATGTGGGAAAACTGGATAGAAACGCCCAAGAGATGAATATCACATGCTGAAAACTTTCCTGCTGACATCTCTAGGTGGCGTGGACAAGGTTACCAAGAGCAATGGTAAGTACATGGCTACCAAGGAAGCTGTCCTAGACATCATGTGACAGGCCCACATTGAAACTGGCCATGGTGGCAAAAAGAAGGCTGACCAGAAACTTTCTGAAAAGTATGCAAACATACCCCTGTATAGCACAGTACATCAGGCTCGCTGAGAGATGCATAGGAAAGTGTTGCAGGCAGGAGACAGCAACAGGATTGGTTAGGAGACCTCTGTCTGTCAACGACTTGAATGAACATGGACAAGAAGACCTGGCTGACATGCAGACTATGAAGGGTGGAAGTTATTGTTTATGCTGCATTACATGAAGTACCTGACCAAGTTCCATGTCATTCATCCTCTGAAATCCAAGACAGCAGCTGAGATTGCCCGTGAGCTGCTTCTGATATCGCTAGACATTGGAGCTCCACATATTCTTCAGTCAGATAATATAAGGAAGTTTGCAGCACAGGTCATCCGTGAACTAGCAACACTCTGGGGGGCAAAACTGATGTTGGTCAATGGGTGTCCCAGACGTCCCCAGAGCCAAGGCTATGTGCAATGTAGTAATGGTGATATAAAGCTGAAGCTAAAGGAAAGTGATTTACCAGGGCATTGCACAGCAAGCCAACCGGATAATGGCACACAGCACAAGGTCACTTCAGACTGTTGGTGTTGGAGCCAATGTGGCTGTTCCAGTGTCAACATTTGACCGCAACAAAGGTGACCCACCAAATGTTATAGGCATGGTGCTGGCAGCAGATGGGACTGGCTGCACTGTTGGAACAGTTAAAGGGATTGTGATAGGTGAACTATATTCCCAGGAATTAGTTTGAATTTGTGCAGAACAGTGGACTGAATGCAGAGGACATCCCACCAGAACAATTCAGCCTTCGTGAGATTGTATGGGCTCAAAGTGTTTGTGGTGGGCAAGGCTTCCAGAGATGTCACTGCAGGAGTAACTGCTTATCAAGACAATGTTCCTATGTGTAAGCAGGTCTCTGCTGTAACAATGCCTGTCACAGCCACAAGTCCTGTAACAACATTGACAGTTCTGACAGTTCTGGCATATTAAATATGTATGAATTGTATTTATGCTGTTTTTATAAACAATGCTGTGTAAGCTATCTGAATGCTTTAGGTGTGATCCTGAATGAAATAGAACATGAACCAAAGAATAGCTTGGATGTAATACTGGTTGAAACGTAAGAGTTCAGTAAACAAAATTAAGCCGATTTTACATTTGTGAATGAAATTTTTTTCGTTCATAAAAGTTGGCTGTTTCATGAACTAGGTGGTCAAACTGCCAGTTTCATGATCTTTGCAGGTAGGCTGCCCATTTCAGAAAATGGGCAATTTGACTGGCCACTTCATGAAATGGGCATTTTCCGAAATTGGGTGTAACATATACGTAACAAGAGTGATGCATTTGTGCTGGAGCGAACGCAAAATGTGATCCCAGATGTGAACGGGTTGGGCTTTTAGGGAATGGTAAAATACCCAGAGTTTGATGGTTTGAAGAATTTGATGGGAATCCTCATGAATATAAATTATTAAAATAAGACAATGGATGAACCAAAGCCAGGCATGTAAACCAGCAAGGAAAAAATAGACCAGGAAACATCCTTAAACAAAGGCTAGGCCAAGGATCCAGGAAGGGTTGAAAGAGACATTCCTCAGGACAGAGCTGGAATGTTACCGGTGATAGTGAGGGAACAAATTAGGGGTGCTTCAATGAGTGATTTAGGTGGGGTACTTTAGGGATGGGTTTTGATGGGACAGTAACTGAACTTCAGGGGTGGGCTTCGATGAGTGAGTCAGCGTTCCAGAGTGAAATGTTTGGGTGGGAAAATCAGTGCAGTATAGGCCATCACTCATAATATTTGGCACATTAACCCCAAAACTCCAACACACCACAGCAAAACTACAGGTCATCAGCTAGTATGTGGTACAGGCTTCAAGACTTGTACCCCACCTCAAGCATGACACTGTCACGTACAGAAGTGACAAAGTTAACAAAAACAAAGCCAGTTGAGAAGCTTCTCCAGCAACAGAACATATCCTCCAATTAACCTCGAATACCTAATTTCATAAAATAGATTAGTGGATTGAAAAAGACAGACCAGATGACTTGGCAGCATAATAATTCATTACCTATTACTTGATATGAAACTCTTGGGCAGAACGTTATGCTTCACGGGCGAGCGCGCGCCCAACCAGGTTGGGTATGAAATCGCACAAGACGACTCGGGTGAGCGTCCTGACATCACGCGCGCAATCTTCAGCTTGGCCGGCGGCACAGGTGTGGGAACCGGGCCTGCCGTCAACTAAAAGGCTATTTAAGGCCATTAAAAAGGCAAGTGAACCCGACTTTATATTGCCCGTGCGACCTCATGGGCAAAACGGGCGGGCAGGCAGTCCAGTTTTTGTAAAACCTCATCCACGGGTGGGATAAAGAGGGTCAGCAGCATTGCCAGTGTGAGTAGTGAGGAGTTTAGGAGATAGTTTGCTGTTGGTTGCTTATTTGAACTTGACAGCTTCATCTCTGTCCTGAGCTTCATTCTTAGCATTTCCAGGCTTCATTTCAGGACTCACTGGTGTCTTCAAGACCCCAGGAGAATTTTGACCGTGTGGACCCTTTCAGGTATCAGACAGCTTTCTGTTACTCTGGCAATGGGGATAGTGGTCTCTGCTGGAGGCACCTCCCCTGAGGAGGAAGAGAGCGGCAGAAGGGAGAGGGGCCAGGTGTCCTTATGCAGCTTCCAGGGGAGTGACCTGTGGGAGGAGGGGCGCAGGGCCAACAGGTAGTCCAAGGTGTAAGGGGCCGCAGGAGACGTCACTATCCTGCTGCCAGGGTTTACAGGCATCCATGCAGCTACCTCAATATGTCCAAGGTACAATGTCGAAAGAGGCTCCGCCTCTCCAGGGAGACTGTGACCTCCATTTGTCATATGATTGGGCCTGAGATCACCTTCAACTGAGTGGATGAACACCCCATGCCAGTGGCTCTGAAGGTCACAGTGGCCCTCAACCTCTCTGCCTCTGGCCTTTTCCAGGGGTCAGTGGGGGATCTTTGTGGAGTGTCCCAATCAGCTGTCCATAGTTGCATCAAGCTGGTGACAGAAGCTCTGCTCAGGCGCGTCGTGCCAATTATTCATTTCCATATTGATGAGACCAGCCAGGCTGAGCGAGCCAGAGGCTTTGCAGTGAACGCTGGATTCCCCCACATCCAGGGTGACATCGACTGCACACGTTCCCATCAAGGTGCCAGCGGGTCAGTCAGGTACCTTCATTAATAGGAAGGGATTCCACTCTACGAACGTGCAGATAGTACGTGACCACAGCACACAGATTCTGCAAGTCTGTGCAGGGTACCCTGGCAGCTCCCATGATACTTATATTGTGAGGCACTCCCAGGTGCCGAGGCTACTCAGTGCTCCAGCTCGATTGGGTGGATGTCTGCTGTGTGACATGGGCTATCTATTGAAAAAGTGGTTTATGAGCCCCTCCTGCCGCCCGAGAACAGAAGCAGAGCAGCATTATAATAGGAGTCATGCCTCCACAAGGGGTGTTGCGGGGGGTGGGGGGGTTGGTGGTGATGATAGAGAGGACCATAGGTCTACTGAAGATGCACTTCTGATGCCTGGACCGTTCAGTGGGAGCACTACAATACCCCCCCAGAGCGGGTGTCACTGATAGTGGTTACATGCTGCGCTCTCCACAAACTGGCACTGGCAAGGGAGGACCCACTGAAAGAAGAGGATCTTGACACAGCTCCACAGGCCACAGAGGATGAATCCAATCATGAGTCAGAAGAGGAACACAGTGAGGAGAACACTGAGGGTGTGGAGGCAGACTTCTGTATCCTCAGGGAGGCAGGGACACTAGGGACGCCTTGATCCAACATTCCTTCAGCTAGGTTGCCAAAGATCTGCTCCCACCTCGTGCCAGGGCTGCCGCCTCCATCCTGGGTGTCTGAAATGACCCTTTCATTAGAACCCAAAGTCCACTCAGTGCCTGTGCAATAAAGTTGGGAGCCACCCACATCCGGCATTACGTACTGGTGTGCCCTGCAGCAAAAGAAAAGATGAAGCATACTCAGTCCATTGCCTGTGTGAGGGCCTGCAGGTCTGAGCACAACTCCAGGAACTCCTGATTCTGTCCCTGGAGCTGCCTCTCCATGAGAGTCGCCACTGTCTCAATGGAGGAGGCAATATACATGGCCATCATGGTCAACGCAGTGCTTATGGACAGCATGGACTTCTCCACGACAGAGACCATGGTACACGTACCCTCATGGATCTCCACCAGATCCTGCTGGACATTCTGCTGGACCAGCATCTGCCGCCTAATGGACAAATCCAGAAGCTCATCATCTGCCTTTGACTCAGCATCGTCCTGGTCTCCAGCAGTCCTCAGGTTGCCGGCACCATGGGCACTCTCTGCCTCCACCTACTCCTCAGGCGAGTGTGAAGCGCCCTCACCGCTGTGCACCAGTATTCTAGCAGCTGACCTAACACCCACCAAGGTGCTGGTATCTGTGCTGGTGCCTGGTTCAGAAAGTGGGTGTGACGCAGGTGCATCTGGCGTCAGGGGTGGCTATTCGGGGCCCTGCGTTTGAGTGCCTGCTGGCGAATTTAAGGGAGAACAACATGTCATTAGTTTAAGTCATCACACTGTCACTGTGCATGCCAGGCACCCTGGTGAGGCAATGGAGATCTGCATCATGGTGCCCTTGTCTTTCAATGATCAATGGGGACTCCAGGTTTGAGGTTCCCATTAATGAAGAAACTACATAAGAATGTTTGCACAATCTGACACTCTCACCTCTGCACTGCACTCTTACCTTCGTCAGAGACTCCGCCTCTCCATGACCGGCTGACCGAGGTGGGCGGTGGCTCTCCAGCTCCAAAGCATCCATTTCATACCTCATCATAATTAGGAGGTTTGGGGGGGGACCTCTGCCTGCCCTTGACCTCTCAATGGGGGACAGCCAACCTTTAAGCACTTCTCCACACTGATCCATGCCAGCACAGTGCTCATCCTTACCAAGCACAGCAGGTCATTGAACCTTTTGCGCGGCACTGTACCCATGTGCGCCTCATGAGGTCATTGCTGCTGACCTCCGGCTGCCATCTCCTCCCAAGCTTTTATGGTCTGGTGCGATGGCCTCCTCCTGCCACCCCTTGAAACGAGTGTGTCCCACCAGATACCCACCTCCTCCATGAGGACCACGAGGCATTTGCCCAAACATCGGGGGCCAAGTGCCCAGCCAACTTGCCCTCCCGCCTGACGTCTCCAGCCGCTTTTGAGGCCATTGCTCCGGTCTCCAGACCGCAGAATATGATTCCCCCCAGCAGCCTTCGGGGAGCTGCCTCTGCCAATTTTAAACCGCCGGCCGTGTTGTCATTGGACCCGGCGCCCGACAAGCCCCTGCCCAGCCCTTACCGGCCATTGGGAAGATGCGTTTCAGGCTGGACGGGCCTTAATTTGCCAGCCAGCGTGAAACCGCAGTCATGGGCTGATCTCGGTTGGGGGCCTGTTTCCTGATTGGTCTTAGGCCCGCCAATCGCGCACACTCACCAAGGGAAAAATTCAAGCCCTTGCCTTTGGAAACCGGGACTTAGAGTCTAACATCTATTTAGCAGCAGTATTTAGTCGAAAATTCACTAACAGACAAAAAGGAACAATGAGAATGTCGGTCTCCCCAAATGAACCCGAGAGTTCTTAAGGTCGGGACAGATAAAGTTAATGGCAGCAAAGCAGTGTTCATCAAAATGAAATATTTTACCTCCCAACTCCATTTATATTTCCTTCTCATTAGGCGAATGCTAATGTTAAAATAATGCTGAATCTAGGCTATTATGTTCTGAACAAAATTAATACAAATTATAATAACTTGAGGACTGCGGTGGAATTATTGGAGGGTTATCTGTGATCTATTCCTTGGGCAAGGAGGTGCGTGTTTATAACGAGGAAAATAAATCCAAAACCTGAAAGGAGATTAAATTAATTTGTATCTTTGTTCTTTACCAAGCATCTCTTCAGCAATAGCTTGCATTGTGAAGGAGTGCTGCTGAGACAGCGTGTCAGAATTCAGGACTTTTGGTTCAGATCATAATAATGGCACTTTGCTTCCAGTAGTTTCCTTTTTCTTCTACTGTTCTTGTTTGTTTTTTTTTCCTCTCTGAGCTTCAGCTGTCCCCAAGCACCCTGAACACATCACGGATTAAACTAGGAATGGAAAAAAAAAATGAAGTGCATGGTTTCATTTGTTGCAGTAATTGGCTTATGCTTGAACCACAAGCCACAGGTGTGTTGGGGTTAGAGAGGCAATTGGGGGGAAGGTGGGGGCACAAATTATGGCCTAGCCCCACAATGTAAGGTAAGGAAACTTGAAGTAACCTTTTGAGTGGCAGCTTCTGAATGATTGCTGATT
This sequence comes from Carcharodon carcharias, assembly GCF_017639515.1. Classification (NCBI taxonomy): domain Eukaryota; kingdom Metazoa; phylum Chordata; class Chondrichthyes; order Lamniformes; family Lamnidae; genus Carcharodon; species Carcharodon carcharias. Next base: position 124,202,022 of record NC_054479.1, read on the forward strand.
TGCATAAGAAATGGCCCTAGTGTCACTTTTATCTGTGCATTCGTATATACATAATTTATTTCTTAGGTTGTATTTATATACTTGGTCAAGGAGATAGATTTTACTGAGTGTCTGTCTGAGAGGAGGCGAGGGAGGTGGCAAGGTGGAATATTTTGTGGGGGGGGGGGCGGAATTTCCTGAGTTTAAGGCTTTGGCAGCTGAAGATGCAACTGCTATTGGTGGGGCAAAGGAAATCCTGGATGTAAAAGATGCCATGGTTGGAGAAATGCAATTTGCGGAGGATCGAATGTCAGGAGAAGGTTACAGCGATAGAGGGAGGGGTTGTGAGGCCAAAGCAGTATTTAAATTGGTGTGAATTTTAAAATTGAGATGATGCTGGACTGGGAGCCTGTGTAGGTCAGCAATGATAGGGATGATGGATGAGTGGGATTTGGTGGGTTGAAGTATACAACTGGCAGGTAGGTTGTGGTTTATGGAGAGGGGAAGATCAGTGTGGAGAGCATTGGATTAGTTGAGTCTGCAGATAAGAAATGTTCTGTCTTTGTTACTGTGTCGCAAAAAATCAGCAATCTCAACAGAGACCAGGGACCATGCTTGGCATCTTCCAGTGCACACCTACTGACCAAGGTTGAATAAAAGTCTTAATGGAATGGGTCTGTTACCAACAACTGAACTGAATTTGTGACAAAATGAAGCTGATCTGTGATTGCGTTCCACAAAAGCAAGATAAACACCATAAGCAGCTCAGGAGATTTCCTCCTCTTCCTCATATTGAACAATTGCAGAGAGCTGTGAATAATCCTGCTTGCAGATTATAAACTGCACTTGAAAAGATGGATCCTGGGAATGAGGGATTTATGTGTGCAGGATTATCTATCGAGAAAATTGGATTGGCTCAGACAGTGCAGAGAGAATGGAAATGGTTCAGGCCCTCATGACACACTGCACTCAGTTGATACTCTGTGTGTACAATGTTGGTTTTGATTTTTTGGTGTTGATCAAAGGGAAAAATGTTAGAAATGGAATATTTTAAATGTTAGACACACATTGTCAGATGCAGCAAGGGATATATACAAAGTAAAGCTCCTCTCACACTTTCATTCATCACTTCCAGGGCAGGTACAGCACAGGCTTGATACAAAGTAAAGCTCCCTCTTTATTGTTCCATCAAAACCACCCAGAGCAGCTACAGCATGAGTTTGATCCAGAGTAATGTTCTCTCTACACTGTCCCATCAGACACTACCAGTGCACATTCAGCATAGAGTAAAGCTCCCTTTAGACTGTGATATCTTACACTCCCGAAGCAGGTACAGCATGTGTTCGATGCAGAGTAAAGCCCCTTCTATACACCTATGTCAAATATTCCCAGGGAAGGTACAATACAGGTTGGATACAGCCTTTTCTATGAACCTGATGTGAGGGAGGGGGAGTGTAGTTTGGATGTAAAGGTGGCCAAAAGCCATTGTGACCTCACAATCTCTGACTCCCTCTTTAAGTCTCCCTCCTCAAAACCTGTATCTTTTGGTACCTCTGGCCACTTCCCCTGATTCATTTTCTGCTGCTCCAGGCACATCTTCACCTCTGTGGACTGCCAGAGGAAGTTTACAATATTAATTGTGCGCTAGAACTTCGAAGGTGATATATTAATTTGTGTTTCTTCTTGGCTCCCTTTCTCCTCCTCCTTTGTAATAAATACATCAACCTTGTTCATTTCAAGGATTGGTGCCAAGAGGGGAGGGGCATTGTGCTTACAGAGAAAGCATCTCTTGGAGGCTATTGCAGTACCACTCTCCTGAAGCCAGATTCAGCAACATTAAAACCTGTTTGCTTCCCGATTTTTGAGATTTATCAAACATCTGTTATATCCTCTTTTTTGTTTCCTTTTCTAGGCAAATCTCAAGAAGTTCATGGAATACATCCAGTACTATCATGCTGAGAAGATCGGTAAGATGCTGGATAAAGGATTGGACCCTAACTTCCATGATCCAGACACAGGAGGTAAGGCAGTTCCATTATATTTACTGGGCCCATGTGCTAGCAATATCTGTATTAATTTATTTATTGGTTGAAAGAAAATGTTACCGCAAACCTGAATGAGGGATTCCATGAGACAGAACTTGCAATGATTAAAGAGCTGTACAGCATTAAACAATTGTGATGGCCCACATGCTTTTGGGGGAGAAAGAACAATGGGCGGAATGTTACAGCCTGTCGCAGTGGGGGCAGGGCTGGAAAATGCAGAAACCTTTCAAAAGTCCATTGATGTGTTGACGGGACCAGAAACTCCCACTGGTGGGAGGGGCTGTAAAATTCCTCCCTATATTTTAAATTGGACTGATGGTCCCTTTAAGAACTAAGTCTCCCTAGGATGTTACAACCATGATGGGAGGAGTGCACAAATTATCAAGCCCCCCACTACTCTGGCAGGCCACACCATAACTTTAAATGTTCAATTTTCTCACCAAAATGGCCAATTGTTTCCCTATACTCTAGTACCCAGAAGGAAAGAGACTCTGACCAGGCTTCTTTCAAAAAACTCAGTGATTACTTTGTTTTTAAACAGAACTTCTTTTAACAAGTGACAAGCACTGGTTAACACAATTATAATTGGGAAGTCTAACTACCTATCTCTTCCTAAAAAATTCCCCCAGCTCCATGCACACACATAGACAAACAAAGGATAAACAGTCTCTCTGCAGGGATGGACTTTGGAGGATGGGTGTTATAAAATAAAGGATAAAGTCCGCAGGGTCTCGACACTGTCAACCTGGAATTCTCTCATGTGAAGTCAGGCCACTGGTCCTGGTGAATGGCTGGAATTTCCCCCCACTGGTCTCTGCTTTGCAGGTCCAAATGCAGACTAGTTACACTCAGATGAGGGTTCTCTGGCTAGGTTGATAGCCACAAACAATTTTAGGCAGGGTAGAGAGAGGGAGCCAGTCCTTCATCAGCTTGTTCTCCAACAAGACTGCCTTCAAAACAAGCAGGCTCACAACTTAAGTTTTTTTCCGCTCTCCTATGTGATTGCCTTTTTTGTATCCCAGCTTTTCATTAATTAAAAAGCTTTGCAGTTCAACACAAACAAACAACTCCTTAAGTACCATATAGGTCAGGTGATTTTTTTGCAAAAGGCCTGCTTGTCGACAGTTCCAAAGTGAACATAAGACCTTTTTTAAAACAAATCCCAGGTTAGCATCCACATGTCCAGATCCTTCCATTTTGTAAAAGAAAACTTCAGTCTTGGGAGATGTGATTCTAACAAGGAGTTGATTTCTGGTAAAGCACCTTGCTTCCTGTAACTGATCACATGACCAACTTGCCTGCATGATAAAACAATAGAAAAAAGGTCAACAAGAAGTTAATTATAGGAGGGGTAGGTCATGGTCATGGCTCTGGTCTCAAAGCAAGGTTTGAGTTTTTAGTTTAGAACAAGCTAGCTGCCGGGGGAAAATATCTTTTTCAAGCAGAGTTCTGTTGAAATTTTGTGCGCTGGCTAAAAAGGTGCAGAAACCTTGATAACTGAAGGACCCTACTAACAGTGAGTTGAACTTCTGGGATAGCCAAACTCAGAGTTTTAGATACAAGACTCCAGAGTTAAAAAAACATTAGAACTTGGAGGGTTCTGATGGAGGTGGTTCTCCTTAAGACACTAGTGATGCCTGTGTTGAATTAGGAGTCTGCAACTGCAGGACAGTTGGGGGATATTTGAAGGGACAACATTGCCAGAAGTAAGCAGAAGTCCCAAGAAATCTCAGCATTTGTACAAATCTTTGAAACAGTACTTGGGCCAAATGGTCAATCTTCCAATTTCTGATAAGTCTGACGAGTTATTGGTGGTGTAAGTCAAATGGACATAGAAGGAAAGTTGAGTTAAGTATTGTTTAAAGTATAAGTATTTGTCTTTGTTGCATTTTTAATATCTTTAATGTAACTTGACTATTTGAGATGGAATGTAGTTATTAGTATTCATGTTCCTTGATTTTTGTTTAGTAAAATTCTTTTGTTTTAAACCACAAACCTTGTTGCTTCATTCCTTTAGTAAATACCTGGGTTTATGTTTTTCTCAAAAACAAGTTACTCATCTCTATCAAGATCGTAACAGTGTTTTACCTCTTTCCACAAACTTTAGACTTTGCCTCTTCTTTCCATTTTCAATATTCTTTTCTCACTTAACCTTTCTCTCCCTTTTTGCTTCTTATCCTTTTTCTTCTTTCAATATCCTCACTGTTCTCTTGTCTACATCCTCCACCTCCTCTTTCACTTCCTTATCATCCTTCTGTCATCCTCTCCATCCTATTCTGCTACCTCTACAATTCTTTATCTTCTTCATCTGTTATTCTCTCTGTCATCTTTTTTCTGTTCTTCCTGCTCTCCCTAAGGATTGGTTCAGCAGTTATACTGTCACTTCTGAGTCATAAATGTAGTAGACTCAAACCCCACCACACTTCAGAGTTCATAATCTTGGTTGATACTTCAGTGGATTATTGAGAGTGCTTTACTGTCAGGTGTTGTATTTTGGATATAATGATAAGCAGATAGAATGTATGCTCTTGCAGGTAGATGTAAAAGATCCCATGGCACTATTCAGAGAGGAGCAGGGGAGTTCTCCCTGCTGACCAGCCACTATTTATCCTTCAAGCAACATCACCAAAACAGATTATTTAGTCATTATCACATTGTTTATGGGAACTTACTGTGAGCAAATTGGCTGATGTGTTTCCTACATTGCAACACTGGCTACACTTCATAAGTACTTCAGTGGTTGTGAACTGCTTTTGAGGCATTCTGAGATTGTGAACGGTGCTAAATAAGTGCAAGGGAGTCTATAGGCATGAATTTATTAATTCTATTAACTAACCTATCCTGCATGTGCCTGGACAGGAGATGGTTAATGTCTTAGTATTAAAGCCTGTGCCATAAAGATTACTTTTGGCATGAAGACTTTAAAATACAGAGAATACTGAAGCACATAGACTGAATGAGTTGTTCAACTTAAATTCAGTTTACTTGTAAGGTTGAACTCCATGAGGTTGACCTAGGAAGTGTGTTGCCTATTTATTCACTGAGATGTCTGCCAAAACTTGTTTCAACATTGGCCAAAGGGTCAAGAACCAGGGGACACTGATTGAAGGTGATTGGTAAAAGAAGAAACTTCAACATGAAGAAAAACCTTTTTATGCAGCGATTGGTTGGGATCTGGAATGCACTGCCTGAGGGTGTGGTGGAGGCAGGATCAATTGTCCTTTGCAAATAATTATCCAATTGCCTTTTGAAGAGTAAAAATTTGTATTTCTGCGGGGATAGGACAGGAGTGGGACTAGGTGAGTTGCTCTTGCAGAGAGCTGGCACAGACATGATGGGCCAAATAGTCGCCTATGCTGTAACCTCTGATTATACTCTTATGTATGTATTACTCTGATTCTAACCACAGTCTTGCATTTTAACAGAATATAAAAAATATAGATTTAAAGAGGATAATTGAATCCCTTGGATGGATTCCATCCTCATGATCTCTAAGTGAAGTAGTTGGGGCATTTTTCCTAAGTTAAATGTGTTATATAAATGCACATTGCTTTTGTGGATACATGTACCATCATTAATTCTCTGTGCCTGACTGCTTCTATGTGCATTTTTGGTCCTGACCCTGTTCACAACAGCAACATGCCTTGCAATTAGGGATGTCTGGTGGGCAACCTGAGGAGGCAGTAGATTGATTCAGTGCACTGCATTGCAAGGGTGGCTGGCAGCTTTCAGTGCATTTACAAGGAGAATGCTGTTGAGGAAAATGCAATAGGAGTGAGAGGGATGCAATAGAGGCCCATGTTGAGATAGTAGATACATTGGTTTTAATTTTCCAAAATTCCTTAGATTCTGGAAACGTTCCATCAGATTGGAATGTGACTCATCTATTCAAGAAAGGAAGAAGACAGAAATCAGGAAACTACAGGCCAGTTAGCTTAATATCAGTTGTAAGGAAATTGCTGGAATCTATTATTGACATTACAGTGGAACATTTAGAAAATCTCAGTGCAATGAAGCAGAGTCGACATGGTTTTGTGAAAAGAAAATCATGTTTGACTAATTTTTGGAGTTCTTTGAGTAAGCAACATGGATAAAAGGGAATCTGTGATGTACTGCACTTAGACTTCCAGAAGGCAGTTGACAAGGTGCTATATCAAACGTTACTACACAAAATAAGAGCTCATGGTGTAGGGAGTGACATTAGCTTGGATAGAGGATTGGTTAGCTAGCATAGAGCAGAGAGTAGGGGAAATGGGTCTTGTTTGAGTTGGCAAAATGTGACGAGTGGAGTTTCACAGGGATCTGTGCTGGGGCCTCAACTATTTGCAATTTATATCAAAGACTTGGATGAAGGGACCAAATGAATGGTTGTTAAATTTTCTGATTACACAAAGGTACAAAAGTAAGTTATGCAGAGGACATAAGGAGTCTACAAAGGGATGTAGGTAGGTTAAGTGAGTGGGCAAAAATTTGGTAGATGGAGTTTAATTTGGGAAAATATGAACTCGTCCACTTTGGCAAGAAGAATAGAAAAGCAGTATGTTATTTAAATGGAGAGTGATTGCAGAAATCTGAGGTACAGAGGGATCTGGATGTCCTGGTACATAAATCAAGAAAAGTTAACATGCAGGTACAGCAAGTGATAAAGAAGGCAAATGGAATGTTGTCATTTACTGCAAGCGGAGTGGAATATAAAAGTAGGGATGTTTTGCTATAGCTGTACAGGGCATTGGTGCGACCACATTTAGAGTACTGTGTACAGTTTTGGTCTCCTTTATTTAAGAAAGGATATAAATGTTTTAGAAGCAGTTCAAAGAAGGTTCACTCAACTGATACTTGGGATGAGAGAGTTATCTTATGACGAAAGGTTGGACAAGCTGGGCCTCAATCCATTATTTGTATAGAAGATTGAGAGGCGATTTTATTGAAACATAAGACTCTGAGGGGACTTGACAGGGTGGATGCTGAAAGGGTGTTTCCCCTTGTGGAAGAGATTGAAACTAGGGGACACAGTTTAAAAATAAGAGGCCTCCCATTTAAGACAGGGATGAGGAAAATATTTTTCTGAGGGTTGTGGATCTTTGGAACCCCCTTCCTGAGAGCAGTGGAGGCAGAGTCGATGAATATTTTTAAGGCAAAGGTAGATAGATTCTTGACTAACAAGGGAATCGTAGGTTCTCAGGAATAGGCAGGAACGTGGAGTTGAGGCCATAATTAGATTAGCCATGATCTTATTAAATGATGGAGCAGGTTTGAGGGGCTGAATGGCCTACTCCTGCTCCTAATTCATATGTCCATATATATGAGCAGCCTGATGGGAGCAGTTGCCACTGCATCACCTGAGAACCATCAAAGAGGTCAAGCTACAGGAGCTCCTCATGCAATGGCGAAGCTCTGCCAGCGGAAGACATATTGCCATTTTTTTGTTGTTGTAGGTTAGAAAGCCTTGAACTTTTATGGCACTTTGACCTGCTGTTACGTAGCTGCCTCCTCGGAGTTACCTTGGTGCTGCCACAATGTATGGCATGTGCAATGCTGGAAAATTTGCCATGTTGGTGGAAGATTGCAGCTAATTGCCTAATTATCCTCCACAGTTGGCTTCCTACCACTACCGGGTTTGGACTCAGTCTGCCCCTGGAAAAATGGTTGAAGGCAAATTGGCCAATGCGTTTTTTGTCTAATTTTGCTCAGCCCTACCTCCAAACCCCTTTTAAAGGCCTGGTAACATTCCTCCCAGGGTGTTTCTAAATAAATCTGACTACAAGCCTTAGCCTGAATGTAGAGATTTTAAATTACGGTATTTACGACCTCTTTGAAGCAGAGAATATTATGGGCATTCCAAATAATCTACTATATATTTTGTGGCGAAGCAATAATTGTTAGCATATCTTACCCCCCCATACCCCACTTCTGACATGCCTAAGATGTAAGTTTCAGTAGACACTCTCACCACTGTGAGGGCACATTAAAAATGTCAGGAGAAAGCCTGGAAGGTAATGGTAAAAAACATAAAGCATGGAACAGAAAAAAGACACCCAGTACATGTCTGCACCATCAAAGTACACTCTACCTTTTAATAGACTTGACCCACCCATTTAATCTCCTTGCACAGGTCCTGTATATTTTAGCCTATCATGGTCTCTACCACCCCCCCATTTAATCCCTTTCTAGAGCTCTTGTATACCACCTATTTGATCTACTTTGGGGAAAGTTCTGGGCAGTTTCTCGCTGTACCAGAGATAAATTGAGGACAACTCTAGGCCATCTATTCAATGTTACACCCTATGTTATTTTCCTTAATGCGTTTCCTTTTTTGACTTGATTTTGAAGGATATCTGCTATCAGTCTAAATCACACATTCCCTTGTCATTTTACTGTCAGAATGTCCACTGACATTGGCTGCACAGCTGGAGAGCACGTCTGAGATTATCAAGTTGCTGAAAAATGGTGGAGCTCATCTGGACTTCAGGACTCGGGATGGATTAACAGCTTTACACAAGGCCGTGCGATGTCGGAACCACACTGCGCTAATAGTAAGTACAGAATCCCACAGGGCACTGCAAGGATACTGAGTACACGATTCCAAACCGCACTGACAAAATGTATGTAATTCCACATGAAGGAGCAAATGGCTCTATGCTGCAAGGTAAGCATGTGACAGTGCCCTAATAATGAGTACTCAATTGTACACTACACTGCACAAGATCAAACTCTAATGCTAATAATGAGTGCACAGCTCCTACATTGCTACCCCTGACGCTTGTTGGCAAACTGCAGCTGGAATAGAATGCTACTGGTCCAGTAATCCAGAGATCTAGATTAATGTTCTGGTGACATGAGTTCAAATCCCAGCAAGGCACCAGGTAGACTTTAAATTCAGTTAATCAAATCCAGAATCAGTGACGAAGTTTGAAACTAACAAATTGTCATGAAAATCTTTTTGGTTCTTTAATACTCTTTAGGGAAAGGACTGCCCTTACCCAGTCTAGCCTACATGTGTCTCCAGGCCCACAGCAGTGTAGTTGACTGCTAACTGGCCTAGAATGCCATTTAGCTGTATCAAACCACTACAGAAAATTTGAATGAAAATAAAACTGGGCTGACCACCTAGCATTGACCTTAGCACTAGAAATGACAAAGGTACACCCTGCAAAATCCTCCCCAGTAACATCTGAGAACTGTTGTTAACATTGGGAGAGCTGCCCCACAGACTAGTCAAGCACAGAATAATACCTTACAGGCAATGGCCAGACTCCTGTATCATCATATTTGACAGGACAGACTCATCATGTTAATGATAAGTTAGTTATATTGTTAGGATACATGGGTGAAGGGCATTGTTTAAATACTTTGAGCACATATAAATAGGGAATGCCTGGCCAAGGTGACCATGAACAGGTCCAGACAGCAGACGGTCAAGGGGGTCATCTGACCCAACTGCCTGCCCCTCTATTGTGGCTATGTTCACAGTCAGGTGGCCCTGGATAGATCTAGCACCTTGTAACTGGGCATCCATGAAGCACTGTTGGATCAGGAACAGCAGAATTATATGCAACCACAATCTGTAACCTTATGGCCTGGCACATCCCTGTTATTACCAAGCCAGGGGAATCAAGCTTGTTTCAATGAAGAGTGCAGGAGGGAATGCCAGTAGCAGCAGCAGGCATGCCTGAAAATGAGATTTCAACTTGATGAAGATACAACACCAGACCCCACACATGCTAAACAGCAGAAGCAGCAGGCTATACACAGAGCAAAGTGATCCCACGACCAATGGATCAGATCAGAGCTCTGCACTCCTGACATCCAGTCATAAATGGTGGTGCAAAATTAATCAGCTATCTGGAGGAGAAGGATACACAAATATCCCTATTCTCACTGAAAGGCGAACTCCAGCACATCAGCGCAAAAGACAGCGCTGAAGCATTGGTGAGCATCTTTAGCTAGAAGTATTAAGTGGGTGATCCATCTTGCCTTCCTCCCGAGGTTCCTAGCATCATAGATGCCAATCCTCAATTAATTTGATTCACTCCAGGTGATATCAGGAAATGACTGAAGGCACTGGATACAGCAAATGCCAAGGGCCCTGATAACATCCCAGCTGTAGTACTGAAGACTTATGCTCCAGAACTAACTGAGCCATTAACCAAGCTGTACCAGCACAGCTACAACACTGGCATCTATCCGACAATGTGGAGAATTTCCCAGTTATGACCTGTCTGTAAAAAGCTTGACAAATCCAATCCAGCTAATTACTCCCTCATCAGTCCACCCTCAATCATGAGTGATGGAAGGTGTCGGTGAAAGTGCAATTAAGCAGCACTTACTCAGCAATAACCTGCTTAACAATGCTCTGTTTGGGTCTCGCCAGATCTCACTACAGCCTTGGTCCAAATATGGACAAAAGAACTGAGTGAATTCCCTTGAGATCAAGGCAATATTTGATGAGCGTGATACTAAGGAATCTTAGCAAATTTGAAGTCAATGGGAATTGGGAAGAAATTTTAGATTTAAAATTAATAATTGGCCTTGTATCATGTGCCATTTGTAGAAAGGAATTCCAAACTTCTTCCATCCTATGTGTATGGAAGAGTTTCCTTCTGAAAGGCCTGGCTGTGATTTTTAGGCTATCTCCCATAGTTCCAGACTATCCAAACAGGAGAATAGGGTTGATGGAGAGAAACTATCGGTTTCTCTTAATATCTTGAGAACTTCAATAAAATCACCCCTCAACTTTCTAAATTCCACAGAATTATGTGTAATCTCTCCTTGTTACATATCCCTTGGAGGCCAGGCATCATTCTGGTAAAGCTATGCTGCATTCCCTCCCAAAGTCAGTATATCCTTCCTGCGGTGTGATTCTCAGAACTGAACACAGTACACCAGGTGTGGTCTAACCATGCACTTGTACAGCTGTAGCACAACTCCTAAACCCATATATTCTAGTTTTCTAGATGTATTTTCTGTCCATGAGCATGATTTTTAATGATCTATTTGCATGAACCCCTAAGGCTCTTTGGACCTCCATTGCCTGTAGCTTTTCACCATTTAGAAAGTTCTCTGATCCATATTTCATTGCTGACTTGCCTACACTGGAATCTATGTGCCACAGTTCCTCCCATTAACTTAACCTATTAATATCTCTTTGTAACTTTATGCTTCCATCGACACTGCTAACAATGCTGCCTTTCTTAGTGTGATCAGGTACTTGGCATTCTTTCCCACCATCCAAGTTATTAACAACTATAGTGAATAGTTGAGGCACTAACACAGATCTCTGTGGGACACCAGGGATGTGAGTTGGGGCCTCAACTATTTGCTGTATTAATCCTGGAACCAGGCGTCCACATCTGAAAATCCATGTAGACATGCGATTTAAAAAAAAAAGACAGATACCTGTTGCCCTTTCTGTACCATCCTGACTTCAACTGCTCTGATTCTGGGAGGAGATCCAAGTGCAATGCCTTGTTATCCATGACAGGTACAGGCCCTGCCCCAACTCATGGGGAGTCCTAAAATAACATAGAGATTGCAGAGATCCCACATAATTGGACAGTGTAGGGGGGAGATTTACTCCATATCTAAACTGTGCTTTTATTTTACCTTGCGAGTTTTTGATGGAACAGTGTGGATGGAATTTTACTCTGTTTTCGTGAGTTTACAAAAGGGAGAATTTATTAAATTGAATGCACATCACTGGGGCTTGATGGACTGGAATGGGATCAGCATGGAATTGGGACACTGTTCTATAAATGTCTGTTGAATTGCATTCTGTTTCCAGTACATTGATGGGTTCACTGAAGCACAATGACATGGTTGAGTAACTACACTCATTATGGGAGGACAGCCAGTTGCAGGAGGAGTGTGGAGCATAAACCATGAGCAGAGACTTGGCTGAATTTGTTTCTCAACAGAATTTTCCCAACCAGCAGACAATCACAGAATTAAGAGGACGATATTGCCAGTTTTTTACATGCTGGTGGCAAAAATTGCTTGAGTGTAAAAATGTGTTTCAACTAAAATTAGACAAAAGAGAAAATTTAATGTGCCCACCATCAGGCTGGGCTTCACCGGTGCCAATGTAGAGGAGGCCATGTGTGGAAAGGAATAAATCATCAGGGTTCCTGCACCTGACCACTTCCCATGCAAGGTCAGGATTAAAGAGGGGAGAAATCAGCCAGTGATCCTCTTCCTGACCACAATGGTGCCAGGGTTTGAGATAGGGTATATCAGCTTTGGTTCCCGCTCCTGATCACTGTGGTATGTTGTCAGGGTTTGAGAGAGGAGAAAACAACCACAGTTTCTGTGCCTGATCACTGCCCAGTGGCCACTACTGGAAGGTTTGTGATTATCACGAGGATGGAATCAGGTTCTGCTTCGATGCTGTTCAGAAGCAAATTGCCATATGGTCTAGGTGCACATATAATGGCTTCTAAAATCATAGCAATAGATGTCAGCACATTCAAGATTATGGGGAGGAAATTGGATAAAAGAAAATGGATTGATGCACTTCTCTGCCCATGGGTACTTATTGATGTCATATTTATGTTGTGAAAATGTAATTCAGTGGTGCACCCTTATCTCTGGGTCAGACAGTAATGGGTTCAAACCCTTTTTTAGGAGCTGAAGCCATAATCTAGATTAACCCCTTCAATACTGCAGTGTTGAGGGAGCACTGCACTGTTGGAACTACTGTCTTTCAGATGAGATGATAAACTGAGATCTCATCAGCCCTTTTGGATGGAAGTAGAGGATTCCTATTTGAAGAAAGCCATGAGTGTTCTCTCTGGTTTCCTGGCCAATATTTATCACTCAACTAATTCCTAAAACAGATTATCTTGTCAGTATCTCATTGCATAAACACCCAAGTCTGTTCATCATTGTATTTCTCTAGCTTTAACCTACCAAATTCCAGGGATGTTGCTTTGTGCACTTTTGGTTGTGTTTCCTAAGTTATAACTTTTACCATTCTGTCCGACTTGTACATCCTCCTGTAACCTCTCTACTACACCCTACATTAACCACTTTGTACATTCTACAGTAGTCAACCTGTGTGACTACACCTTACATTAACTTGCTGTGAAACTCGGCATCCCACTAGTAAACATGCTGTGTGATGACATCCAATAGTTCCCCCTCTGTGTGACTGCACACCCAGCAGTAACCATGCAGTGTCCCTGTTTATCCTATGGTAATCATGCTGTGTGGCTGTTCATCCTATAGTAAACATGCTGTGTGATATCATCCCATAGTTCCCAATCTGTTGACTATACATCCCACGGCAACCACGCTGTATATCCTCCAGTAAACAATCTGTGACTACATTCTATAATTACCACTGTTACTGTACATCCTATGGTAGCTATTCTGTAATTGTATATCCTACAGTAACTGTGCTGCATGTCTGTACATACTATAATAGCCATGCTATGTCTTATCCTAAAGTAACTGTGCTATGACTGTAACTGCTGTATGACAGTAAGTCATACAGTATATTCTATGTGGCTACATCCCAGAGTAACTGCTGTGACTGTACATACCACAGTAACCATGCTGTGTCACTATACATTCTATCATAAGTATTTTGTGCTTGTCTCTTTTGCACAGACCCTGTTGGATTTGGGCGCTTCTCCAGATTACAAGGACAGCCGGGGGTTGACGCCTTTGTATCACAGTTCGATGGTGGGCGGAGACCCTTATTGCTGTGAACTGATTCTGCATGACCATGCTAATGTTGGCTGCATGGATGAGAATGGATGGCAAGAAATCCATCAGGTAAAACTCTTCTTTGGCTGGCAGGAGCTAGGATGTCCTGGCCACCTCCCTAAAATAGATGTAATTGCACGTTTGGGTGGTGAGTGAATAGCTCTGAGTGGTATTTAGCAAGTTGCTCCATGATTGCTCACAGCAGGAGCCGTCAGATTTTGCTGGAGAGGAGGGTGCAGGGTTAGAGAAGGGGGATCAAGCTTGTTGAAAATAAGAGTCTACTTCCTTCTCCAGTTGAATATATCAGCAGAGAGCTCTTGAAGAACCGGACCTTACCTGTTTTTTCAGGTTCAGGTCATTACCAAAGCCCTAAAGGACCTCCGATACACCACTGTCCCTTGGAGAACTTTACACACAAAAACAGGAGGATGCCTGGGCAGTCACTGCTTTCAAGAACTTTTGACTTCTGCCCACACAGCAGCCAGAAGTCTTTCAGGCTTCTGTGACCCACAGGAGATACAAGGCGGTTGCTAGCAGCTCCTTATACCTTCCAATATGAAGTTTTGGGCTAAACCTTTCAAAGCTTGCATTCATAAAGGTGAGGCCGAGGTATGCTGGTGGCATTCTAGCTCATTAACATTGCACTTGAATGGCTGTGTTGTTTCCAAGCTAGAGCATTAAAGAATCTGGTGAGGGGGGGCGGGGGGTGGGGGGGGGGGGGGGGGGAGGTAGGGGATGTGGTGGAGACTTGATGATGCCTTCCCTCTGCCCCAAAGAAATTTTCTGAGGAGTAAAGTGGAGGAAAATTGGCCCAATGTTTTCACTGATACCAGATCTCAGTGACTTTTCACAACAGCTTCGTTGTCTGTTAATTTCTGAATTACATGACAAAGCACAAAATGGTGATTTTTCTTTTGGCTATTACCCTTTCCGCTATCAATGGTGCCCTTTAGGGAGGGAAAAATGCCATCCCGTTTTCCCATCCATCTTTCCTTCTGCCTGCTGACCTACGTTTGCTTCAGGTCGACAAATGCCTTGATTTTAAAACTCGCATCCCCATGTTCCACTCCCTCCATAGCCTTAACTGCTTCATACCTCCTGTAACCTTCCCCAGCCCAACAACCCTTCAAAACTGCATTCCTCCAACTTTTCTTAAGTATCTCCCATTCTCTTCACCCTTCAACTGCCTAGGTGCTAGGCTCTCAGATCCCCTCTCTCCCCCCACCCACCCCCCACCCCACCCCTAAATCTCTCCAACCCTCTCTCCTTTGTTAATTCCTTGAAGTCCATCCCTTTGACCAAGCTTTTGGTTATCTGCCCTAATGGGCCTGAACTTCTGTGGAGTGGCAATCGGAATCGGATTGCCACTCGGCTCCTTGTTTCCTACCTTGAAACTCAGCTGATCCTTTCTCACCTGACCTCCCAGCTTGGGCTGGATGGGAACTGTGTAGAACAGTGCACTCTTGAGGCCTTCTGTCAAGGGCTGCAGAGTCAGACGTAAGGAGGCCACTCCCCTTTGTCATTTTACTAGCTGCCGTAAGGCAGGCAAGTTCTAGGGCCAGATACTTTCAAGGCAGGGGGAAGGTCGATTTGTAAGGTAAGAGGTTAGGAATGGGGATTGCAGCGCAGTGGGGACAGCTGGGATGTCAGTTGGGAGGGGGTTGAGTGGCCAGCAGCAGAAAGGGGGTCCGGGTGGTATGAGGGAAGGTGGGCTGGGGGGTGGTCAGTTGGGGAGGGGGGAGGGGGGTAGGGGTAGGGGCCACTTGATCAGTGGTGTGGGGGGGTGGAGGTTGGGTGGTCAGTGGAGGAGTAGGGGTGTGGGTTGGGTGGTCAGTGCAGTGTAGGGGGTCAGTGGGGGATAGGAGATGAGAGTTAGGTGGTCAGTGGGGTGTGGTTCAGGTGGTCGGTGGGGGGTGGGGTGAGGCCAGGTGGTCATTGGAAGGGGGTCAGTTGGTCAGCGGGTGCAGTTGGGGGCTGCATTTGGGGATGGATGTGCAGTCAGATGGGGTGCTGTCGGAGGAGGTGCAGTAAGAGGAGTTACAGTGGGGGGTACAGTCGGCAGGTGGGTGTCTGGAGTTTGAGAGGTCCCATGGGGGCATCAGGGCAGGTGGAGGTTGGTGTCAGTGCATTAGTTACCTAGAAGTTGGAAGTGGTTTTAATTTTTCTAACTTTTTCTGGGTAACTAGTCATGTAAGACAGTTGGAACCATCCGAAGTTTGTGATTTAAATCAGTTTTGGCTGGTTCCCAGTGGAGGGCAATTGCCCATTGGAAGTTTGAATCATGCAATCTTTCACTGGGAATCTTCGGGGTTGCAGGGGGAGTTCCCTAGCGCATCTTTGGCGTACCCTCCAGATACCCTGCCCTGAAGCTCAAAAGTTACGGGTCAAGATATCTTTCTTTGGCTCAGCACTGATTTTTTTTTCTTTAATGGGATGTGGGTGTCACTGGCTAAGCCAGCATTTGTTGCCTATCCCTAATTGCCCTTGAGAAAGTGGAGGAGAGCCGCCTTCTTGAACTGCTGCAGTTGATCTGGTGTGAGAACTCCTATTGTGCTGTTAGGGAGGGAGTTCCAGGATTTTGACCCAACGACAGTGAAGAAACGGCGATATAGTTCCAGGTTAGGATTGTGTGTGGCTTGGAGAGGAACTTACAAGTGGTGGTGTTCCCATGGTTCTGCTGCCCTTGTCCTTCGAGATGGTAAAGGTAGTGAGTTTGGAAGTTGCTGTCAAAAGAACATTGGTGAGTTGCTGCAATGCATCTTGTATATAGTACACACTGCTACCACTATGTCAGAGGTGGAGGGAGTGGATATTGAAGGCGGTGGATGGGTGCTGATCAAGCAAACTGCTTTGTCCTGTGTGGTGTTGAGCTTCTTGAGTGCTGTTGGAACTGCACTCATCCAGGCAAATGAGAGTTTTCCGGCTTAGATTGCTTAAGTGAGTGGGCAAAGATCTGGAAAATGGAGTATAATGTGGGAAACTGTGAAATTGTCCAAATTGGCAGGAAGACTCAAAAAGAAGCTTGTAATCTAAACAGTGGGAGATTGCAGAGCTTGGAGATGCAGAGGGATCTGGGTGTCCTAGTGCATGAATCACAAAAGGCTAATATTCATGTATAGTAAGTAATTGGGAAAGTTAATAGAATGTTATCTTTTATTGTGAGGAGAATTGAATATAAAAATAGGGAAGTTATGCTTCAGTTATACAGGACACTGGTGAGACCACATCTGGAGTACCATGTATAGTGCTGGTCTCCTTATTCAAGGAAGGATGTAAATGTATAAGAAGCAGCTCAGAAAGTTTACTAGACTAATACCAGGAATGGGCAGGTTATCTTAGGAGGAAAGATTGGGTGGCTTGTATCTGTTGGAGTTTGAGAGTAAGAGGTGACTGAAACATATAAGATCCTGAGGGGTCTTGATAGGGTGAATGTGGAGAGGATGTTTCCTCATGTGGGAGAATCTAGAACTAGGGGTCACTATTTAAAAATAAGGGTCACTCATTTAAGACAGATGAGGCAAATTTTTTTTCTCTTAGCAGGCAATGTGTCTTTGGAACTCCATTCCTCAAAAGTCGGTGGAAGCAGTGTCTTTGAATGTTTTCAGAACAGGGGTGGATAGATTCTTGATAAACAAGGGGGTGAAAGGTTATCACAGGCGGGAGGTTGCAGTCAGGTCAGCCATGATCTTATTGAATTACGGAGCAGGCTTGAAGGGCTGAGTGGCCTACTCCTGCTTCTAACTCGTATGCTCGTATCACACTCCTGACTTGTGCCTTTTAGATGGTGGACAGGCTTTGGGAAGTCGGGAGTTGAATTACTCGCTGCAGAATTCCCAGCCTTTGATCTGCTCTTGTAGCCACAGTATTCCTATTCAGTGTCTGGTCAATGGTAACCTGCAGGATGTTGATAGTGAGGGATTGAGCAATGGTAATGCCATTGAATGTCAAGGGAAGATGTTTAGATTTTCTCTTGTTGGAGATGGCCATGATCTAGCACTTGTGTAGTGTGAGTCTTACTTGCCACTTATCAGCCAATCCTGAATGTAGTCCAGGTCTTGCTGCATATGGACACGGACTGCTTCAGTATCTGAGGAGTTGCAAACAGCACTAAACATTGTGCAATCATCAGCAAACATCCCCACTACTGGAGTGAAGGTCATTGAGTTAGCTGAAGATGGTTGGGCCTAGGATACTATCCTGCAGTGACGTCCTGGAAGTGAGATAATTGGTCTTCTGACAATCACAACCATCTTCCTTGGTGCTCGGTATGACTCCAACCAGCAGAGAGATTTCCCCCTAATTCCCATTGACTTCAATCTTGCCAGGGTTCCTTGGTGCTATACTCAGTCAAATGCTGCCTTGAAGTGAAGGACAGTCACTTTTACCACCATAACTTGATCACATAGTCACAACTGTTTTGCAATTTGTATTTTATTTCGAGATGTGTGCCTTGAATTCAGAAGTAATAAGACTACCTCGACTTAGAGATTTTTTACGAAACTAAACTAAACATTTATCAACAAAAGAAAAGGTTTCAAGCATGCACATAGGTCTACAAATTATTACTATAATAACCCCTAAACCCCTCATTAATCTGGCTCCCAGCTACACCTCTGATAAGGCAACAGTGAAAACAAATAGATTTAAACAGATCCAGACAAAGCAACCACGATACCCTGGACAGTGAGTTTCAAAGTGAGTTTCTTCAGCTTCGGTTCCTGTAGACAGCAACTTGATGCACAGGGGCTGGAGGCTTTTTACACTTGTGTTAGAAATTAGAATTCCTTCACCCCTTACTCATCTCCTTTATACATGTTTCTCCCTTTTTAATGCAAATTCCATTGTTCCAATGTGTTTTTACAACTTTAATCTTCTCATAATAATCATTCATAGCACTAATTTTATCTGTAACCTTTGGGAAAAATAAACAGACTGTTTGGCTTAGCATATTCTGGCTAGGTGTAACATCTTACCATCCCTTTGCAATTCAGACTAACCTAATTTATCTAAAAATGCAAATTTTCCTTACACCTCACATTCTAAAACTTCAGCCATATTTACATATTTACCATTTCAAACCTAACTTTTTGATAAATCAAAGTCTCTAGACCAGCTGTCTCCAATTCAATTTAAATCACACGCGCATACGTGCACATACTATCCAAACCTCACTGTTAACCTACTTTTACAATAAATCACAAGAATAGTATGAGAATTATTCTGTTTTCATGACAGAAACTCATTTCATTACCCACCTTCTCCCTGCAACCCTGCAAGTTCTACCTTTTCAGATAATGATCTAATTTTCTTTTAAATGCTTCAAGTGAACCTGCCTGAAAATGAAAAATGAAAGTTTTTCCTATATGCTTGTTTTGCCACTTACCTCAAATCTGTGCCCTCTCATTCTTGATCCTTTCATGAGTGGGAACAGTTTGTCCCTTTCTACTCTGAAGACCCCTCATAATTTTTGAATACCTCTATCAAATCTTCTCTTACTCCTTCTCCAAGGAAGAGAATCTCAGCCTTGCCTTTTGCAATGATGTGCTGGGCCCCCCATCACTGAGGATGGGGATATTTGTGGAGCCTGCTGCTCCTGTTAATTGCTTTAATTGTCCAGCACCATTCACAACTGGATGTGGCTGGACTGCAGAGCTTTGATCTGATTCATTGGTTGTAGGGTCGCTTAGCTCTGACTATCGACTGCTGCTTCTGCTGTTTGGCATGCAAGTTGTCCTGGGTTGTAGCTTCACCAGGTTGTCACCTCATTTTTAGGCATGCCTGCTGCTCCTGGCATGCTCACCTGCACTCTTCATTGAACCAGAGTTGGTTGCCCTTGGCTTGATAGTAATGTCAGTGTGAGGGATATGCCGAACCATGATGTTATGTGAGGTTTTCTCTGATTATGCCTCTGTGCAGCTCCTGTTCGCTATGTTAAAGACACTTTTTATAAATGCAAATTGTTGTTGTATCCTTACCTAATCTAGTGTTTATATGATTCCAGTAACACATCAATGTGGTTGATACTCTGAAGAAGCCTATCAAGGCAGAGTTGTACAAGGAAATCTAAATGTGTGCAGTAGGTGTCAGTCTTGCCAGTGACACTTGTGGCCCGAATGTACGATTGTTTTAAAAAAATCAGTAACATAATGCCACATCTAAAACTATCTCTCATTCTGATTCAGGCCTGTCGGTATGGACACGTGCAACATCTGGAACACCTGCTGTTTTACGGAGCAGACATGAGCACTCAGAATGCCTCAGGGAACACCGCTCTGCACATCTGTGCACTCTACAATCAGGTCAGTAGGGAAGGAAGGAGGAAAGGGAGGGCAGGGTGGGCAGCGGGAAGTGAGTGGAGGACTGCAGGGTAATTGAGTGGAGGAATTTGAGGGATGGGAGGTATGCTGGGGTGGTGGAGGGGGTAGGGGTTGGAATGGTGCCAGGAAGGGTGAGAGGGGTAAATGGTGGCAAGTGGAGCCAAGAAATGAGGGGGCTAGGGAGAAAATGGAGGGTGGAGTTGGGAAGAGAAATGAGGAGTGTGGGACAGGGAGAGGGGAGATTGAGGTGAGTGAAGCCAGGAAGTGTGAGGAGGGTGCAGCTGTGCAGGGTGAGAGAGATAGGTGGAATGTAGCTGGATGGCTCAGAGAGGGGTGGGGTGGTGTAGGTGGGAAGTGGGGTAGGGAGAGGTCAGTGGAACCAGGCAGTGAGGGGGGGATGGGGGTAAGTAGAGGCAGGAAACTAGTAAGCTGTTGTATGGTTGGCAACAAACATGTGACTTGTGTTGACTGCTGCAGGGGTAGGGACATGTAATTAAATTGTTCATTGAGGTACTCCTTTGTTCAAACGTCCAAATCAGAAGGAATTTTGCGACCTCTTGGCACCTCTTGAGTTTGTCGATTTAATCACCAGTTGAAACACCGGCCAGTAGATCTTGTCTTTGATCTCTGGTTTGTGGTTCAGATGGCTCTGCTTCTGGGCTGGACAGGAGAATAATTGGCTGGGATTCCTGCTCCTGGTCACCATTCAGGGACACTAACTGAAAAGTGAAAGTGTGGATATTGGATTGGAATAGAAGTGCACTGGGGTGTGATGCCCTCATGTTTGATTGGCCTCCCTGACACTCAGGGCCAGGATTCTCCTCCCAGCAGCTGTGTTTCACCAGGGTGGAACTCCTTTAAGGCAGGGGAAGGTAGTGGGAGCCTGGCAGTCGTACCGCAAATATCGGTGTGATATACTGGATGCCTCAACAGACTCCGGGCTCCTCATCAGGCAAGTGCTGTGGAGGAAATGCAGGCATAGGAGGCCATGACCAGGTCCTCACCCAGATTTCTCATCACTTTCTGCCGCTGTCCTCGGAGCAAGTTTGAATTATGAAAAAGGGAGAAGAATTTTGCAGCATGGTTGTTTTCGATGTAAGTAAGCAGAGCCAAAAAAATTCCGGGTTTAATCTGCGCTGTAACCACTTTTTTCCCAGTGTGGGTGCAGGGGTATCAGGAGGGGATTAGTAGTATGGGCAGTACAACTGGCCTCAGTGCCCATGAGTTGGAAAGGAGAGAAATTAGCCAGTGTGCCTGCTGCTCTTGCTCAGACAGTGACCCCTGCTGGAAAGCTTGGTGACATTCAATTGGACCAGCTTGGGCTGGGATGCAGTACCCTCCACGGTTGAATATCTTGCTGGCTTTTGATATGTCAGCATACCTGGGACATCCCACATCACTGGAACCTGCAAGCCATCAAGGACGATCAGGCTGAAAACTAGGGTCAGTGAAGCAGAAGAAAAAAAACTAGTGCCCAGCATCATTTTGAATTTGTATCACCCAAAGAGCTTATCACCTGTTCTTATAACCCAGAAGAGAGGCGTTTGTATTCTAGCATTGATCTTCGCTATTACTCAAGGACACAGTCTGAGATAAGGGTGAGCGTCAGGGGATTATTGATTGAAATTGGTTGTGGAATCCCAGGTGACAAGCTGTTCACAGTGGCAGTTTGCTCTCTGATAGTGTCTGACAGGCAGTCTCGGGTCCCAGTTTAAATAAGGCTGCTTCTTTAGTGCAATTCAAAATGTGCTCTGTCGTCTTGTTTCACGCTGTGACTTTCTATGCTGATTGCTGAATCGCAGCAGTGATTATCAACAAATACGTGACAGCCTTTGGAGAAATGAAATTGTCCTTCACTTGAAACTGATACAGAATCGCAAAGCCTAGTAGTCTAACAGAGAACCGTCAAACTCTAACAGGACAGGAAGACTTTTGAAATGGATTTTATTTTTATAAACCTCCTACTCTGATTACAACTGTTCCTGTTTCTGTTTTATCAATTCTCCTTCTGTCAGTGCTCCTATAAACCCTTATCATTTGTTCCTCCTGAGTTCCAAACCCCCATCTTAACCACATTCCCTCCTGGTTGATGACCTCAGAGTGTGTCATTGTATGATTGAGAACACATTTGAAGTTTACTTAAACATTTATTTGAGCTAATGGTTGTATCCTGTATCCTCATGGGTGGTTCCTGGCTTCACAATAGCCTCAAGTAGACCTTTCCAGCTTTAACTTACAAAATAATTAATCACAACAACAACCTATGTTTATATATAGTGCCTTGAATGCAAGCATTTATTGCCTATCCCTAACTGGTCTCAGACAATTGAATGATTTGCTAGACTACTTTAGAGAGCAATTAAGAGTCAATGGCATTGCTGTGGGATTGGAGTCACATGTAAACCCAGACCAGGTAAGGATAAGAAAAACATGAAATTTGGCTCTGCAGCATCTCTAGTGCTGATGCTGTGGAACCTGGGAACTCCAGAAATGTCAGCCAGATCACTTCTTCTGCCCTGGGCTGTGTAGCATGTCATGGTTCTAATCATGGGTGTTGGAAACATGCAGGGTGTGCAGATCATGATGACAAGCAGCACCTAAGGCTGATTTGACATTCGAGCTGCCATTTTGCAACTCGCAGGCCCTGTTAATGCCCTCTCTTAAATGCCAACTAAGCATGCACTATTTAAAGAGATCACCATGGAACTTCCATGTGAGGTGATTTTTATTTACTTTTGCTGCAGGGAATAGTCCTCATGTGCAATGGTATCCCAGTGACTGCAGCATGATTGGTGGAAGGCTGTTGACTTTCACCGGGGGGAAGAGTGCAGATGGCCTTGCGGAATGATTTGGACTGCTCTGGACCTTGAGGGTGGGCTGCCTGCCTGGGAGGCGGCATAAGGGGCACTGACAGAGCGGCAGCGCTAGGAGTTCAACTGCTGTCACCCAGAGAGAGGACAGCAGGTTCTTTCTCCACTGAGCCACTGTCACTCCCCTGGTCAATCCTAGTAATCTGCTGGAGCACAGATTGCAGTCCTGCCGCAACAGCCTGCAAACCTCAAGTGCATGACTGCAGCCATGGTGGCAGCAGCCTGAGTCTGCATGGCTTCGAGCTGAGCTTGCATGGCAATAAACAGAGGTCCCATGACATCAGCCTGAGCCTCTACTGCAGCACAGAAATGCTGGTTGACTTCCGCTTGTACTGCAGTGGGAGCTGAGATATCAGCCACCAGATAATGCATCACGAGTGGGCATGCAAGCTCTGTCACGGAATTGGCTCCCAGAAAGCTGGACTTGAAACTCTACACAAAACCCTGTGCCAGGAGGGAGCCCGATTCCTCCATGCTCCTCAATGGTAATGCGGCTCTGTGGCGGAGGTGCCAATGGACATCTGTGTGCATGTCAATCAGTGTTTTCCAGTACACCACCCCACTGCAGTCCTTACCTGAATTCTCTGCAGCAAAACCTGTCTATCAGCATGTCTTCCAGGGAGCTGGCACATGTGCTACCCTTTCCCTCACCCTGCTTGGAGCCCACTCGTGCCCAGTTACTCACCATGTACCAATCCCACATCTGCACTACCCTCTAATAAACACGCAGTTCCAGTATCTGATCTGGTGAATGCAATTGTCCAATGAAGTGAGAGTGCTTCTTCATCAGAGGCCTACTGCTGCTTGCACCTTTCAAGGTAAGGTTACATTGGTTGGCCAGACAGCAGATGTTGGGTATCTGAAAGCATATGTGCAGAAGGGGGAGGGTTAGGGTGTATGAAGAGGGTGGGGTGAAAAGCGAGAGCTCCAGTTTGCACTTCATGCCAAATAGCAGAATGAGGATGAAGTGGGATTTTTGAAAAGGCACAGGGGAGGAACATACTGTCACTCTGAATGTTCCAGTAATGCCGAATGCATTGGCCTCAGTGACTGCTGGCCCTATAATGCAGAGCACTGTCTCAACCAAAGGGCCCAGCAGATGCAGGGATGCATGTTTCCCATCTGTTCCCTATTTTTCCTTGCGGTTATGTGTGGCCTCGTCCTGAAAGAGAGAGGGAATAACATCAGTGAGTGTATCGCAATGTATTTGGGTGAAGTGCCTGCCATTGTTGAATAGCTGGAGGTATTTGAAACTAAGAGTATTGGATAATGAGTGAAGGTGAGTTGAAGCATCTGGATGTTAAGTATGAGTCTTGACTGCTGATGGGTGAATGGGGCTGTGCTGCATTTAGCAATGTCATAAGTGATGGTGCAGTGGGTAAGAGATGTCTTTTGGAGATACTTTCACTGACCTTGACCACGTGTGGTTTTCACTGAACTTCCTCTAGCACTGCTGTCAAGCCTTTGGGGCCAAATTCCAGGAATTAACCTCCAAGGCCACCTTCTTCCATTGCCTTCAGAGGGCACCTTGAGGACTTCCTGAGTCACTGTGGAAACATCAGTTCTCTCCTCCTTTCCACCTCCATCATTAAATCCTCCGAT
Source organism: Carcharodon carcharias (assembly GCF_017639515.1). NCBI lineage: Eukaryota > Metazoa > Chordata > Chondrichthyes > Lamniformes > Lamnidae > Carcharodon > Carcharodon carcharias. Next base: position 124,226,541 of record NC_054479.1, read on the forward strand.
GCTGTCTCAGAGATCCTGGGAACCCTCACTGCCATTTTCAGTCCTCCTTCCATTAATTTTTTCTGAGATTTCTAGTCGTGCACCCTCCACAAGAACACTGGAAATAGCAGCAGGATTAGACCACACGGCCAGTTGAGCCTGCTCCACTATTCAATGCGATCGTGGCTGATCTTGGGCTTCAACTCTATTTTCATGCCCGGTCCTCCCTATCCCTTAATTCCCTGAGACACCAAAAATCTGTCTGCCCCAGCCTTAAATGTATTCAAAGATGGAGCATCCACAACCCTCTGAGGTAGAGAATTCCAAGGATCCACAGCCCTTTGAGTGAAGTAATTTCTTCTCATCTCAGTCTTAAATAATTGGCCCCTTATCCTGAGACTGTGTCCCTGTGTTTTAGATTCCCCAAACAGCAGAAACAATCTCTCAGCTTCTACCCTATCAATGCCCTTCAGAATCCTCTATGTTTCGATGAGATCACCTTTCATTCTTCTAAACTCCAGAGAATACAGGCCCAATTTACTCAGTCTTTCATCATTAAACAATATCCTCATCACAGGGACCAATCTAGTTAACCTTTGCTGCACCACCTCTAATGCAAGTATATCCTTTCTTAAATGTGGAGTCCAAGACAGCACGCAGTATTTGAAATGCAGTCTCACCAAAACCCTGTATAACTGTAGCAAGACTTTATTCTTATACTCCAATCCCCTTGCAATAAAGGCCAACATGCCATTTGCCTTCCTAATTGCTTGCTACACCTGCATGCTAACTTTCTATGTTCCTTGTGTAAGCCCACCCAAGTCTCTTTGGACATCAATGAATTTTCTCACCTTTTAAAAAATATTCGGCTTTTTTATTCTTACCTCCAAAGTGAATAGCTTCACACTTATGTTGTACTCCATCTACCAATTTGTTGCCCACTCACTTAACAATCTGTGTCCTTCCACCTAGTTTGCTAACAATAGCAAACTTTGATACGTTACTTTCTGTCTCTTCATCCAAGTCATTAATATAGATCGTAAATAGCTGAGGTCCCAGCACTGATCCTTGTCATACTCCACTATTCATAGCCTGCCAACTTGAAAAAGCTCCATTCATGTCCACTCTCTGCTTTCTATCCATTAACCAATCCTCTGTCCATGCTAATGTTAACCTCCCCACCTCCATGAGAATTTATCTTGTCCATTTACCTTTTGTGTGGCACCTTATTGAATGCCTTTTGGAAATCCAGGTATACTACATCTACTGGTTCTCCTTTATTTACTCTACTAGTTACATCCTCAAAAACCTCTAATAAATTAGGCAGACAGGATTTCCCTTTTGTAAAACCATGTTGACTTGTTCTAATCACATTCTGCTTTCCTAATTGCTTTAAGACTTCCTTAATAATAGATTCCAGCATTTTCCCAACAACTGATATTAGGCTAACTGGCCTGTAGTTCACCATTTTCTCTCTTCCCCCCTTTCTTGAAAAATGGTGTAACATTTGGCAACTTCAAACCTAATGGGGCCATTCCCGAATCTAAGTAATTTTGGAAAATCATAGCCACCACATCCATTATCTCTGCAGTAATCTCCTTTAGGACTTTATAAGGGGTAGGCTGCCTGTAAGAGGTGTAGGCTAGCTGTATCTTGTACCAGTAGGCTGCCTGTAAGAGGTGCAGGCTAGCTGTATGTTGTGCCAGTAGGCTGCCTGTAAGAGGTGTAGGTTAGCTGTATCTTGTACCAGTAGGCTGTCAGAGGTGTAGGCTAGCTGTATGTTGTGCCAGTAGACTGCCTGTAAGAGGTGCGGGCTAGCTGTATCTTGTACCAGTAGGCTGCCTGTAAGAGGTGCAGGCTAGCTGTATCTTGTACCAGTAGGCTGCCTGTAAGAGGTGCAGGCTAGCTGTATCTTGTACCAGTAGGCTGCCTGTAAGAGGTGCAGGCTAGCTGTATCTTGTACCAGTAGGCTGCCTGTAAAAGGTGCAGGCTAGCTGTATCTTGTACCAGTAGGCTGCCTGTAAGAAGTGCGGGCTAGCTGTATCTTGTACCAGAAGGCTGCCTGTAAGAGGTGCGGGCTAGCTGTATCTTGTATCAGTAGGCTGCCTGTAAGAGATGTAGGCTAGCTGTATCTTGTACCAGTAGGCTGCCTGTAAGAGATGTAGGCTAGCTGTATCTTGTGCTAGCCACACACACTCCTGAGCCACTTCATGAGTGTGCAGCTAGACAGCAGCATGTTTTGCACTGGGGTGCATGCTGCAATTATGTTAATGAGCAGGCAGCATAAAGTTTGCATACTGGCTGTCTCAACTTGACCAGGCATCGCAATTCCGAGGCAGAATTTTAAGTCCCACTGTGGGGGGGGTGGCGGGGGAAGAATGGAAATGGGTAGGGGATGAAATACAGCTCCTGACTGTCGTGCTGAAATTCTGAAACATGGCAGAGATGTGCCCCTGGCATGGCTGCACAACCTCAGATCTTTAACCTGGAAAGAGAAGAGAGACGAACCGAACTGCAGTAAGAACAGAGGAGTGTCACTGCTGTCTACCACAGGGATGATCATTGCAAGGATCCTTCTCAATTGCCACCTCCTTACAGAGCCACAATGCAGTTTTCATCCATCGAGAGGCACATCGGACATCAGATCGAAAAAAATGCAAGAAGCAACACAAACCACTGGACATGGCCTTTTTTGATCTCACAATAACCTTTGACTCTGGACTACTCTTAAATTTGGCTCCTCTCAGTAATTTGTCACCATGTTCCACTGCTCCACTATGACATGCAAGTTGTGATTCTCACCAGTGGGAACCACCATAGACCCTGTCTCAATGAAGACTGGGGTCAAACAAGACTATGCTATTGCACCAAGCCTCTTCTCCATCTTCCTCACTACAATCCTGCACCTGCCTCCAGCAAGTTACCCACAGGCATGGAGATAATTTACAGAGTAGACAGAAGCTGTTCAACCTATGTTGCCTTCGATCCAAAACCACTCCAACCTCCAGCCATGGAGTTTCAGTATGCAGATGGCACTTGTGTGGGCGCTCATTCAGAAACTGAGCTCCAGATCATTGTTGACTGCTTCTCCGAAGCATATGGGAAAATGAGCCTTTCACTAAACCTCTTCCAACCAGTTCCCACAGCAAAACACTTCCTGACAATAATTAAGATCAATGGTGAGATCCTGGAAACTAATTGTTTGCCAAACCCACACTCTAACCAGTTAGCAGTCCCACCATCATGGAAATTGTGATCTGTGACTGCTAAACCCTGGGGGTGAGCTTGGACCCAAAAATAGCCCTGATGTCTGTTTCCTGCCTCAGCAGGAAAATCCTGTCCCATCCCCCACCCTCACTCCCAAATCCCTCAGGCCTGAAAAGATGCCTGATCCAATTATTAATTTCTGCTCATCTAGTACTGGATGTTGGACAAGCAGCATGGCAAATCAAAGATAATGGTGGGATCATGAAAGGTGGTGATGGCCTTCAACAGATTAAAGGGTACTCCACTGATATAATGTCCAGTTTCCAGGGATATTCAATGATGTATTATCCACAGTTTGGAGAATATTTTCAATGGTGTATCACTTGCAGATTGGAGAGGATGTTCAATGGTGCGTTACTCATAGATTGGAGTGGGTGTTCAATGATGTAATACCCAGAGATTGGCAGTGACATTCAATGCTGTATAACCCACAATTCAGAGGGGCCTTCCAATGATTTATTACCCATGGTTGAACAGGACTTTCAATGGTGTTTGGAGCGGCCTTTCAATGTTGTGATACCACAGTTGATGGGGGATTTTCAATGAAATATTACCCCCAGTTCAGAATGAACTTTCAATGATCTATTACTGACAGTTTGGTGAGACCTTCAATAACACCTGACCCACAGAATGGAGGGGACTTGCCGCATTGTATTACCCATCAGTTTGAATGTGACTTTCATTGCTCTTTCACCAACAGCTGGAGGGGTATTCAACATTGCATTATCCACAATCTGAAGGGGCCTCTCAATAGCTTAATACTCCTAGTTTGAAAGGTAATTTCAATGACATAGTACCAATAGCTCAGAGGGGATTTTAAATTCTAGCACCTATTATGATAGACTTTAAATAACATATTGTCCAAAGTTTGAAGGGACATCCAAGGCCATATTTCCCACAAATTTAGAGTGATCTTTCAAAGAGGGATTATGCACAGTTTGAAGGGGAATTTTAGCCACGTTTTGAAAGCATCTGTCAAGAATTTAAATTGCATCATTTGAAAGGGACTTTGAATAGTGTGTTACAGTCGGATTGGAACTTTAAATGGTTTATTAGCCACAGTTGAAGGAACTTTTAATGGGATGTTACCCATCAGTTTATAGGGGATTTTCAATGATTGTTACTCACAGATGGGAGGGGCTTTCAATGATGTATTATTGGCAGTTATAAAAGGACTTTAAATGGTTTATTACCCATCGTCTCAGAGAGGCTTTCACTGCAATGTTACCCACCATTTTAGAGAGAAAGTTCCATGATGTGTTATCTATAGTTTGGAGGGACCTTCAATAGTGTAATCCTCACCAGTTTGGAAGGGACTTGCAATAATTTGTTACTTGCAGTTTGAGGGGGGACCTTCAATGGTGTGTTGCTCATCAGTTTGGAGAGTCTTTAATTATGTCTTACCCATCAGTTTGTAGAACGAGGTGTTGAGACTTTCAATGGTGCGTTACCAAAATGTTCAAGGGAGCTTTCATGATAAATTAGCCACAGTTTTGTGGCTTTTTCGGTATGTGTATATCACCCACTGATCAGATTTTCAATTATATATTACCCATTGTTTGGGGGAAATTTTCATTGATATATTGCCCACAGTTTGGAAAAGGCGTTGAGTGGGGTGCTACCCATCAGTTTAAAGACACTTCCAATGGCGCGTTACCACCAGTTTGGAAGGAATCTTATGTGTATTGTCCACAGATTGGAGAGGGCTTTCAGTAGAAGGTCACTCACTGATTGGAACATCCTTTCAAAGGAGTGTTACCCACAAAAGACAGAGCTAAGCGATTCCCCCAACCAGCAGACCCAGACCTAAGTTCTGCAGTCCTGCCACATCCAGTCAGGAATGTGCTGGACAATTAAACATCTAACTGGAGGAGGGTCCACAAATATCTCCATCCCCAATGATGGAGACCCCAGCACACCAATGCAAAAAACAAGGCTGAAGCAATTGCAACAATCTTCAGCCATGTTGAATGGATGATCTATCTTGGTCTCCTCCTGGGGTCGCCAGCATCATGGATGCCAGTCTTCAGTTGGTTTGATTCACTCCACATAATCACATGATATCAAGGAACAGCTAAGGCACTGGATACTGCAAAGGTTATGGGTCCTGACAATATTCTGGCAATAGTACCAAAAATTTGTGCTCCAGAACTAGCTGCACCCCTAGCCAAGCTGGCATATAGCCAACAATGTGAAAAGTTGTCCAGGTATGTCCAGTTCACAAAAAACAGGACAAATCCAACCCAACCAATTACCACCCCATCAGTCAACTCTCAATCATCAGCAAACTGATAATACGGTGTATTATCCAGACTTAGGAGAGGACTTTCTTTAATGTGTTGCCCAAAATGTGGGAGAGGTTTTCAATAATATATCGCCTACAGTTTGGAGTGGGACTTTCAATGCTCTGCTACTCACAATTTAGAGAGGGCTTTTATTGATGTATTACCCTTAATTTGGAAGTGCCTCTTGAATGTAATACCCATCATTTGAAAGGGACTTGCACTGGTGTGTTCTTCACAGTTTGGAGGGGACTTTAATGGTGTATTACCCATCAATGGGAAGCTATTTTCAATGGAATGCGACCCGCCCATTTAATGGGGTCTTTCAGTGAGGTGTTACCAAACTGTTTGAAGACAACATTAATTGGGATGTTATCCATGAGTTTGTAGGATCTTTCAATGGAGCGTTACCTACAGCTTGGGGGTGGATAGTTTCCCTGATATGTTACCACAGTTTTTAAAGAACATTCCAAAATGTATTATGGACAGGTGGAGGAGACTTTTGCTGATATATTAACCACAGTTTGAAGAGAACATTCAGTGGGTTATTATCGATCAGTTTGGAGGCACTTTCAATGGGTGTTCCCACAGCTAGGAGGGCACTTTCAGTGTGGTGTTACCCACAGATGGAGGGGTTTTCAATGGTTTCTTTTACCCACAGTTTGGAGAGGACTTACAAGAGAGTGTTGCTCACAATTTGGAGGCAGGTTCAATAATCTAATACTCGTAGTTTGGAGGGCACTTTCAATGAGGGTTATCCAGATTGGAACAGACAATCGTTGATATATTATCCACAGGTTGGAGGGGGCTATGAATAATGTATTTCCTATTTGAGAAGACTTTTAACCATGTATTCGTCACAGGTTGCAGGGCACTTTCCATATATATTACCTATATTTTGCAGTGTGCATTATCCATACATAGGAGGGGACCTACAATTATGTGCTGCCCACAGTTTGGAAGCGTCTTTCACTGATTTTTTTATTGACAGTTTGTAGGGATATTCAACTGTGTATTAGCCACAGTTTGAAAAAGAATTCAGTGGTGTATCTCATAAAATCTGGAAAGGGCTTTCAATAGGCTGTCACCCAAGTTTTGAGGGGACTTCCAATGATATATTACCCACAGTTTAGAGTGTACTTATAACAATGTTATACCCACAATTTGGAGGTGGTTTTCAATTGGATGTTAACTACAGATTGGAGGGGACCTTCACTGCTGTTACCCATTCATTTTGTGGGCCTTTCAGACCTTTTGTCCATAGATTGGAAGGACTTTCAAAGGCATTTACCCACAAATTGGAGAGTACTTTCAATATGTGTTGGGAACTCAAGTAGAGGGGACTTTCATTGGGGTGTTACTCAGATTGGAATGGACTTTCAATGGTGTCTTTTTTTTAATCATTCATGGGATTTGGGCTTCGCCGGCAAGTCCAACACTTATTGTACCTCATTAATTGCTTTTGAGAAGGTGGTGGTGAGCTGCCTTCATGAGCTGCTGCAATCCATGTGATGAAGGTACACCCGCAGATATATTAGGTGGAGCACTCTAGGATTTTGACCCAGCGATGACAAAAGAACAGTGATATGTTTCTGAGTCAGGATGGTGTTTGACTTTGTGCAGAACTTTGATGTAGTGGTATTCCTATGCACTTGTGCCCTTGTCCATCTATATGGTAGAGGTCACAGTCTTGGGAGATGCTGTTGATGAAGCCTTGGCTTGCTTCTGCATTGTACCTTTTACATGGTACATACTGCAGGCATGGTGCAGTATTATTGAAGGGACTAAATGTATAAGTTGGTGGATGGGATGCCAACCAAGTTGGTTGCTTTGTCCTGGATGTTGTCAAACCTCTTGAGTGTTGTTGGAGTTGCACTCGTCCAGGCATCTGGGAGAGTATTCCATCACACTCCTGACTTGTGCCTTATGGATGGTGGACAGGCTTTGGGGAAATTAGGAAATGAGTCACTTGCTGCAGAATACCCAGCTCTGACCTGTTCCTATAGCTACAGTATTTATATGGCTGGTCCAGCAAAGTTTATGGTCAATGGTGACCTCCAGGATGTTTCTGGTAGGGGATTTGACGTTGGTAATGTTGAAGAATGTTATGGGAAGTTGGTTAGTCTTTAAAAGTTTACAGGGATTGTTCAATAATGTATTATCCAGTTTGGAGAGGACTTGGAATGGGTTGTTATGAGTTTTTGGGGCCTTTCAATTGGGTGTTACCCAAAGATTAGAGTGACTTTCAATGGTGATTGCCAGATTAAAGACTTTCAATACGGTGGTACTCACAGTTTGAAGAGGACTTTCAATGGTATGATGAGTGCTGAGTATTTAGGAGATTTCACTTAACAAGTGAACCTTCTGTTCAGAGGGATGACTAATGACATTTGTTGTTATTCATCCATTCCGTGGCTGTATGACTTCACAAGGTCTCCATTCTCTTTTAACATTGGTTACCCACTCACGGCCTATGATTGAGTGACTTAGGCTCACAATCCTGATGACAGTAATCAGAACTTTGTGGTTTCGGCTCATGGCCCCTTTGTGCCAGATTTGGTTGTTTTATATTATTGTGTGCCAGGGCAATGTGGATAACAAAACCAACAACAAAATAAATTGATGAGCTTAATCCAGAATCTGCTAGCTTCTCATAGAATAATGAGGTGCCAAAAGTAATTGGCTTCTTAAACTCTCTTTATTTAATCATTCTTTTAAACCAATACCATCTGCCGCAAGATATAATTGGTGACTTTCGAAGAATATTAACTGGGAGCTCATTAATGTGTCATTAAAACCTGGCTGCACTGCAGGGGTTTGGTTCTAGAGAAGATGAATAAGACTTTGTACAGGAGCTTCACAAGTTTTCAGTAAAAACTGTCTAGTGAGTAAAAGTAACCTTCGAAGACTTGGACAAAACATGGCGTGAGAAATATATACATCAAAGCATTTGGAGAACACAGCAAGTTATTGATTGAAGTTAAAATTCTGGCCTATTCTCCAGGATGAATAATTTAATTACCCAAGCTATTAATAACATCAATTCTAGCATGTTTCTGTATGGGGTGTTAATGTGAACACTTTCTCTGTCCCTCTCACTCCTTCCCTTTTAGAGCCTCAGAGTCAACTCTGGCACAGAAGGAGGCCATTCAGCCCATTGAGACCATGCTGGCTCCCCACGGAGCAATCCGGTCAGTCTCACTCACCTGCTCGATTCCTGTAGCCCTGCACGTTTATTTCCTGCAAGTGCTCATTCAATTTCCTTTTCAAATCATTGATTGCTTCCACTTCCACCACATTCATGGACATTGAGTTCCAGGTTGTTACCATTCACTGTCTGAAAAATTTTGTTCCTCACATACCCCCTGTTTCTCTTGCCCAAAATCTTAAACCTGCGTCACTCATCCTTGTACCACCAGCCAATGGAAGTTTTTCCTTGTCTATCTTATCCAAACCTGTCATAGTTTTGTACACCTCATTTAAATCTCCCCTCAACCCCCTTTGCTCCAAAGAGAACAACCCAGCCTTTCCAACCTAACCTTGTCACTAAAACACCTGGTGTGTTGACCAGAACTGGACGCAATGCCCTAGTTGGGACCTAACCAGAGCTTTATAAAGTTTCAGCATAATTTCACTGCTTTTTTACTCAATACCTCTATTTATGGAGCCCAAGATCCCATATGCTTTGTTAACCACACTCTCAATATGTCCTCCCATCTTCGAAGATGGGTGCATATGCATCCCCAGGTCCCTCTGTTCCTGCACACTCTTTGGAACTGTGTCATTAAGCCTAATAGCCTCTCCCCATTCCTTCTGCCAAAATGCATCACCTCACAGTTCTCTGTATTAAATTCTGCCTGCCAGTTGTCTGCCCATTCTGCTAGCCTATCTATGTCTTGTTGCAGGCAATTTGCATCATTCTCATTGTTTCACTCTACATTCCAAGATCCAAGTCATTCATGCACAGCAAAAAAAGCAGTGGTCCTAGCACTGGCCCTTGGGAACACTATTGTCTGCCATTCTCCGGCCCAAAAAAACCAACTACCACAACTCGTTGCTTTTTGTCCTTATGCCAATTTTTAAAATCTAATCGGACACTGAGCATCCAATTCCACAAACCTCAGTTTTGTTAACCAGTCTTTTATGTTGTACTTTGTCAAACACTTTCTTAAAATCTATATAGACAACATCAACTGCATTCCCTTCATTAAACTTCTCTGTTACTTCATTAAAAAGTTAATTAAATTAGACAAGCACAATCTGCCTTTGATAAACACGTGCTGGCTCCCCTTAATTAACTCGAATCGCTCCAAGTTTCTGTTGATTTTTTTTTTGCCTGCGTGTGGATTCCAAGTAAGGTTGCCGACCCTGGCTGGACATATTCCTTGAGATGACGATGGAATTGATGTCATGGAAAACTGGCGGTGAGGCACAAGCGTGTCTAAGCGAGTCTATTCCTATTGTGAACATCCCTGTTTGGACAGATTGGGAAATGTATCCCTTTTATACAGAGCAGACTTGAAAACTCAACGTTGTTCAAACACTGCAGCTGTGTGTCAACTAGCAATAATGCAGGATTTCAATGAATTGCCCTGAGGCTCGTCTTGTCCTCAAGTAGAAACTTTAAAAACAAATTCCTGCATGGATCAAAATCCCATGAAGACTGATATTCTCCCCCAACCACACCCCCCCCCCAAAAAAAAAATTAAAATCCCATTAGGATCAGCTTCTACCCAAAAAGTAAGGTGGGAGAAACTCATTCTGTTGGCTCTGCAGATTTACCCTGGGGACAGACTCTCAGGGTTGAAATAATTGAAGACGCCCCGTGGCGCTGTCTGTCTCTGGGACACCCAATGGAGAAACCAATCAGACGCTTACCAATACGATTCGGCTAGGTTGCCCTTGCAACAGCACTCGGTCCTAATTCCCCCCCCCACCCCTCTCCCTGAGGCCGAGACTCAGTGCCGGTGGGAAAACAGACAGCGTTCATGAGCACAGTACGTGTGCGCGTTGCTTTGCGCTTTCTGTCATGATGCTGCGAACACAATCAGATCACCGTTTTCAGTAAATGATGACTGGCCAGAGATTCTGTACGAATTGTGAAAATTATTTGTTTGGGATATCGTTTCAAAATGTACTGGAATGGTTTGAATAGCTGCTGGGCGATTGATGGTAAATTGCACAGACTCCCAGCTATCCCGGGAGGGTTGGCAACCCTAATACCAAAGTCCTGCCTACCGCGGATGCTAAACTTTTCTTTTTAAAAAAAAGTCCTTTAGTTGTTGTGACACCTTAATTCAAGAAAGGGCAGTGCTGTTTACCGCTCTCCAATCCTGTGGCATCTTCCCCCATATCTAGCGAAGATTGACAGATGAAGGCAAGACCTTCTGCTATCTCCATCCCCACTCTCCTCAGCAACCTGCAATGCAAGCCATCCAAACCAGGTGACTTATCCACTCTTAAGCATAGCCAGCCTTTCCAGTACCTCCTCTTCCAATTTTTACACTATCCATTGCCTCCATTGTTTCCAATCCTACTGCTATTTTGTCAGATTCCCTGTCCCTAGTAAGTCTTGATACAAAGTAATAATTTTGTCTTCTGGTATTGTCCTGTGCCTCTAAGTATATATCACTTCATCCTGAATAGGACCCGCTCCACCTCTTAATACCTGTTTACATGCTGGTGGAAAATTTTTGGGCCCCCCTTTATGTTGACTGCCATCCTATTCTCATCCTCTCTCTTTGTCAGTCTTATTTTCCTATCACCTCCCCTCTCAACCTATTGTGTTTAACCTGGTTCTCACTTGAAGAATTCATTTGACATGCGTCATATACATTTTTTTCTTAGTAATGTCTACCTCCCTTATCATCCAAGGACCTCTGTTTTTGGTTTCCATACCTTTCACCCTTGTTGGAATGTATCTACCCTGTACCTGGAGCATCTTTTCCTTAAAGATCACTTATTGTTCCATTAAAGCTTTTCCTGTCAGTCTCCGGTTCCATTTTACCTTGGCTAGATCCCTTCTCATCACATTGAAATTAGTCCTCTTCCAATCTAGAAGTTCTATGATAGATCCTTGATCTTAATCTAATTACTAATTAAGAGCTTATGATATGATATGATCACTGTTATCCAAATGTTCCCCACAAACACTTGGTCCACTTGGCCTACCTCATTTCCCAGTACAGATCCAGAAATACATCTTTTCTAGTTGGGCTGAGAACATACCAATCAAGGAAGTTCTCCTGAACACATTTCAGAAATTTCCCCTCCTTACTCTTTACTCTAACATTATTCCAATCAATATTTGGGTAACTTAAGTTCCCCAGTATCACCATGCTATAGTTCTTCCACATCTCTATAGATTTGTTCCTCTATATCTCTCTCACTACTTGGAGGCTATAGAATACCTCCAGCAGCCTGATCCTACCTTTTTTGCTTCTCAGCTCTTAACAAATGGACTCCATTCTTGCCCCCTCAAGGGCATCTCTTTCCAACACTGCAATGTCGTCTTCCTTAATCAGTACAGATACCGTACCTCTTTTTCCCTTTGCTATCTTTTCTGAATACTTTATATCCTTGTATATTAAGTGCCCAGTCCTCACCATTTTTAAACCAAATTTCCATGAATACCCCACCGTGAATCCTGGGGGTTTCCATTGACAATAAACTGAACTAAACCAGCTATGTAAATACTGTGGCTACAAGAGCAGGTAAAAGACTGAAAATTCAATAGTGAGTAACTCACCTTCTGACTCCTCAAAGCCTGCCCACCATCTTCAAGGCACAAGTCAAGGGTGTGATTGAATAGTCTCCACTTGTCTGGATGAATGCAGCTCTAACAATACTTAAAAAGCTCGACATCAACCAGGATGAAGCAGCCCACCTCAGCAACCCATCCACCACCTTAAAGTTTCACTCCCTCCACCACCGATGCACAGTGACAGCAGTGTGTACCGTCCACAAGATTCAATGCAGCAACTCATCAAGGCTCTTTTGACAGCACCTTCCAAACACATGACTTCCATCACCTCAAAGGACAAGGGCAGCAGATGCATGGGAACACCGTCACCTGCAAGTTTCCCTCCAAATCTCACACTGTCCTGACTTGGAACTATACCACCATTCTTTCACTGTCACTGGATGAAAACCCTGGAACTATATGGACTGCAATGGTTCAAGAAGGCAGTTCACCATCACCTCCTCAAAGGCAATTAGGGATGCGCAACAAATGTTGGCCTAGCCAGCGATGACCACACCCTGATAGTACTCTACAGTCATGAGGGAGTTGCCCTGGGAGTCCTCAACATTTGACTCTGGACCCCCATGAAGTCTCATGCTATCAGGTCAAATAGGGGCAAGGAAACCTCCTGCTGATTAGCACTCTCTCCTCCCTCAGCTGATGAATCAGTGCTCCTCCATGTTGACACCAATTGGAGGAAGCACAGAGGGTGGCACAAAGTACTCTGGTTGGGGAACAATGTCCATCACCAAGAGCGTATCTCGGTAGCATTATTACTAACCAAGCTGGCCGAGTCCTAAAGGCCATAGCTGCTAGACTGTGTCTGCAGCAGGTGGTGGGGGAACCAACAAGAGGGAAAACTCTAGTTTACCTCATCCCCACTGATTTGCCTGTTGCCGACTGCCCATGACAGTATCAGCAGGAGTGATCTCTGCACAGTCCTTGTGGAACATTGAGGATACCCTGTGTTGTATAGCGCAACCACCATGTCAGTTGGGATATTTCCAACAGATCTAGCAACTCAAAAACAGGGCATCCGTGAGGTGCTGTGGGTCATCAGCAGCAGAATTCTATTCAACCACAATATGTAACTTCGTGGCCACTCTACAATTACCATCAAGCTGGGTGATCAACCATGGCCCAATGAAGAGTGCAGGAGTGCATGCCAGGAGCAGCATCAGGTACATCTAAAAATGAGAGCATCAGCCTGGTGAAGCTACCATACAGGATTACTTGCATGCTAAACAGCAGAAGCAGAAGCGATAGACAGAGCTAGATCTAAGCTCTGCAGTCCTGCCACATCCAGTCGGGAATGATGGTGGCCAATTAAAAGCTAACTGGAGGATGAGGCTCCACAAATGTCCCCAATCTCAATGATGGGGGAGCCCAGTACATCAGTGCAAAAGATAAGGCTGAAGCATTTGCAACTATCTTCAGCCAGAAGTGCCGAGTGGATGATCTATCTCGGCCTCCTCCTCGTGTCCCCAGCATCACAGATGCCAGTCTTCAGCCAATTCTATTCACTCCACCTGATTTCAAGAAATGTCTGAAGGCACTGGATACTACAAAGGATATGGGCCCTGACAATATTCAGGCAATAGTACTGAAGTCTTGTGCTCCAGAACCAGCTGTGCTCTTAACCAAGCTATTCCAGTACAGCTACAACACTGGCATCTACCTGGCAATGTGGAAAATTGCCCAGGTATGTCCTGTACACTCACAACAAGATGAATCCAAGCCCACCAATTACCACCCATTAGTCTGACCTTGATTATCAAAAAAGTGATGGAAGGGGTCATCGACAATGCTATCAAATGGCTCTTAATCATCAATAATTGTGCACTGACACTCAGTTTGGGTTCCGCCAGGGCCATTCAGCTTCTGACTTCATTGCAGCCTTGGACCAAACCTGGACAAAAGAGTTGAACTCGAGGTGAGGTGAGACTGGCTGCCCTTGACAATCAAGGCAGCATTTGACCGAGTGTGGATCAAGGAACCCTAGCAAAACTGGAGTCAATGGGAATTGGGGGGGAAACTCTCCACTGGTTGGAATCATTCCTAGCACAAAGGAAGATGATTTATGCTTGTTGGAGATCAACCATCTCAGCTCCAGGACATCGCTACAAGACTTCTTCAGGGTGGTCTCCTCGGCTAAATCATCTTCAGCTGCTTCATCAATAACCTTCCTTCCATCATAAACTCAAGTTGAGATGTTCGCTAATGATTGCACAAAGTTCACCATCATTCGTGACTCTTCAGATACTGAAACAGCCCGTGTCCATATGCAGCAAGATCTGGACAGCATTCATGCTTGGGCTGATAAGTGGCAAGTAATATTTGCACCACACAAGTACCAGGCAATGACCATCTCCAACAAGAGAGAATCTAACCATCTGCCCTTGTCATTCATTGGCATTAGCATCGCTGAAACCCAGTCTATCAACATCCTTGGGGTTACCATTGACCGGAAACTGAATCAGACCAGCCAGATAAATACTGTGGTTACAAGAGCAGGTCAGGGGCTAGGAATCGTGTGACGAGTAACTCACCTCCTGACTGCCCAAAGCCTGTTCACCATTTATAAGGCTCAAGTCAGGAGTATGTACCCTCCACTTGCCCAGATGATTGCATCTCCAACAACACTCTTTAGAAGCTCGACACCATCCAGGACAAAGCAGCCCTCTTGATTGACACCCCATCCACAAACATTCACTCCCTCCACCACCGATGCAAAGTAGCAGCAGTGTGTATCACCTACAAGATGCAATGCAGCAACTGGCTAAGGCCCCTTCGACAGCACTTCGAAACCCACGACATCTACCATCTCGAAGGACAATGAGATGCATGGAAACACCGCCACCTGCTTTCCCCTCCAAGCCACATACACCATCATGGTTGGAATTATATCACGGTTCTATCACTGTCGCTGGGTAAAAATCCTGGAACTACTTTCCTAAGAACCCCATGGGTGTACCTACACCCTGGCAGTAGTTCAAAAAGGCAGCTCACCACCAGCTTCTCAAGGGCAATGTTATAACATAGCCGAGGGTAAGGGCTGAGTTGTTTAAATCCCAGCGGGAAACTGGAACAACTGTCACAACCTATATTTTCAATTCGTATGTTTGGGATACAGCTCTGAATTCAGGAATGAAACCACCAAGCCTCAAGAATTTTTTTTTATATAAAGCTAATTTAAACATTTTATAATTTAACAACAGATTA
The DNA here is from genome assembly GCF_017639515.1 of Carcharodon carcharias. Lineage (NCBI taxonomy): Eukaryota > Metazoa > Chordata > Chondrichthyes > Lamniformes > Lamnidae > Carcharodon > Carcharodon carcharias. The sequence continues at coordinate 124,242,033 of NC_054479.1, forward strand.
AACACATATGCATGTCTACATATTACTGCCATAATAACTTTTAAAGAAATCCCCAAATTAATCACTCCCAGGTAAATCTTCGCCAAGGTAACAATGATCTATAGATCAGGCAGAACACATTTGAATTTACTAATTCAAAATGAGGTGCTTTCAATTTGTTTCCTTTGCAGACACAGTTGTAGGCTTACAGGCTGGTTAGATCTTAAATGCCTCTGACCTACATGCAGAAACTCCTTTCTGTGCAGAATTTTCCACCTGTTAGGGGTTGGGGGGGGTGGTGGGGGGGCAGGAGGGAGTTTAGGAAAGGGCGCATGGATGCGTGCCCCTGATTGGGGGAGTGCCGCCATTTTACGTGGGCGGGATAATTAAGGAGCTTTGCACATCCTGCGCGGGCCGGGGGATTCCCTGAGCTGAGTGTACGTTATTTGACGCATGCGCGCGTGAGAGCACACTCATCTCCCGGAGGCTAAGTGCTGCCTTAAGGAAATTGGCTCCTGTATGAAAAAGTTTTGCAAACATAAGACATAAATTTCCCTGACATGTCCCCTCATTTTCATTAACAATTTTATTAAACATTTTAAATCCTACATGAAACCTCATCCTGCCCGTGGATGAGGTTTGATGCTTTTTCTTAAGCCCGCCATGGCTCCCAGCCTGCCCGCCAACCTTAAAGTTGGACAGGCAGGCCCAGTAATTACTATAACTACTTTGTCAATGGCCTCAATTGGCCATTAACAGGTCAGCGGGCACACAGCTGTTTCTGCTGAGCCCCCGCCTGCCTGAAAATTGAAATGAGGCTGAGTGATGTTGGACAGAACTCCCGATGCCATCCCACATTACTTTACATGTCGGTGAGCGGGCCACGGCAACCCCCCCCCCCCTCCCCCCCCCAGCCACTTGCCGACCGGGAAATCCTGGCCTGTGTTTATACCTAGCCTTCCCTTTGAATGTAAATTTTCCATTTTTTTTGCTAGGTTTTTAAATTTTACCTCTTCTAACAATAAACCCTTTCATTTCACCAATTTTATTATTAAGCTGAGAAAAAATAAACACATTGCTTGGTGTCTTCTAGCTAGGTGCAAGATTTCACTCATTCTTGATTGCTTTATTCAACAAATGCAAATTTACACTTTACCTTTTAGCTTCCTTACATTTATCTAATTAACATCTCAAAACTCCTATACATCAAAGCACCCAGACTAGCTGGCTTTAATCCAATTAAGACACAGACATACTACAATTCCAATTTAAAAATAATTCCCAATAACATTGTAGGCATTAATATCTCTTCATGACAGGCAATTTAGGGATGGGAAATAAATGCTGACCTAGCCAGTGATGTCCACACCCCGTGAAAGTGTACATTTTCAAAAATGCAGGTACTCTGAGGTGTAGGTTAGTGAGCAGGTTCATTGCACCCCATTGTTTGAGCTCATGTCAATTTTTCTCTTGTTAAATTGCCTGCATATCGCTTTATTACTAATTCCTGCCTACAGACCTCCTGTAACACCTAATCGATCACCAGTCTGTTCTATAAAGACAAGAAGCAGACTGCAGCTTGATGGATAAGCCTGAAATCTTCCCTTATTAATTCTGTCCTGCATAGTCAGCACTTATCCTCCTTTGGTCTTTGACAGGACGTAGATTATTTTTTGCCTCCAAGCTTTCTTTGGAAGTGGCATGAAGCCAAGGCCCAAATTGGCTCTTCTGTTTGCTCCATTTGAGACAAAAAAATCCCCTAGCACTCTTGCTATGGTAAGCTTCCTGCTTACCAATGAGCAGGAAGCCCTTGCCTACCTACATAACTTTGGTATCAGCATTATTCCTGCTTTACTGTTCATGACATTGAGGAACCCTTGAGGCACCTCAACCCCAATATTTATGGGGAGGCCAGTTTAATGGCTGGGAAACCCAGAAGCAGTAAAGAAAGGCTTGTGTTTATTTTTATATATATATATATATATATATATATATATGCTCCTACAAGCAACAATGTGAATAATAAAAATGTTCAGTTTTTGTAATGTTAACTGAGGGATAAATATTGGCCAGTACACTAGGGATAACTCCCCTGCTGCTCTTCAAAATAGTGCCATGGGATCCTTTGTAACTACCTAAGAGGGTGAACGTGGACTTGGTTTGAAGTCATATTGAAATTACAGCACCTACTCTGACAGTGTAACACTCCCTCAGTACTGCAGTGGACAGTCAGCCTAGATTTCTGCACTCGTGTCCTGAAGTGGGACTTCTAACTCAGAGGCGAGAGTGGAGCCACTGACATGGGTTTCCCTCAGGTCCTGCCATTAATTTCTTGAAATTTGTTTCTTGGCTGCATCCAACCAGATTGAAAGGTTGGTTGGTTGTCGGGCAGGTAGGCCTGTGGCTCCAGGACACAGCTGGGGAGCATAGAATAAGGAACAGCTGTTTGGGGGGGGGGGGGGGGGGGGGGGGGGGGGGGGGGGGGGGGGGGGGGGGGGGGGGCGGTGGGGGGGGGAGGGGGTTGGGTGGAGGAGAGCATCAGTGGGAGGCCTGGAGAGATCAAGGCAGGCGTGAGAAGATCACAGGTTTGGAAACTGTGTTAGAGATTGCAGACTATGTTGCTGAGATTGTAGGGGGTTGCTGACTGTAACAGCGCTTCTTGACCTCAATTGCTTACTGGCCAGTTCTAATTTTACGATGATACCTTAGTTGGTGATAAAATCAGTGGCAGATCAATAGTTAAGTGTTGAATTCACTGTTGGATTAAGAATGTGTGATGGAATCAGTGAAAGGCTAATAGCAAGTGATGAAATCAGCACAGATCAGTGGTATGCGATGGAATCAATGACAGTTCAAAATGGTTTGATTGCTCTGTACTATCTCTGCCTTTGTGGTACTTATTGAGAGGAGAATATGAGCAATGGTTCAGTGACAGCAAGCTTTTAAGTCATTTTGAGGATGAGGGAAGTGCATTATTCCGTAGTTTGCAGAAGTCTTCGGAAAGAATGGGATATGATGCGATGTGGGTGAGCTGGAAGTCGGAATGACTGGAATAGCCCGCTTTGGGATGCAATTTGAAATTTGCCTTACGCTGCATAGAAAAACACATTGCCATGGGTCTGGCAGTAGCCCAATCACAGCAATTTTTTTATTCGTTCTTGTGATGTCAGCACCATTGCCCAACACTAATTGCCCTTCAGTAGGTAGTTGTGAGTCTAGGAGTGGAAAAGGGAAAGGTGGAGGAAAGGAGAACTGATTCATTTTCAGCTAGAACACAAGAAAGAGGACAAACTCCCGGGTGAAAGATTGAATATTCAGGCAGGCATGGCAGGAACAGTGCCTGGCTGTTTCATGAACATCGAAAATGTAATTAATCAGACATTAAATTAAGACTGCCTCTGTGCTGTGCTACGGTAGAAGAATACTTATATTTTAGTTAGCTCAAGTGGAGTGAGGAGATAATTGCTACACCATTGCATCCCATATTATAATATGACATGTCGTATTTGTTCATCCTTTCACTGTTACCCAGAATATTGTTAGTGACCACAGGGGGTTAATTTAAACAGCAATAATTTTTCCTTTCACCACTCATCTATAAACAGGGTGCTTTTGATTTGCTTCCCCGTTTGCAGTGGTGTATTTCCAAACCTCTTTGGTTTTGGTATGTTCCAATTTCTATAAATAACCCCACAGCAAACCTGAAATAGGGTGAACTCAAAGGGTTAGTTTATTTGTGCAAACAAAAACCAAGAGGAGGGTTGCAACATTGCTGCCTTTGGATTCATACAGTAAAAGAGGGATAGAGAAAAATATTTACAGTGCAGAGACCACAGAGAAAAGAAATATTGTTTCACCTGGGTTCCAGAGACCAGAATCAAATACCAATGAGGTATTCCTTTGCGGAGCTTGGCGGATTGAAACCCAATGCTGTATAATTCAATTTTCCGGTGATGTTGACTTCACACGATATGAGAGTCATGCAGAGATGAATCAATTTTTTAGGCAATGTTACAGAATTTCCAGCAGAAACAATGTAGATGGAGCCAGGTGTTCAACCTGGGCCTGAGCTTCTTGCCTGTGAGGCTGTTAGTCAGATGATAAAAAGGCAGACTGAGACGTTGCAGTTCAGCAAGGCAGTAGTACTTGTTCCACAAGCCAGAGGCCTATGTCACATGACTCCCAACTTTCCATACCGTCTTTCACAATGGATGTATATCTGCTTGTCTGGGCCCCTGAGATTGTTAGTGTCTCAACCATTAAGAATTGAAAGGAAGGTTGCGGGGTCCTTTGTCTTAGCAGATGAGTAGACTCTGGTTGGCTAGCTTGGGTTATGAAATGTAGATGGCCTTTGAATAGCTCTCTTTGAATTTGGTCTGTGTAGCCCATAGGGGGTCATTAGTGGCTCTTCAGGGATAATGATGTGCGAGTTTCCCCAATCCTGCCAGGTAGCTTTTTTTGTTCAGGGTCACAGACAGATATAGATTCAGCCATTTTAGGTTTTGGACAGATTGAAATTTTCAGAGATAGCAATGAGCACATCTCTATATATTTTACATTAAAAAAAATATACATACAGGTTGAGGTCTTAGTCCATCACAATCCTTGTGGCCTTGAGGGGAAAATAAATTCTATTTTGTTTTTTTACTATATATATGTGGTCTTATGAAGGAATAATAGAAGTAAAGAAGTATGCATTCATTCTCTCATTCACTCTGGCACGTCAGATCCACAGCTAGCAGGGGCAAAGGCAGTTCCCCGCTGCATTTTCCTCTTTTTGAGCTTTAAATCAGGATTGGTGCAGCAGCAAGGACATTGTCTTTTCCTGAGAAATGGAATGTGAAGATTGGCTCGGGAAGGTTCAAAATCTGTCTTTATGGGGAAGTCTAGTTGGGGTTGGAGTTCTGAAGTTTCCTCTGTTGGGGATTGGGCATAGGCAAAGCCATTGGTTTCTGAACTCCACCTGTCCAACTCCTGATTGTGTCCTCTAAAAGGCCCTGGGGCCTTACAGGGTGGTTAGCACGGGGGTGAGTAATGGGCTATCTGCAGAGGAATGCTGGGTGACTTGCTCTGTGGTTGCCAGATCTTTCAATCATAGGGCTGAGCAGCTTTTGTCCAGTTTAGCTCCCCCTTGGTAAATTGTGGGTTCAGCTGTTCAAGCCCAGGGTCTGGGATTGGGCTGATTGTCAGGAGATTGGGATGTCCTAGAGAGACTTTGGCCTCTTTAAAGGATTCTCGTTCAGGGTCCAGCTCGGGCGCTAGCACAACTGAGGCGTTCCAGCTTCTGTTGCTGGGTGCTTTAGGTTGGCACAATAACAGGCAGGCAGTCTGCTCTTGAACTTGGGCCAGTGTTTCTGGGTCCAGATGCTAAGAGGACTGCCTTCTGGAAGGGGCTGCCCCTCCCACATCTATACCAGGTAGGGCTACAGTATTGTAGCCTGTGAGTTGTTCTGTGGACAGCCCTGCCGGGTTGCCTCATGACCCTGCATTAAAGTGGGTGGGCATTGGATCCAGTCTGTTTGGGATCCCTCTGCTTGTCAGTTGGGCAGTAGGCTCCTTGTCTTTTGGAACACTACTGCCCTCTGGTGGATGGTCAGCTCTCGCTGTACCTCCCAGTGGCTTTTTGACTAAGTGAGGCATCACCCTCACTCTGAGCCAATTTGGAAACTTTCCTGGCCCCTGTTTAGATTTGCCATAAAGCTGCCGGCCAGACCAATCAACGGCTTCTTAGCCAGGGCCTTTGGATTAGGAGGGCTCCAGCTACACTCCCTTGTGGCTTTTTGACTGGGGGATGCATCTCACTCCCGAAATGCTTCTCAGTTTGGGAGCTCCCTTTGTCTCTATTTAATATCAGAAAGTTTCTGACAGCCACATTTGCGGCAATTTCCAAACCTTTATCTTTCTTGCTGTAATAGCTTGTCTTCCTTTAGTCCCTTCGACTATGAGGCACATCTCCCTCACTATCTCTTTCCCTGCTCTAAGAGTTCTTTCATGCCTGTTTAATTCGGGAATATTCAGTGACGCTGCGTCCTCTTTCAAATTTACTGGCTGGTCTTCGATCTTGCGAGATTTAAGCAGCCCTTGCTCAATGTTTGAGTGCTGTTTCACCCTTTTGGACCTCTGGACCTTCCCCAGTTTTCTGCTTTCTTGCAGATTCCTGCTGTCTGATGGCCTCTTTTCTTTCACTGGCTAACACCTTGTTGCCAGCCAGATCGTTTCCCAGGAGGAAATCAATTCCTGCTACTGGTGGTTTAAGAACAATTCCTACTGTAGCAGGGCCTGAAATAAGATCACACTTTAGGTGGACCTTATGGAGGGGTGCAAACACAGATCCTTCTCGCACTCCACTGATCAGTGTTTTGACCTTCAGGGAGAACTTGGGATATAGGTTTTGGTTTCCTTCCAACCTCAAGGACTGGCCCCTGTGTCCTGGAGCTGTACAACGGACTTGCTCACGTTTTGGGACAGGTAGGGGGAACACTGTTCCTGAAAGGATAAAACTCCGGAAGCTCTCTGGGAGTTTGTCTGACTGGGGGGGGGGGGAGGGCACTGCCCCGCCCTGCCCTCCAAGGGGTAAGTTTCTGTAGTGAGAGTCTCTGCCTGCTCTGCTGCACTACACATAGGGGTGTCTATTGGGGGACTACTCATATGGAGCCCTATAAAGACCTACAGTCCTCCCTTACAATCCCCAAAACTCAGATTTGGAATGGCCTATTTTATTACAATGGGAACACACCAGCCTCCAGGTATTCTCCTTTCAGGTTGCAGGAGGGCTTCTCGCACATCCTTTGTGTTTTCTTTTTGGGATGGGGGAGGGCCTCTCCTATCTAGGTCACCCTGCTATCTGTCCAATGCTCATGGGGATGGTTTGGAAAGGATCTGTCTGAGTTCCCAGGCTGTAGGTGAGATCGTAGCTGTCTGCTGTGACTGCTGCATCGCAGGCTGTGAGGATTCTCTGCCCTTGCAAGTGTGTTCTCAGGCTAGAGGGTAAGCAGTTTTTAATCTCCTTTTAACGATACCAACTCAACCTCCTCCCGTAGCCAAATTCGAGCTGGAAAAGCTCTGAATGCAGGTAGATTTTAAGGGGATGGAAAAAGAGAGAGAAAAGGAAACTCAGCAGAGAGAAAGAGGGAGAGAAGGGGAAGCACAGGAAAGAGAAATAGGAGACTCATGCAACTCCTCGTAGGTGTGTTGGGATTCTTGGGGTCCTTACCCATCGGGCAAATGCAATTTACTTCAGCCTTTCGAACTCAATGTGTGGATTTCTGTGAGCATTCTGGAATTGCTGGCAATATACCTCCGGGTCGAACCTATAGGCACTTAGGATGGCAGCTTTGATTTGCTCATGGCTCATGGACACATAGGGGTCAGCATGAATTTGACCTCTTGGGCTCCCTCTGAAGCTGCCCTTGAATTAAAAGAAAGTCCAGATATCTAATGGCCATTTTAGCTGCCCTGCTACTTTTTCAAAAGTGGTAAAAAATGACTCCGCATCACTCTCTTTGAATTGGGAATGAATCGAGCATACTTGAGGGCCTCAGAATGGTTCTGGGTTAGGAAAATAGGGCATGCTCCTGGGTAGAGAGAAATTTTCCCTCACAGCTTCCAGCTGTCTGATCTCTCTCTCTCTCCCTCCCTCCTTTTGAGCTGTTAGTTCCGTTTCCAATTTTTGGAACTGGAATTCTTCTCTTTCTTTCTTCTCTCTCCTGTGCACTCTTTGTTTCTCTTGCCTGTGCTTCCCTTTCTCTCCCTCCTTCGCTCTCTCCTGAGTTTTCCTTTCTCTGTCATTTTCTGTCCCCTTAAATTCTATCTGCATCCTGAGCTTTTCCATCTCGAATTTGGCTAAGGGAAGGGATTTGGAGTCATAGATGAGCTCTGCATCTAATTGCTTTATCGGCAACATGAGATCCAAATGTTCTACCAGCAACTGGATCAGTTCACTTCTCTTCACTTTACTAGGCAATTTTAACTTTATCTCCCTGGCCACAGCCTTTTGTTGCTGTGTGCTGAGGGCTGCAAATATTTCATAGTTCAAATTTCTTTGCTTGACCCACCTCTGGGCATCAAAAGTTGCTATCTTCTTAGTGTTGGGGAAAATGAATTTGCTGTGGTAAGTTACTTGTGTTTTAAAATTAGTTCCAGCAATTGAGTTTTCCTCTTGGTTTCCAGTTTGCTCTTTCAGATCGGATTTGGCTCATGTCTCAACTTGGACTCTGGTCAAATTCAGATGGGTGATCCCGGATGAGCCCCCAATTTCTGTTACAGACAGGAGGGTATTATTCTTCTCTCACCACCCATCTATAAACAGAAAGGTGTTTTTGATTTGCTTCCCCCTTTATAAGCAGTGGCATATTTTCCGACCCTTCAGTTTTGGTGTGATCCAATTTTCTATTCATAACTCTCCAGTAAGGTTGAACTCAAAGGGTTAGTTTTTTTGCACACATTCAAAAGGTGGGTTGCAATATTGCCTTCTTTGCATTTATATGGTAAAAGAGAGACAGAGAAAAGAAATATTTACAGTGCAGAGGCCACAGAGAAAAGTAGTATTGTTTCACTTGGGATCCCGAATCAGATACCAATGAGGTATTACTTCATGGAGGTTGGCGGGTTGAAAGCTGATGCTGTATAATTCATTTGTCTGGTGATGTTGACTTCATACAATCAGAGAGGCGCACAGAGATGAATCAATTTTTCAGGTAATAGATTTCCAGAATTTCCAGCAGAGACAATGTAGATGGAGCCAGGTGTCCAGCTTGAGCCAGAGCTCCTTGTCTGTGAGGCTGCGAGTCTGATGATAAAAAGGCAGACTGAGACTTTGCAGTTCAGCAAGGCAGTAGTACTAGTCCCACAAGCCAGAGGCCCATGTCATATGACTCCTGCCTCTCCCCACTGTTTTTGACAAAGGATGTATATCCCTCATCTGGGTCCATGAGATTGTTAAATGTCTCACCTATTAGGAATTGAAGGAAAGGTTGCAGAGCCCTTTGTCTTGGATGAGTAGACTCCTGTTGTCTAGCCTGGGTTATGAAATGCAGATGGCCTTTGAATAACTCTTTGCGTTTGGTCTGTGCAGCCCACAGGGGGTCATTAGTGGTTCTTCAGGGATAACAATGTGTGAGTTTCCCCGATACTGTCAGGTAGCTTTTTTTGTTTGGGGTCACAGATAGACATAGATTCAGCCTTTTTAGATCTTTACCCAGTTTGCAATTTTAAGTGACAGCAACAAGCATGTCTCTATATATTTTATATAAAAAAAAATATACAGTGGCGAGGTCTAACTTCCTCACAACATAAGTAACATCAGTCATCATACTCAGCCTATTCACAGTTAAGGAAAGAAAATTTTTGATGGATATTAAGTGTTGCTTCATCATTCAGTAAAAGTAGAATTTAAACTCGTTTTACTTCCTCTCTCTTTGCCTTTTCTTTCGTCACTTTCTTTCTGTTGCTCATTTTCTCCGTCTCAATTTCCTATGGGTAGAATTTTTGGGTCGGCAAGTGGGGGTGGGGTTCGCTCGCTGATGCGTAAAATGACGCGCGGTGACATCGGACGTGCGTCTGACATCATCGCGCGTCATTTAGATTGTCAGTTCGGTGGGCGCGCAGCTGCTGAACAGTCCAAGGCCTATTAAGGCCATTAAGAAAGTAATTAAAGTTGGTAAGAATACTGCCCGTCCACCCTGAAAGTCAGACAAGTGAAGAGCCCAGGCAGCCTTCACGTTTATCATGAAGCCTCATCCATGGGCAGG